>NC_090371.1:138750760-139056756 GCF_036365525.1 Heterodontus francisci | reverse complement strand
TCTGCTACCTGTTAGCTAACCAATCCTCTATCCATGCTAATATACTACTTCCTACACCATGAACTCTTATTTTGAGCACATCCAAGTATCTTTTTAAATGCAATGAAGGGTTCTTTCTCTATCACCTTTTTGGGCAGTGAGTTCCAGACCCCCACCGCCCTCTGGGTGAAAAAAAATTCTCCTCAAATCCTCTCTAATCCTTCTGCCAATTGCTTTAAATCTATGTCTGACCTGCTGAGTATTTCCAGCATTTTCTGTTTTTATTTCAGGTTTCCAGCATCCGCAGTATTTTGCTTTTGTTTAAATCTCTGTCCTCTGATTATTGACCAATCTGTTAACGGGAATGGATACTTGTTATCCAGTCTATCTATTTTTTATTCATTCATGCAATGTGGGCGCTGCTGGCTAGG
Source organism: Heterodontus francisci (assembly GCF_036365525.1). Taxonomy (NCBI): domain Eukaryota; kingdom Metazoa; phylum Chordata; class Chondrichthyes; order Heterodontiformes; family Heterodontidae; genus Heterodontus; species Heterodontus francisci. Next base: position 139,056,346 of record NC_090371.1, on the reverse strand, counting down.
CCAGCATTTATTGCCCATCCCTAATTGCACTTGAGTAGGTGGTGGTGAGCTGCCTTCTTGAACTGCTGCAGTTCATGTGGATTAGGTACACCCTCAGTGCTGTTAGGAAGGTTGTTCCAGGATTTTGACCCAGCGACCGTGAAGGAAAGGTGATATATTTCCAAGTCAGGATGGTATGTGGCTTGGAGGGTTCCCATGCATCTGCTAGCCTTGTCTTACAAGGTGGTAGAGGTCGTGAGTTTGGAAGGTACTGTCTAAGAAGCCTTGGTGCATTGCTGCAGTGCATTTTGTAGATGGTACACGCTGATGCCACTGTGCATCGGTGGTGAAGGGAGTGAATGTTTGTGGATGGGGTGCCAATCAAGCGGGCTGCTTTATCCTGGATGGTATCGAGCTTCTTGAGCGTTGCTGGAGCTGCACCCATCCAAGCAAGTGGAGAGTATTCTATCACACTCCTGGCTTGTGCCTTGTAGATGATAGACAGGCTTTGGAGCGTCAGGAGGTGAGTTACTTGCTGCAAGATTCCTAGCCTCTGACCTGCTCTTGTAGCCACGATATTTATATGGTTACTCCAGGATGTTGATAGTGGGGGATTCAGCAATCGTAATGCCATTGAATGTCAAGGGGGGGATGGTCATTGCCTTGCATTTAAGTGACAAGTAACATTCGCGCCACATATCGGCCCAAGCCTGGATATTGTCCAGGTCTTGCTGCATTTTTACACGGACTGCTTCAGTATCTTGGGAGTCGCGAATGGTGTTAAACATTGTGCAATCATCAGTGAACATCCCCACTTCTGACCTTATGATTGAAGGAAGGTCATTGTTGAATCAGCGGGAGATGGTTGGGCCTAGGTCCCTCATAATTTTATATGCCTCAATGAAATCTCCCTTCAGCCTCCTCTGTTCCAAATAAAACAACCCAAGCCTAGCCAGTCTATCCCCATAGCTAAAATTCTCCATTTCTGGCAACAACCTGATAGATCATCTCTCTATCCTCTCTAGTGTGATCACATCCTTCATACAATCTGATGAGCAGAATTTATGCTGAACTTCAGCTGCGGTCTAAATAGTGTTTTATACAGTTCTTGCATAACCTCCCTGCCCTTATACTCTGTGCCTTGGCCAAGAAAGGAATGTATCCCTATTGTCTTCTTAACCACCTCATGTACCTGCCCTGGTACCTTCAGAGATCTGTGGATATGCACTTCAAGGTCCCTCTGTTCTGCATTTCTCATTATCCTACCATTTATTGTATATTCCCTTGCCTTGTTTGCCTTCCTGAAATGCATTACCTCACACTTCTCTGGATTGAATTTCATTTGCTAGTTTTCTGCCCACCTGACTAGTCCATAACTACACTAAGTGTAACTGTGCTATAATCACTACCATTAAAATACTTTCCCACTGATTCCCCTTCCATCTGCCCAGCTTCCTTCCCTAAAAGTAACTTTGAGGTCCTACTTTTAAAATTCTTTTTAGCTCCCTAAAACCTGCCTGCAGGACTTCATTCCTCTTTCTACCTAAGTCATTGGTACCAGTCATGGACCGTGACCTCTGGCTGTTCATCCTCCCCCTTCAGAATGTCCTTCAGCTGCTCAGTGACATCCTTGACCCTGACATAAGACAGGCAACATACCATCCTGGAGTTAGTCTGCAACTGCAGAAGCACCAGTATGTTCCCCAACTACTGAATCCCCTGTTGCTGTTGCTTTCCTGACTCCCACCCACCCCTTCTCCCTCCCCACCCCCACACAGTTGAACCATCCACATTGTTGTGGCCTTGGCTCTGGCTGTATTCCCAAGAGCAACCATCACTCTCACCAGTGTTCAGAACTGAATACCGAACTTAACTTAATTTAGATCTTCTGTAATTTCTGAATTCAAGGAGAGGAATGTGGCACAATGAATTGCAAAAGGTTTGGGATAGAGATATACTTATCTGGGTGTGGATGTGTGTGGCGGGGGATGGTGGAGGTTCTTTTGGAATTGATAGAGCAGAGCATGATGATATCCAAGCTTGGAGGTTGAAGGAATGCATCATTTTGGGAGGGAGTTTTGGGAAACCAGGGGAATCAAAGGGCAATGGCTATCCAATGTAGAATACCCTACTTAGTGTTTGCGATGCCTTTCTTATGCCAAGTTTTAAACCTGTTGGAAGATGGAATTTGCCAGATGGTTGAAAAGGCCAGGCATACCCTGGGTTGTCTTAGTGGATTTTTTACTTTCTTTTTTAAAAAAACAGGTGGCCATGGTTTTTGGGACCTAAAGTGGTGGCGTAGGATTGCTGCGCATAGTTCCACAGAGTTACAGTGCAGCCTTTGCTGGAAAGTGTTGGGACAAAGAAGGAATCCAGTAGTTTTAAGAATTTAAAACCAGATCTGCAGAATTATCAAATGTCACAGCACGGTGACAAATTGAACTAAAGCTCTGTCTCTCAAAGGCTTGACTTTAACCTATTCAGGGTCATTTGCTATCCTTCGAGACAGAGTGCTCAAGTTTGTGGGGTTGGGAGCAACATTCCCGTTTTTTTTGCACGGCCACGCATGCACGGTAACTTAAAGGGGACAACTTGTGCTTGGCCTGTGCACAAAATGTTTGTTTTGTTTTGGAAATAAAATTAAACATTAGGCTGAATTTTGAGGCGTGGTACAGGTCCCAACATCGGGTCTGGTAGTGGGTGCTGCTTCCACTTGGGTGGGGATTGGCCAGTTGCATGCAATCTTCCGGCAGCCAGCCAATTAACAGTGGGGAAGCGCAGGGGTCAAGCGCTGAGAGTAGGAAGGCCGGATTGGGAGATGGCATCATGTGCTGGTGCCACATTTAAAGAGCTGCCAGCACTACATGTAATGGGGACTGCCTGGAAACCTGCAGTCAGATTGGCAGAAGGAAGACCCCAGGTGGCTCCACAGTTCAGCTTTCCTCCAGGCTGCAAGGGTAAGGTGGAATGTCCTCTTCCCCAGCAATGGCAGGAGGGGACCAGTTCTTCTGATCAAGCAGACGTGGACAGAGATTGCACCGGATGACAGCAGCTGTGGGGCCACTTCCCCACCTCCTCCCGAACCTCGATAAAGTGCCGCAAGCGCATTAATGACCTTGTTCAGTCTGCCAAGGTACGTACTCCATACCCCTTTTCCCTTCGCATGTGGCAATGCGAGAGGGTGCGTTTGGTGGAGAGGGAGTGCCCACCCAGTTGGTGGCAATGGGATCAGACTGTAGCATATGCTGTCAGAGGCATGGCTATATCTCGGTGAGAGGCACCCGGCTGTCATTGCTGACCCCCACAAGGTCCCTCGAGTGGCTGCATGTAGGAGCCATTCATATGCCCCCATCATGGACTGCTGGGCTGCCAACAGCATAGGCATTGTGCTTGTCTCCATGGGGAGGCTAACAGTGTTCATCTTTGTTCTTGCAGGAAAAGACAGTCCATAATTTAAAGCAACGGGCTAAGGCGGTTGGAGGCATTGCATGCCTGTCCATCCTGATCCCCATGGAGGACGAGGCCTTAGAGCTGGCAGGGTAGTACGGCAGCCAATCCATCGTTGATGGCAAAACAAGACTGTCAGCCCAAGAGAGTGAGTGGCCCAGCACAGGGGCACAAGGGTGAATCTGGCGCACACAAGGCATAATACTCATATGTCCACTCGTTGACACAAGGAGCTCCACAATAGGCATAGTTGGAATGCCACGATGCAAAGCCCATGGTCCTTCAATCTGTCTGTGTTCTCATGCAGGTCCAGCTAAAGAGCAGAGAGCTGGAGAAACTGGGGGACATCTGGCTGCCTCTGAGGAGGAGGGAGCCTCAGAGGTTGTTTCGTCACATCATTCCCTCGCACCCTTCACCAACATAGATAATCTCCTGTCGATGGGTTTGCATCTGCAAGGCACAAGTCAGGAGTGTGATGGAATACTCTTCACTTGCCTGGATGGGTGCAGCTCCAACAACACTAAAGAAGCTCGATGCCATCCAGGCCAAAGCAGCTCACTTGATTTGCACCCCATCCACCACCTTCAACTTTCATTCCCTTCACTACTGGCTCACAGTGGCAGCAGTGTGTACCATCTACAAGATGCACTGCAGAAACTCACCAAGGCTTCTTTGACAGCACCTTCCAAACCTGTGACCTCTACCACCCTGAAGGACAAGGGCAGTAAATGCATGGGAACACCACCACCTGCAAGTTCCTCTCCAAGCCACACACCATCCTGAGTTGGAACTATATCGCCACTCCTTCATCATTGTTAGGCTAAAATCCTGGAACTCCCTTCCTAACAGCACTGTTGATGTACCTACACCCCAAGGACTGCAGCAATTCAAGAAGGCAGCTCACCACCACTTTCTCCAGGGCATTTGGGGATGGGCAATAAATGCTGGCCTAGCCAGCGATGCCCACATCCCATGAACAAATTTTAAAAAAAACCTCTGATTTGGGGACGCAATCTGGTGAACATTGCACAGACGTACAGTACTGTACATTGCACAGTGGCGCAGTAGGGTGGCACAGTGGCGCAGTAGGGCGGCGCAGTGATTAGCACCGCAGCCTCACAGCTCCAGGGACCCGGGTTCAATTCTGGGTACTGCCTGTGTGGAGTTTGCAAGTTCTCCCTGTGTCTGCGTGGGTTTCCTCCAGGTGCTCCGGTTTCCTCCTACAGCCAAAGGACTTGCAGGTTGATCGGTAAATTGGCCATTATAAAATTGCCCCTAGTATAGATAGGTGGTAGGGGAATATAGGGACAGGTAGAAATATGGGATTCGTGTAGGATTAGTATAAATGGGTGGTTAATGGTCGGCACAGACTCGGTGGGCCGAAGGGCCTGTTTCAGTGCTGTATCTCTAAAACTAAAAAAAAACTAAAACTAAAAACGTGCCCGAGCAGTTGACAGAGGCTGTGACAACCGAGGCCACTGATGGTTGGAGGACTGTGGGAAGTCAGGGCGATGCTGAGCCTCAGGCTGATGACGAGACTCTGGAATATTCGGCAACACTGCAATGTGAAATAAGGGAACCTCTGACGGAGCTTCCAGAGGCTCTGCGCAGACAATGAAGGAGTCCATCCAGATCTTGAGTGCTGCCATGCCTTTGACATATCCACATTTGGTTTCCTCCATCGAGAGATTGGCGGCTCTCGTGGAGAGCCAGCTGCAGCAGACCAGTCAGTGGATCTTGGAGATGCGTGCAGGCCAGCCTATCGTCGCCACCTCTATGAGCTCTATGCAGCAGTGGCAAAGCGAGAGGGGGACGAGGCGCCTCGAGTCTCTGCCAGGTCCTCATACCTCTCAGGACAGCAAAGAGGTACAAGTATGCCTTGCGAGGGAAGAGGAGTGGCTACCTTCCACATCTGGGGGCTCCTCTCGGGGGCACTGTTAGTGTAGTCAGTGGCTCCTCAGCCTTTCTGCCAGTTATGCCAGCACCTCAAGTAGCCACGATGACAGAGAAGGGTCCTGCACCTCAGCATACCAGGGCAGTCCAGGCTTCAGGCAGTCAGAGAATGACCGCCAAGTTCATCCCAAGCCACAGGGCATCAAGGTCAGCAGCCTGCCTCCACCTCAACTGACAGTGCAGGGGGAGAACCACATAGGAGCACACGTAGGAAATTTAAGAAGAGCACCTAGCTGCACTTAGGGTTCACAGGTGAAGAGAGTATCAAAATGTTAACCGTTGGGTACCTTGCGCATGTTAATGCATTGTTGTTTTTCTCAGTACATCTTTTTCAATTTTTGCTGCCCTTTGGGACTTCAGTTATGCGCTGGCGCTCTCATGGTCATGACGGTGCATGCCATTAATGCTTCACCCTTGCCACTGTACAATGTGCGCCTGGGCACCGGATTAGTAAATGAAAGAGGCAACAGCAGGGCTGCAGAAAGGTGATGCTTTATTGGTATGAATCCAACAGAGTGTAAGGGTCACATGAAGTGCCTGTGTATCAACGTGTCCGGAGCATCCCTTGCTTGTGCATCTCATTGCACCTTGCCTGTGGTCCCTTGGGTCCCTCATCTTTCATCACTTGGTCAGCAGTCCTCATCGTAGGAGCAGGCATCGCGATCCACGAGATCCTTTGTTCAGTGCCAACACCCTTTACAGCCCCAGGTTGTACAGAACATAGCAGATCACCACGATACTTGCTGGGGCATACTGAAGGGCTGCACCAAATCGATCAAGGTACCTGAATCACATCTTCGGAAACCCATGGCCTGCTCGATGGTCGCTCGGGTTGCCCCTTGTCAGGTGTTGTACCTCTCCTCTGCATCTGTGCGTGAGTGCCTAACAGACGTAAGTAGCCATGTCCTCTAGAACACATCCCTGAAGGGGCGCAGGGGGCCAGATAAACCGTGGCACCTGGGACTGCTTTAGTATGTAGGCATCATGGCTGCTTCCCAGGAGCACACACCTGAAGGATCTCCCTGTGGTGGTCACAGATTGGATGTACATTGAGCGAGTGGAAGCTCTTCCTGCTGATGAAGTCTGACTGGTCTGTGGGAACCTTTGATGGCCACGTGTGCAGTTGATGACACCCTGCATCTGGGGAAATCTAGTAATGTCTCTGAACCCAATGGCTCTTTCAACTTGCTTGTCTGGTTCGATATGAAAATGCACATACTCACTGCCCCTTTTGAAAAGGGCATTGGTCACCACCTTGATGCATTGATGCGCCGTGACTTGCGAGATCTCACACTTATCTCCAGTGGTTCCCTGGAAAGATCCAGAGGCATAGAAATTCAACACCATGGTGACCTTCAGCACCGCTGGCATTGGGTGGCCACAAACTCCCATGGGGCTCAGCTTGTCATGCAACAGGGCACAGAAATCAGCAACTGCCTACCTGGAGAGGCGCAGTCTTCAGAGGCACTGCTACTTGGAAATTTGCAGCTAGTTGAGCCTTGGATGGTAGACCATCTCTGGAGGGTAGCCTCTTCTAAGCATAAGAGAGATTGTTGATCCCCCATTGCCTGTGCCAGGACCTCCCTTCCCTCTGCTGCTGCTGCTCCTTAAAGGGAGCCCTGGGTGAATGAGGCCTATGGCAGGTGGCCTGTCTCAGTATGCAAGGCCTTTTATGCAAAAAGCCCACCAACCCCCCTCCCACTCCACTTTTCCCCCACCTGTTTCTTCTGCTCAAGTGCCATTGCCCCGATGGCACTCTGGCAACATGCCCCTGTAGTGCTGCCACCTTATCCTCCTCTCCTGACTTCATTTGCTGTTGCCCTCGCTGCTTCACCCTCCCTGGCACGCCATGCTGGCTTTCTTGATGGCTGCTGGAAAGAGCCAACACAGAGCTCCCATTTGTTCACAACCTCCTTTTACCGGGTGAGGCTCTGAAGCCTTGTGGTTCCCGTGCACCATTTGTAAAATTCTTCTCAATTGGCCAATTAATTGTCTTCGTCAGCTTCCCGCCGCTTCCATGCACGAGTGTCCTCCCGCCATGTCGGCCACCGTCAATAAAATGTGGAAACAATGTCGAACTTCTGGTCCAATGGCTTCCATCCCGATTTTACACTCCACACCTCCAAGTCCATCCCTAAGGGCCTGGAAAATTCCAGCCATTGTCAAGTCCTTGGCAGTCCTAACCATACTAGTCCAGTTTGATCCCTATTCTTATAAAGGAGTGAGGAGATTGAGATGTAGCGAAAAGGATTAGAAAGTGATTTCTATTTTTCCATTGGATTTATTGTGGGGAATAGTTTAAAATAATTGATAGAATTATGCAGCTTCAAGTTCCCTAATAATTGAGATATGTTGTGTACTTAGTAAATTCTTTTACTTTCCTGGACAGATCCACAAGAAGAAACCCAACCTGTAGATGTTCTACCCTCTTCCCCCACTGCTGAATCTCGTGGCATGTTGTCAACAATTTCTAATGTTGTTCAAAGCACAGTAAGTGACATGAAACATCCTGATTGGCATGGGAAGCCCACATTATGGTTTTCATGCAAGATTTATTTTCTTCAATCAATTTCTAGTCTGGCTTCATTTTTAAAAACTTTTTAAAGTGGATTAACGTGCATACGTAGTATTTTTCAAACCCATCTGTAAAAAGGGGAAACATACTAAACACATCAGCCAATACTAGCTTCCACCTATCCTGAGCTTTGGCATTGCCCATTGTTCTGGAAAGGGTCCAATAATGTAAGAGGGTTTATAATTAGCAGCGGTATGATGGATATGTTTGAAATAGGTGATGGTGTATGTGGTGTGATGTAGTGTGGAATAATAAATAAATTGTAAAAATGGTGAATATTGCTTCCTGTTTTTTCTGTTTAGGGGAAGACTGTGATCACAGGTGGCTTGGATGCACTGGAATTTATTGGCAAGAAGACCATGAACGTCCTTGCAGAAAGTGACCCTGGATTCAAGAAAACAAAGATATTAATACATCGAACAGCCACTTTGTCCCAGGTATTGAGAATGCACCTCACAATAATTGCATTTTAAAAAACTGCAGTACCATTTTTGCACAGTGTTAAATAACTTAACTTTTTTTTAATGGTCTCATCAGGGCACTTACAGCCACTTCAGAAACATGTCCTTATTTTGGTACCCGTGTATAAGTTTGTATGAATTGATGACTTCATAAATTAGGATGCTGAGTAGTATTTGGCACCAATGTGCTGTGCCACACAATAACGAAACAAGCTTAAGTGCCTGCAGTGTTTCCTTTGTTGAGCTCCACAATTACTCAGAGCCAGTAGATGGAGTATCACACACCTACTGGTGGCCTTTTCAGAACATCAATGAAGAATAAAAGCAAGTCACCTCCAGCTGTAATCTTGGCTATTGGTGTAACATGATGTAATAACACCAGGAAAGAGGAGAAAAATGAGGAAGAAAAGGTAATGTTGCCCTCATTTTAAAAAGACAATGATGTGGTTTATTTGAATGTGCACATGTTAGCTGCAGTAGACAGCATTTTTCTCCTAATTTCACAGTATCCAATTTAATGGGGCCTTCAAATGATGCCACACTATAAACTAGTGGCTGCTGTCCACCCCCTGCCATTACTACATATTTAAATGTTATTTTGGAATCTCAACTTCACCAGATAGAATATTTAAACTGAACAGATTCTCATTTAAACTGTTTAAAAACTGCGAAAAAAGGAGTAGGCCATTTAGTCCTCCGTGCCTGTTGCATCATTTAATGAGATGGTGGCTGATCTGCAACCTAACTCCAGATATCTGCCTTTTCCCCGTATCCAGTAATACCTTGGGCTAACAAAAATCTATCAATCTCAGTTTTGAAATTAATGATTGATCTAGGATCAATTGCCATTTGCAGAAGAGACTTCCAAACACCTACCATCCCTTATGTGTAGAAGTGTTTAATAATTTCACTCCTGAAAGGTCTGGCTTCAGTTTTTAGGCTATGCCACCTAGTTCTAGGCACCCAACTAGCGGAAATAATTTTTCTCCATTTACACGTCCGCATACCCAAGGACCTTCTGTATGGTGAGTTAGCTGGGCCCAGATGACCAGTGGGATGACCAAAGCTCCACTTCAAGGATGTTTGCAAGCATGACATGAAGGCCCTAAATGTCAACTATCGCATCTGGACTAGCTGGTGAAAGAGGGAAATGGTAGCACATCCTGTGGACTGGTGTGCACTACGATGATGAGCAGCTGATATCGCAGCTTGGCAACATGCACCAACGACAAAAACAACAACTCACAGCGTCACTTGGCAGCTTCATGTGCAGCATTTGTGAACCTGTCTCTTGAGGATTGGCTTTCACAGCCATCAGCAAAGGTGCACCAAGAAGACACATTCACCCTAAATGGATTGTTTGCTGCGTGTCTTTCGTAGATGGAAGGATGTCGACCACATTTATCCTATCTGTTCCCCTTAATAGCTTGAAAAGTTTGATCAAATCAAAAGAAGACTTGCATTTATTTAGCATTTTTCGTGACCACTGGATGTCCCAAAGTGCTTTTCAGCCCGTGAAGTACTTTTTGAAGTGTAGTCGCTGTTGTAATGTAGGAAACACAGTGGCCAATTTGTGCACAGCAAACTCCCTCAGACAGCAATATGATCATGACCAGATAATCTCTTTTTGTGATGTTGATTGAGGGATAAATATTGACTAGGACACCGGGGATAACACCCTGCTTTTCTTTGAAATAATGCCATGTGATCTTTTGCGACCACCTGAGAGGGCAGACAGGCCTCAGTTTAATGTCTCCTCTGGAAGACGGCACTTCCAACTCCCTTAGTACTGCACCCCTCAACCTTCTAAATTACAGGGCATATAATCCTAGTTTGTGTAATCTCTCCTCGTAATTTAATGAAAGAGCAGTTTTTAAAAAATTGCCCTATATATTTGCATATATTGCTCTTTTTATTTGTTTTTAGACCTATTTGACTACTTGATGATGCAGGATAAACCTCATAAAGGGTGTTTTTTTTTACAAGACTCGGCACAGTACTGCAGTATAGCTTATGCATGCTTCTCTTAAACGTTTGCCATGAATCTGATATGTACCTGAGAGGGACAAATATGTTCTGTTATTCTTGATAGTTGATTGTTGAGAGAACTGTAAAAATTGTGACAGTTAACTTGCCATGGGTTTGTCAAGCAGCTGAATCTTTCCTGCTCACTTTTGGTACATATGATTAAAGCTCATCAGTTCCCAATTGAGAAATGTTATGAGACTTAGTAGCGAGGGATTAACAGAGTATTAATGTCAGATTACAAAGGAGTCCAATGTTTTTCTCAGTACAAGAATAGAAACAGGGCTAGTGTCAGACCATAGTAAGGCTCATTCATTATGATTTCAATAACTATTAAAATGGATTACTTTATCCGTCAAGATTTTCATTCCACGATATGAGCATTGGGCTCAGGAGACCGCATTCAACACTGCAGTGGCAATTCAATTATGCATTTTTCATAGCAACCTCAAAAATGTTATGGTGTGGATATCTCTGAATCTAGTTACACCACAACATGATGAGATGTGCACATGTCACTATATCAGTGCAGACCACTTCATTCATATCTGTAGTATATTGTTCAAACACCTAGTATTATGATGAGATCTAACTCATAATATATTTAATTTTCCAAATAGATGTTAAGAGAAGCAAAAGAAAAAGAGAAGCAACGACTTTCTCACCAAATTACTGTAGAGAAGACTGCTCACTATGAGATGTTGTTTGATGACTTTCAAGGTCTTCCTCATTTGGAAGCTTTGGAAATTCTGTCCAATGAGAGTGAGATTAAAGTGAGTATTGAAAAGTTTCTCTCATTGTTCTATTCTCTCTGTTTTTTTGGGGGCTTTCTCTCTCTCCCCCACATCTCCCTCTCCCCCACATCTCCCTCTCCCCCCCTCTCTCTCATTCTTTAGCCTCAGCTATTTACAATCTATATTAATGGCCTTGGGGAGTAATACATCCAAGTTTGCTGACGATACAAAGCTAGATGGAACAGCAAGCTGTGAGGAGGGCACAAAGAGGCTGCAAAGAGATATAGACAGGTTGAGTGAGCAATAAGGAGAATGCTATCCTTTATTACGAGAGGAAATGAAAATAAAAGTAAGGATGTTATGCTTCAGTTATGCAGGGCATTGGTGAGACCACATCTTGAATACAGTGTGCAGTTTTGGTCTCCTTATTTAAGGAAGGATGTGAATGCATTGGAGGCAGTTCAGAGGAGGTTTACTAGATTGATACCTGGAATGAGCAGGTTGTCTTGGGACGAATGATTGGACAGACTGGGCTTGTTTTCACTGGAGTTTAGAAGAGTGAGGGGAGACTTGATTGAAGTATAGAAGGTCTTGACAGGATGAATGTGGAGGGGATGTTTCCTGTTGTGGGTGAGTCCAGAACTAGGGCACACCGTTTTAAAATTAGGGATCGCCTTTTTAGGACAGAGACGAGCAGATATTTTTTCTCTGAGGGTTGTATGACTTTGGAATTCTCTGCCTCAGAAGGTGGTGGAGGCGGGGTCATTGAATATTTTTAAGGTTGAAAGTAGATCAATTCTTGTTTGGCAAGGGAATCAAAAATTATCAGGGGAGATGAGAGTGTGGAGTTCAAGACACAAACCAATCAACCATGGTCTTATTAAATGGCGGAGCATGCTCGACAGGCTGAATGGCTTACTTCTGCTCCTAATTCATAAGGTCGTATGGTATGGTTGTATAGATGAAGTATAATGTGGGGAAATGTGAGGTTATTCAATTTGGTAGGAAGGATAATAAAGCCGAATATCCTTTAAATGGTGAAAAACACAAGAACACAAGAAATAGGAACAGCAGTGGACCATATGGCCCATCAAGCCTGCTCCGCCATTCAGTATGCTCATGGCTGATCTTGGGCTTCAATTCCACTTTCCTGCCCACTCCCCAGATCCCTTGATTCCCTGCGAGCCCCAAAATCTATCTATCCGAGCCTTAAATCTTTTCAATGATGGAGCATCCACAACCCTCTGGGTAGAGAATTCCAAAGATTCACAACCCTTTGAGTGAAGTAATTTCTCCTCATCCCAGTCCTGAATGATTGATCCCTTATGCTGAGACTGTGTCCCTGTGTTCTAGATTCCCTGACCAGTGGGAACAATCTCTCAGCTTCTACCCTGTCAAGCCCTTTCAGAATCTTGTATGTCTCAATTAGATTGCCTCTCATTCTTCTAAACTCCAAAGAATATAGGTCCAATTTACTCAGCCTCTTATCACAGGACAACACCCTCATCCCAGGGACCAATTTAGTAAATCTTTGCTGCACTGCCTCCAGTGCAAGTATATCCTTTCTTAAATGTGGAGACCAAAACTGCACACAGTATTCCAGGTGCGGTCTCACCAAATTTTAGTAAGACTTCTTTATTCCTGTACTCCAATCCCCTTGCAATAAAGGCCAGCATGCCATTTTCCCCCCTAATAGCCTTCTGCACCTGCATGTTAACTCTGTGCATTCCCTGTACGCATACCACCAAGTCTCTCTGAAAATCAACACTTACCAATTTCACACCTTTTTAAAAAAAAATTCTACTTTTCTATTTTTACAACCAAAGTGAACAACTTCACACTTCCCTACATTATACTCCATTTGCCATCTTGTTGTCCACTCACTTAACCTGTCTAGATCTCTTTTCAGCCTCTCTACATCCTCCCTGCAGCTTACCTTTCCACCGAGCTTTGTATCATCAGCAAACTTAGATATGTTACTCTCTGTCTCTTTATTCGAGTCATTAATATAGAGTGTAACTAGCTGAGGCCCCAGCACTAATCCTTGTAGCACTCCACTATTCCCTGCCTGCCAACTTCAAAATGCCCCATTTATGCCCACTCTCCTCTCCCTGTCTGTTAACCCCAACACCATGAGCCCTTATCTTGCCTATTCATCTTTTATGTGGCACCTTATCGAATGCCTTTTGAAAATCCAGGTATACTACATCTACTGGTTCCCCTTTATCTACCCTACTAGTTGCATCCTGAAAGATGTCCAATAAATTTGTCAAACAGGATCTCTCTTTAGTAAAACCATGCTGATTTGTTCTAATCATACTATGCTTTTCCAAGTGCAATGTTAAGACTTCCTTAATAATAGTTTCCAGCATCTTCCCCATGACATATGTTGGGCTAACTGGCCTGTAGTTCCCTGTTTTCTCTCTACCTCCTTTCTTGAAAAGCGGCATTACATTTGCCAGCTTCCAATCTGACGGGACCATTCCTGAGTCTAAGGAATTCTGGAAAATCATAGCCAGTGCATCCACTATCTCTGCAGCTATCTCTTTTAGAACCTTAGGATGTAGGCCATCTGGTCCTGGGGACTTGTCAGATTTTAGCCCCTCAAGTTTCTCCAATACATTTTCTCGGCTAATATAATATCCCTAATTTCCTCACTCTTTTTAGCCCCTAGGTTACTGCCTATTTCTGGTATGAAACTTGTGTCTTCTACTGCGAAGACAGACACAAAATATTTGTTCAGTGTTATGTTTAGAGAGATTTAGGTGTCCCCATACAAGACACACAAAGTTAGCATGCAGGTACAGTAAGCAATTAGGAAGGCAAATGGCATGTTGGCCTTTACTGCAAAGGGGACTGGAGTACAGGAATAAGGAAGTCTTGCTAAAATTGTGCAGTGTTTTGGTGACATCATACCTGGATACTATGGACAGTTTTGGTCTCCTTATCTAAGGAAGGATATACTTGCCTTTGAGGTGGTACAGCGAAGGTTCACTAGAGTGATTGCTGGGATGAGAGGGTTGTCCTATGATGGGTTAAGTAGATTGGCCCTATACTCTCTGGAGTTTAGGAGAGAAAGGTGATCTCATTGAGACATAAGATTCTCAGGGGGCTTGACAAGGTAGATGCTGAGAGATTGTTTCTCACGATGAGTTTAAAACTAGGGGACATAGTCTCAAGGTAAGGGGCTGATCATGTACAACTCAGATGAAGAGGAATTTCTTTACAGAAGGTTGTGAATTTTTGGAATTCTCTACCCTAGAGTACTGTCGATGATCATTTATTGAGTATGTTCAAAGCTGAGAGAGAGATAAAGCTTTTTGGACTCTGGGGAATGGAGGGATATGGGGATCAGATGAGAAAGTGGTATTGAGGTCAAAGATCAGTCATGTTGCTATTGAATGGCAGAACAGGCTCAAGGTGCCATATGGCCTACTCATGCTTCTATTTCTTGTGTAATGTTTATTCTTTGGATTATGTTGCCAATGTCTGTTATGAGTAAATTGGGCATGGGAATTTGTGACAACAGTGATATTTCTCTCCTTGTATTAGTTTTAATATCTCTAAAGACCAATACAGTGAGCCCAGCTAAACGCCAAAACACTTCTTTGTAAGGGTCCAAATTGTTTGCTGGCAGAACAATTCTGCAACAAAGCCATTTCATGAATATCATTATTTTGCACTTCCTGGGCAGTTTGAACCTTATGCAGGGAGTGAGATGAAGGGCACACAACTGGATATTGTCAGCGTTCCGTCCTAATGAATTGCATTTCATAATTGGAGCGACATGGTCCCTTAACTTTAAATGACTGCATGTGTGAATGAAAAGCTGCAGTAGCCTTTTTAAAGTCTCAAATTATTTTAAAATTTTCAGCCTTTGCAAAAGCTGTATAGGGGCCAAAGAGGTAACAGTCAACAATGAAAACCCATTGTGGACGCGAATGGATCCTATAGGCAAGTGGGTGAGTGAGTGCTGTCCCCAACCACCATTTCGAAGTGGGCATGCTGCTACATGAAAGGGTGACTGTTGAGTTATCCTGTTTAAAACTCCAGGGCATTCTCCACGAGAGGACAGCAGTACCTGCCAGGAGGTATAGCTATCCAGTGCTTTGTGCATTATCATAGGAGATGGGCACAAATGTAGGAGAAGACTGCATAGTGTAACAAATCTTGCAAGGTAAGACTACCCAACATTATCGGGTAGATGGTCCAAGATTCTGGGCTAGATTTTACCAGCCTCCCGACGTTTGGGTGTCGTGGCAGGGGAGCCTGGAAAATACCTCCGGGAGAGGCCCGATATGGGCCTCGATGCCGGGAAGGCCCCACCTCATTTTACCGTTGGCAGCGAGGCCTCATGGTGGCCCTCCCTTGCTGCTTGACAATGGGAGTCTCATTAAAATATTTTAATTTATGTAAATAAATGAATTAATATTTATCTCGATGCGACGGCCTTCCCGCTGTCACCTTCTGGCCAGTTGCCAGAACTCCTGCACCTTCGGATCTCCATTTGGAGATCTGAGGCAGCAAACTGGTTGGGAGGGGGGAGAGGGACAAAACTTACCTGATTCGTCGAGGGGTTGATGGGAAGGGGTAAAGGTAAAAGGTTCTGAACTTTTCCGGGGGTGGGGTCGGGGGGGAGGTGGGTGGTGTTGAGGTGGGAGTTGAAGGTCATATACTCAAGTATTTCGGCAAGGGGGGAGAGGGCAGGAATGTCATGTAATGCTATGGGGAGGGGGGGGGAGGGGCGGTGGCAGAGAGGCTGGGAATATTTCTGCAATTATTTTTAATAAGTTCACATGCACTGTCCCTTTAATAATTTAAACGATCAGTAAGGGCTCTAAGCCATTTAAAAATGGCGCTGGCGCCTGCATAGTGGCACCGGACACTGTTGCCAAGGATGGAGCATCCGCCCCCTCCATGTCATCAGTTGGGGGGATGGGGTGGAGGTCCGCACCGTCCATTTAAATGAGCTGCCACAGTCCACAGTGCACATCTCGTGCATGCGCTGCACCATTTTTGAAGCTCACTGCTGAGGTCGGCAATGAGTGGAAAAATTCAGCCCTCTGTGTCCCATGTGTCAGTGAATCTGCTCTATATTTATCACTTGTCCATGTGAAGCATTCACACTTTACAGATCTATCATTACATCTGACGCCTACCCATACCTCTATGTATTTAGCAGTATTCAAAATAAGAATTTAAAGTGAAATGTAATGTCGAGCACTCAACAGTAGAGTGCATGGTACCAAAAGAGTTTTAACAAATGTACAATAAACCAGTGGAAGAGTCATATAAGATGACCTTGGAGTGCTTTTTTTTGGATGACTTGTGGGAACTTTTGTATTATGCAAACCTGTTAAAACATTTATAATCACAAAGGTAGCAAGGTGTAAAGTTTGAATGTGTCCTTTTTTCACTCCCTGAAGAAAGCTATGAGGTTGTGGCTGGGATTTTTCCCTCGGCGGATGGGAGCCGTCCAACAACTGAAAAGTCGGTGGCGAACCCGCTTCCGCCTAGCCTGGGGATCCGAACCGCATTTTTCATTTGGCCTGTTCTGAGGCGGGACTTCCACCTGCTTGAGGCAGGAAGTCCCACCTAATGGAGCTGCCAGCTAATCAGTGGGCCAACAGCTCCTAGCCCCAGCAGCGCCGCTGCGAATATGCCCGGCTTCAAGATGATGTCGGGGAGGCTCAGAACGAAGGTAAGTTTTTATTGCCTCGCCGGGGGTGATCGGTCGCGCCCCACTGAGGCAAGGGTGGTCGATTGCAGGGGAGGGGGTCGTTTTGGGGGTGGTTGGGGCAGCGGGGGCGGCCCTCTGTCGGGCACAGGGTGCTGATGATGGTCCCCCCCCCCCCCCCCCCGCCCCCCCGAAGACCATCGGAGAGTTGCCTGATTTTGTTAGGCGGCTATTTTCTCGGGCATCGGCCACCCAACTAGCCGAGGGTAAAATCCCCATGGCAGCGGGTGGAGCCCCTTAAGTGGCTGTTAAGATTGGCCAGGGGCAGGCGGACCATTTTCACTGCCGCCACCCTGCGTGCAATGGCAGTGGCAGCGGGTCGGGAAGGGCCCCCCAAGCCTCCCGCTCCATTTTACGTGCCCCCTCCCCACCACTTTCCTGCTCTTTGGGCGGGGGGTGTAAAATTGCGGCCTTTGTTTCAAATAAATAGGGAGAAAGTAAATAGATTTTTCTGGACGATCTTCAAATATTGTTCTTTCACCTCTCTTTTCTGTCATTATTTGTTATTTTTTAAATGTTTTTCAGTTTGTTTTTCTTTCCCATCATTATTCTATATTATTTATTTTCCTCACATTTTCACTTTTTCATACTTTTTCACTTTCTGTTTTGTCATTTGGTAGTACCGAACTTGAGTATCACTGAAAATAGAGACATGTCAAAGCTCTTCGTCGTGCACTCATCAGGACAATCTGCAAGAACATCAATGTAAGGGAAAACAACAACTTTATACTGTATGAGAAGAGAGTACTGAGAGTGTCTTTGCAGACAGAAAGAACATGTACACAAATTGTTCCTGTTTCAGCTAAACAAAATATGTGACAGCCATTCACTGGTTCATTGGTCAAGGCCTTGTCCTGAAGAATCAGAGTCAAGCTGCCTGGTTTAAATTTCAAACCAAGCTTGGTAGTTAACTGTCAGTCACCATAAACTGGTGCATTCTCCACAGTAATGCCTCTACCAATCAGTTCACTTGCCAAGTAATCAGCACTTAATCTTCTCATACAGTATAAAGTTGTTTTCCCTTGCATTGGTATTCTTCCGGATTGTCCTGAGGAGTGCAAGATGAAAAGCTTCGCCAACATGTCTCTATTTTCAGCAATACTCAATTTCTGCTTTGTCTTTCAATTACATTCAGCTAAGTTATAGTTTAATCCTATAATCTTTTCTATTCGTCCGTTCTTTTAAACCTCTGAACTTGTCAGATGGAACTTATTCTTTTTAATTGAAAGAAACTGAGATGAGTGAAGATGAATATAGATTCTAAATAAATAGCTGTACTTGTAAAAATGGCAAATGCAATTGTTGCTTATTGCTTCAGTCAAAGATTTCCTAACATTTTTGGACCAGCAACCTGGTCAGTAGAAACACTGCACTATGCAGGACATAAGACAATAAGAAATAGGAACAGGCGTAGCCTATATGGCCCCTCAAGCGTGCTCTGCCTTTCAGTATAATCATGGCTGAACTCCTGCCTCAACTCCACTTTCCCACTCACTTCCCATATCCCTTAATTCAGGTGCTTTAAGAGCACTTAAATCTTGGCTTCAGAAATGGGAAGAATTGAATGATGACATAATTAAACTGAACCTCTGGGTACAATTGTCTTTGTTGCTTAGGTTAGATTTTTTCCCCTCTTTTTAATTCTCAGTATTAATTTTGCCACTCGAGGTGCATTTACCAATTCTTTATTTGATCTATTTGAAGCAGTTGCAGCTTTGGAGCCTGATGTTTGTAAATATGTAAATATTGTCACTCCTTTAAAGGAACAATAGAGCACAATTACCTTGGGGAGTGGTTCCACAGCATTGTCACCTTATTAGTACTTCACGTAAAAGGTATTGCACAAAAATTACGATCTTGATGTATGGTTTCATCTTTATATCACTTTATTGAAGACTAATTTCTGCTTTTCCAGGTTCAAGCAGTTTTGATGTCCCTCACAGGAGAAGAATTGGAGACGCTGAAAAAGGAACTGATCAGTATTAAAGATGTCTTCTTACTCAAAGAATTAAATTTAGAGGAAGAGCAAGAGGAGGAAAAAGGTCTGCTGATATGATATTACTGTGTCTCTGCTCAGTCTCTCAAAAGATGATGAAAAGAGCATTAGAAAGCTATTCAGAAGTAACAGTTATGGGCCTGAATTTTACCAGAGCACCGCGCTCTGCGACAGCACGCTGTGAAGACTTCAGCCTGCCGACCCAGAAACGCCACCGCAGAGCCCCTGCGACGTTATGCGCGGGGGATCATTTAAATGGAGGGGGCGGAATGGCCACCTCTGATGACATGGAGGGGACGGCCACCGTGTCCCCGGCAACAGCTTCTGGCGCCCTTTTTAAAGGGCTTGAAGCTCTTCAGGAGACATTTACATTTTTAAAGTGACACTGTTTCAGTTCAATTAAAATAAAGTTTTTTTAAAACTTCAAATCCCCCCTCTCATCCTCCCTATGCATAAATAATTAGTTTTATGCCCTATCCCCCCCAAAAAATGACTTCTCACGAACTCCCCCCACCCCCCCGAACTTGATTCCCTTTGACCCTAAACCCCTCTCCAGCATCCCCACAGCCAATAAGGATTGCTTTTTCCACTTCTCCCCCCTCACCCCACCATGAAAGTTTTATTCCTTCCCCACCGCCACCCCCCCCAAACCAGTGTTTCGCCTCGGAACTCTGTGCGGAGTTCTGAACAGTGGCTGCACATTCGGCATGGGACAGCCGCCAGCAGCAGGTAAGTTCATTTGCAGGTTAAGTGAGCTCACTTCAATATTTTAATGAAGGCCTCACCTTCACACAGCGGTGGGGGGCCACACTGAGGCCTCACCGCAGCTAATATCCGGTGGGGCTTTCTTGGCGTCTTGGGTTGTGACGGGTCCTCCCACAAGCATTCTACAGCCCTCCCCGCCACGATCCACGACGCTGAGGGGCTGATAAAATCCAGCCCATGTAACTACAACTGAAGGATTTTAGTTTTTGTTTTCTTAGAGAATTTTATCCTTCAGATTAGCTGTTTTAAGGATTCTGGATTCCTTGGGCTATATTAGCCAAATAGTAGGTACTGTGCCTGTACATGTAATTTGAGTTCAGGCCTGTCAAATCAGACATGAATGTATTTATGTATACTAAAATCAATTTCAGCCTTATTTATGACAGACTTTAAAATCAACAAAGCAGCAGCATTTCATAAGAGGATAGTTCACTACCTTCTGTCTTTACCTTACCTAAAAGCAGGACACATCAATCACAATGAAGCTATCTCTGTCCAGGAAACTACCCTAGCCAAGGTTCTATTCCTTTGGTAGTTCAAATCCTAGGTACATAGGGACAGGAGTTAGGCTATTTAGTCCTTTAAGCCTGTTTCACCATTTGGTGAGATCATGCCTGATCTACAACCTAACTCCATATCCCTTTATCCCTTATCCCTTAATAGCTTTGGTCAATAAAACTCTTTATCAGTTTCAGATTTAAAGTTAACAATTGATCTAGCATCAATTGTCATTTGTGGAGGAGTTTTCTGAACTTCAACCACCTTTGTGTGTAGAAGTGTTTCCTAATTTCACTCCTGAAAGGTCTGACTCTAATTTTTAGACTATGTCCCCTAGTCCTAGAATCCCCAACTAGTGGAAATAGTTTCTCTCTATTTATCTTATCCGTTTCCTTTAATATCTGGGAAAATGTTATCAAATCACCCAACCTTCCAAATTCCAGAGAATACAGCCCTCATTTGTGAAATCTCTCCATGTAATTTTATCCTTGGAGTCCAGGTATCATTCTGGTAAACCTATGCTGCGCTCCATCCGAGGGCAATATATCCTTGCTAAGGTGTGGTGCCCAGAACTGCTCACAGTGTTCCAGGTGTGGTCTAACCAGGCCTATGTATAGCTGAAGTATTTTCTAGTTCTCTAGATATAGAGGAAGGCTGGAGTGCATATCCACAGATCCCTGAAGTTAGCAGGACAGATGGACAAGGTTTGAAGCCCTTGTGACCACCCTATTTATCCTTCCTGCGGGTGCAGCCTCACTATTTGTATATCCGTATGACTGTTGCCTGACTGTCAGCATGACTCAGCAGCTGTATTCTCTGTTTCCCAGACGCTACATAAACGTTATGTTTTTCTGAGCAGATGGTACTCTCTTACCTTGTATCTCCTATCAATGGATGCAAACATGTTATCGTCCAGCACATTCTAATTCTCAGAGCTGCCGTCTGCTCAGTAAGCAAATTGTTGGCAGTGCTACACTAGAATCTAATATCTTCCCTGATTAATCCTTTCCATTCAAACCATTACATTTATCCAAACCTATTATGCAACAGCTGGCCTTTTTTTAAAAAAAAACACATTTCAGTCCAAGTGCTGCAACAGTTAAATGATTCCCTAATATTACTACCCAGATGTCAGTAGTAGGTTTATTTCTATATTGTTGATGTTATATATTACTAAAATGATGAACCTTTAAGATGCCTTTAACTTTAAAAAAAAAAAATCTGCTGTGCTTCTTAAAGGCCTGCTTGGGTCTGCAAAAAAAAAAACCCGACCCGAGCCCAACAGAGCCACATTAGACCAGGTCCAAGTCCTTCCATTTTTTCCTGCGCCCGATCCGACCCGGCCATCAGTTAACTTGCCTTCCGTTTTTCACTTTGTTGCTGATCTGCACAAGCTTAAAATAACTGTAACAAAATCACCTTTCTAGTCCAAAAATTAAATTAACATTGGAGGCACTTACCTGTGATAGAGCGTGGCCGACCCGGTCAGACCCAAATGCCGGACCCGAAAGTGCAACCCGACCCGAACCCAACACACGTCGGGTCCCATCGGATTTGGGTCGGGTAGCAGGCCTTTATTGCTTCTCATTTTTCTCTCACTTCTCCCTTAAGTTGGCATTTTATTTCTCACTTCATTGCTTTAAGCTTCATATTTCTTATTACTTTAATTTTATTCACCAGACTCACCAGAATAAAACCACAGCTTAAATGGTTCAATTATGATGACAGGTTCCATAAACTTGGCTTGTATTCTGTTGAGTTCAGAAGGTAGTGTGGTGATCTAATTGAGAGGTTTAATGTTATAAAAGGATTTGATAGAGTAGATACAAAGAAGCTGTCTTCTCTGGTGGGGGAATATAGAACAAGGAGGCACTATCTTAAATTAGAGGTAGGATATTCAAGAGTGAGACCAGGAAACATTTTCTTCGCACAAAGGATGTTGAAAATCTAGAATTCCCTCCTCCGAAGGCTGTGAATGCTGAGTCAAATTATATTTTCAAAATCAACAGATTTTTATTAATTAAGGATATAGATGAAAGTGGGTAAATGGAGATGAGGTACAAGTCATCCATTTTCTGACTAAATGGCAGAACAAGCTTGAGTGGTTGAATGGCCTGCTCCTGTGACAGTGAAAAGAATCAATTTCACTGCATGAATGTGTGTCACCTCAACTGTTCTCGGAATATGGAGAACTATGCTCACATACAGCAATAACCTACTGAGAAACATGTGACATGAGCGATGTCAGCTGAGGAATAGCACATCGTATAGGAGGAGCAAAAATTACGTTCCCCTATTTAACAAGTAAATACATTTTAGCCTAACTTAATGTAAACAAAATGTACCCAAACTTTTGTCTTTAAACTTAACAGAACGAAAATCTCAACATGCACAAGCCCAAGTATCTCTTACCATTATATCAAATTAACATGTCACAGAATTTAGATTTCCCAAATAATTCTGCATTCTTCCCAAAAGAAGTCCTTCACTAATGAGTGTTTTCTGTATAGTACAATCAGAGAAAATAATTTACCACTGCTTCAATTAAAGACTAGAAGTACACTATAGATGTAGAGATTATCTTGTATAAGTGGTGTGACACACTGATGTATCCTCAAATACTTTAGGAAGAAGCCATTGTCATCTGTAATTTCTGTTAACTCGAATATAGTGTAAAAGAATGCAGTAAAGAGATGAAATGCTGTTTTGTTTCTATCAGATGTTAGAGAGGAGTTTGTGATCATGCTAACTGAGCTACTATTTGATTTGCATATGGCTGCTACTCCAGACAAGCTCAACAAGGCAAGTAGATTTTGTGAATCATTACAGTACATTTGCCATAAGTTTTGGGGATACACAGCAGTTGCTTAATTGGGGAGGTAATGGTGTGTGTGGGAGAGCACTCTTGATGTAATGTACTTGCAATTTTGTGTGTTCTACATCACTTTTTTAAAATCCTCTCGTTCTTGATTAAAGTCTCGCCTTCCTTTCTAGAGTTAGATTAGAGACCTTTCAATCACATGGATTTTTACATTAGGCAGTGTGATTTGTGAGAATATATATGATACCTAACATTCATTAAGAACCACTTATCTATTTACAAACTGATCAGAACTAGTACCTCTCTCTAATAGCCATTTTTCCTGTATAAGCTGAAATGCTGAGTATCTGCAAACTATTCATACGAGTCTAATCCTATCCTCGCCCAAAGTCCAACTAAGTATACTTTTCAGCAACGATCACTGCCCAATAATCAGGTGCAGCCACTTTCTAGCCCAGCCATTCTAAGACCTATTATAGTGGTCTTACCTCAATCCTGCTTTACTAAAGCAAACTTTGTACATGCTGGGGATCAATTCTGAGATCTTCCTGGTCTGCATTGTTCAGTATTGCATCATATGCCTTTATCCAGTGAACCATTAGGGATCCTGACTTTTTAATGCAAAGGGGCTGCTTTAAGGAGAATTATTATTTGATATTAGCCAGTAAATGGACATGCTTAATACCATGCTGGCTGGAAACATATCTTTAACATTTTGCTGGTTGTAGAACTGTTCAGAATTATTGGGCTGATCAAAAAGTATGTGGCGCACACGCAAGAGGTGCGCCGCAGAGCCACCGCGCTATTTCGCACGGCGGCTTATAAACATGGAGGGAGCACTTTGTCTCCAGCAACAACGATTGGTGCGACTCCGCAGGTGCACTGCCATTTTTAAAGGGCTTCAAGCCCTGATGGGTCATTTAAATTTTTAAAGGTGTCGGTCTGTTAAAAGTTAAAATAAGATTGTATTCTCACTTTGCATTCCCTCTCCCACCACCCCCCACAGTGAGTATTCATTGTATAAATTGCCTTATACCCCCAAACAAACTTTTATTCTGATGCCAAAAGTTCCTCCCCAAACTTCGTTACCTTTGACCTTGAACCCCTTCCCACCATCCCCTCAGCCAATACTAGGAGGTTTCCCCACTCTTCCCCTCCCACCCCCCCACCACCAACCTTAAAATTTTACTCCTCCCCCTTCCCCCCTCCCCACCAGTGTTACGCCTCGGATCTCCAAATAACAATCCCAAGGCACGGGCCTTCAGGCAACCAGCCGGAATATTGGCATGGGACAGCCATCGTGATGAGGTAAGTGATTTTTCTTCAATTATAATGTATTTACATATGTTAATGACTTTTTTTTCCGAGTGGTAAGGGGGTCACCCCCGAGGCCTCGCCGCCACCAGTAATATGGGGTGGGGCCTTCCCAGCATCGAGGCCCGTGGCGGTCTGGCCCAGAAGGATTTTCTGGGCCCCCCGCCACGACCCCCAACGTCAGGGGGTGAGTAAAATTCAGCCCATTAAATTATATGAAGTATTTATCTCATTACTGCTTGCAGGACCTAGCTGCTGAGTTTCTCTGTAACAGTGTCAACAGATCAAACTTACTTCATTGACTCTGAAGTGATTTGAGACTTTCTTTTATGCAATCTGTGCATATTCATCTATGCTTATATGTTTTCAGTCAAACTTTCAATTGAAATAACATTGGTAATGTGAACAGCTCTATTTATGAAAAGCAAGGTTTATTAATTCTACTATCATCAATTTCATTTTCATGTTAAAGTTTTTATTAAATGATCTGAGCTGTTATTTCTTTGTATAAATTGCAGTGTTGCAATACATTATAGCTTTTCTGACCAGTCTTGAATCTGTATACAGCCACTAAGTCTATTTTCCATTTGGATCTTTGATTAATGAGTATAATTCACATTGTGCTGAATCAATCTTCTTGTGCTTTATATACTATTCCAAAAGGAACTGTAAGCAGTACCTTCTAAAATGAGCCATTGCCCCACCAGTGCATTAATCATATTCTTGATCCTGCAACTACTGTTACTGAAACATTCCAGGACTTTTTTCTTTATTGTACAACTGTTCAGTAATGGCCCGCTGGCTCTATTCAGTTTTGAAACAAACAAGACAATGGCTTCAAATGTGGTTCTAGCCGCACTGTTTGCAATGTTAACAGTTTGTGTTCTGCATGGAATATAATTACTTGGATTAAATAGAATTATTTTAAATAAGAAATCTCTCTGATAACGAGACTGCGCTTTTATTATCGGGTTACGCCCACTTCTAAATGTTTTTTTAAAAAGTTGATTAAATGGTTAAAATAATTTTTTTTGCTTTCATAATAGTTGAAACTCACAAAATAAGTGATTTGTGCTTTACACAAATTATGATAGTTGGATTCAACTAAGATATTTTTCCAAGAAAATCTCCGAATGTGGACAGAGAGACACACCTTGCAATGGTGGATTTGGGGGAACAGATATAAATCAGTAAAGCACAAAAGTCATTTTTTTAAATCATTGTTACTGTAAACCTATTTTAGGTTTTAAATATATTGCAATGCAGAACTCTTATTCTGATATTAATCTTTTGTGATCATGGCACAAGGTATGATCAGATGTTCAAAACATGATTTTAAAGAAGAGATTTATGTAATGCTAAAGCACTGAAAGTCAGCTGACGTATTAAATTGACAGCCACTCACTTTTCCAGGTAAGGAAGAAGGCATATGATTGGGTGAAAGAGACCAATGCTTTGCTTGCAGAAGAAGCTGAAGAAAAGGTTTCAGAAGCAAATAATGAAAAAGAGGATGAACAGGAAGAGAAACAAAAATACAAAATAAGTAAAAAAGACAAAATATCTGTAGAGGTGAGGCTTTTCTAGGATGTGAAGTGTATTCAACTGCTTAAATTCAAAGATTATCTAGATAAACTTGTTCTTACTAAATTTCTATTATTCAAATGTACATAGCCATATTTCAGCTATGGGGGCGGCACAGTGGCGCAGTGGTTAGCACCGCAGCCTCACAGCTCCAGGGACCCGGGTTCGATTCCGGGTACTGCCTGTGTGGAGTTTTCAAGTTCTCCCTGTGTCTGCGTGGGTTTTCTCCGGGTGCTCCGGTTTCCTCCCACAAGCCAAAAAGACTTGCAGGTTGCTAGGTAAATTGGCCATTATAAATTGTCACTAGTATGGGTAGGTGGTAGGGAAATATAGGGACAGGTGGGGATGTTTGTTGGGAATATGGGATTAGTGTAGGATTAGTATTAAAAAATGGGTGGTTGATGTTTGGCACAGACTCGGTGGGCCGAAGGGCCTGTTTCAGTGCTGTATCTCTAATCTAATCTAAAATCATATACAATGGCATTCTAATTGTGGATAAATTACGTAAACTGTACCTTCTAGTTTCAAAATAAAGGCCGTAACATGATTTTATTTTTAATGAAATATTGTGTTGTGAGTAGTTTGGGATAAATAAGCTTTTTGCGGGATCTGTTAATTTTGGTTCCGTCATTTACACGATTACATGAAAATATAGATGAACTGGTCATTCATTTCATTGCTCCTTGGAAGATTTTGGTGTGTGCAGAATGTCTGCCATATTTAGTCTACATGACATCAATCTCATTACACTTCAAAATAATTCATTGGATGTGACATGCTTTAGAACATCTTGAGAAAATTAATAAAACATTATATAAACTTAAATTAATTCATTTTAGGTTTTGTACAATTAAAATTAATAAACTAAGAGCTCTATGATAGCTTAATGAATTTATCCAGTGAATAACTGAGCCAAACAAATCTAGAAGGTGTCAGGTTCAATCTCTGGTCTGCACTGAATTAGCTGATGGCAGATGAGGCAGCAGCAAGAGAATTGCCCAGCGCTTCTGGTTTATGGAGGGCCAAACAGCGGGTCCTTAATATTTAATCTAACAGCCTGTACTGGAAGTGCCATAAAGTGTGGATAGGATTGGGCTAAACTGTGGTGCCTCTGCGGACACATTGCCCGCCAGTGCTCATTGTTGAGGAGTATACATGGTAGTGACCATTTTGGCAAGTTAGTGTTGGGTGGCTGTCAACTGTAGAGTGCTATCCCAGCAAGGAGGGAGGGGCAAAGATTATAGAGAAAAATAGTTTGTTTTTTTCACAAATAAATGTGTTTCAAATGCAGGATGTTTTAATGTTGTCCATTGAGAGTCTGGCTGAGGTAACAGCACGCTGCATTGAACAACTCCATAAGGTGGCTGAGTTAATCCTTCATGGACAGGATGTGGAGAAATCAGCATTGGATCAGTCTACAATCCTCGCTACGTAAGACATAAAAACTAGATTGATTGTCATTTGGGATAATTTATTTGATTTAATCAAAAAATGTCTTCTGTACATCATGATTATGAAAGAACAATGCTGAAAGCAAGGATCTCTACTTTGTTTTTTTTGCTAAAATTAGAAAACCGAGGAAAACATCCATCCAAGTGTTGAAATAACGTATTTTTGTGACAGCACAGTGAATAACAAAATCCTGGCAAAGGCAGTAGTGTGCAGGAGATCGGATTTGCCACCAATATTTGTTTTTAAAATGAGCTCCTTTTTCGTATTTTTCCCCTCTAACCGTGCTCCACACCAACCCAACTTTCCACATAACCTAAGGAATTGTGCATACAACTTATCCCAGGTTTCTGCTTATTTTTAGCTGGCTGCAGTAAAGTTTTACAAATATTCAAATTATCTTCATTATTCACAAACTAAAACTATTTAAATCTTTATGTGAAAACAGCTATTATTGGCTTGTTGTGGGCATGCAATACAATCTTTCAATTCTTGTCTTAAGAATTTGAGACATTTTGTTTAGTTATTATAGTTAATATCTGCATTAGATAAGAGTTTAAAGCATGGTCTTTCATTCTGCTTTTTAATCACAAAAATCCACTTGGGGTAAAACCCATGCAGCCTATTCAACTTTGTCAAGTTAGGATGCCGTAATCACTTCTTATCTCATTGCTACCCACTACTTCTCTAAAAATGAATATCACTGTTCAGGTTGCTTAATATCTTAATATGACTTTCTGGCTGAGCTGTGTAGTAAATGGACACTTGTTTGAGCATTTAGTTTAGTCTGGCACAGCTTTTCTTGGATTGAATTTGAAAGCTTTCACCAAGCCTTTTATATGCATGTTTATTTATTTCTGATTTATAAATCACATTTTCTGATCAGATTTTATTTCATGTTGATCCAGGTTAACTGTTGCTATGTGTAAGGAAGTGTCCTCACTTTCTAAGAAATTTGCTTCCTGTTTGATTCGAGCAGGGGTAGGTTATTGTAGTTCTATGTTATCACTTTTTTGTCTTAAGTTTGTGGAAGATGCTTACTTGAAACTGTTACATGGGGCTGGATTTTGCGCAGGAGGCAGAGCTCCTGGCGCTAGACCAAAAATGCAGGGGGAACCCCACCTCTGCATTTTTTTCAAGCCCCTGGAGTAATCCTCCGGACTTTTGGGGTCAAAGTTTAAGGAGGCGGGATCCCCGTCCCTTTAAAGACTTAATGGGGATGATCCCGTCCCCAAGAGCTGCGGGCCAATCACAGGACCAGTAGCTCAGCAGTATAGGCAGTGCCACCAGTAGCGGTGGCCACTGCAGGTACTACAGAGGCTCAGACCCAGGTCCAGCACTGGAGCCCCAGAGATGAGGCGGGGTCGCTGGGGCCAGTCCAGAAGGCCCGAGAGTGCGGGGGTGGTGGGTGTTCATTGCAGGGGTGGGGGGGTCCCACAGGTACATTTGTTCCTGGGCCATAAATTGCCCGCACAGGAGAGACTCGCCGCCCCCCCCCACCCCCAATCTCACAGTGGGGGCTTTCCAAGGTGTCCTCCCCTGTGGCGGAATCCACCCCATAAGATCCCAGTGGTCCAGAGGTAGGAAGAGAGCCTTATTTGGCCTCTGGGCAAGAAGGTCGTCGTCGGCCTATCTCGCCCCCAGGAGAATCAGAACCCGGATTCCCGATATCTGGTTCCCTGGCAGACGATTCTGCCCTCAATCTCTGGCCCCCCCCCCCCCCCCCCAAACCATGAAACCTGCCGTCAGGATGAGCACAAAATCCGGCCATGGACTCCAAGGTGACCAGTGGGTTTAATAGTGATTTCACAGTCCACAAGAAGTTCAATATAGTCTTGATTGGAGCAATAATTAGAGTACAGTAAGTTAGAGTTCCATGAAGTAAGAATGTGCATTGCTGAGTAAACACTGACCAACTCTGTAAATAGGATAATATTCTAAACATATGTTAATGATTTTACATAACAGAAACACTGACGTGTAAGTACTTACTATTAAACTTAGAAGTACCTTGTTTAAAATTTTTTTAAAAACAGTACATCATACCGATCCGTAAATTATGTCAAGGGATATAAACACTTCAGAAATTGTTCCCATATTTTAAAGAGTTAGCCATTTTAAAATAAGGCAGACTTGTTTTAATTGCTTTTGTGTAATTTTCTACACGTTATTTTTACAGGCTAAACAGAAGGCAGAGGTTTTAAATCCACAGATAAGTACTATTGTGTTGGAGGTGAGCTTTACATTTTTTAAAAATAAGGCCTATAAAATGCTCCCTAATGTACTTCTTTGTTTCATGTGGGATAACTTATCTCACCTACCATTAACATTTGCTTAAACACTGAGATGTCTTGTTTAATTTTCAGAATATGGGAAACTGTTTCTAAATTTAGCCAGCATGTTGACTGCAGGGCAAGAATGTAAAGTCTGTCAAATCTCATCATAGAATTAACAGAATAGAAGGAAGCCATTCAGTCACTGAGGCTGTGCCAGCTTTCTGAACAGCTATCCACTTTGTCCCATTCCCCTGCATTTTCTCCATACCTTTTACATATTTACTTTTTCAAATAGGAGGACATAGACAGGTTGGTGAAATGGGGAAGACCCATGTAGTACAGTAATGACTGCTTAAAGAATTAATGCTAAGGCAGAGGAATGGAGATCTCGGAGGGGAAGGGTTGCAGAGCTGGAGAACGCTCCAGAAATGGGGCGGTGGGAGTGAGACCATAGAGAGATTTAAACACCAGAATGAGAATTTATAATTTGATGGCATTGGGGCCAGGAGTCAGTATATGTTAGCGAATACAGAGTATTTGGCATGGGATAGGACTTAGGCAACAGAGTTTTGGATGATGGAAAATCAGGTTCAAAAGCATTGGAATAGTCCAGTCTGAATGTGACAAAGGCTTGGGTGAATATTTCAGTGGAAAATGGGCTGATGTAGCGGGTGGAGACAGGTTATGTTAGAGGCAGAATTAAGTGATGTTTGTGGTGGAGGGAACATTTGGGCAAATAAGACATCTAGATTGCAAACAGTCTGATTCAGTCCTAGACAGTTGGCGGGGAGGGGAATCAATTCAGTGACGAATGTGAAAGGTTTGTGATGGGGACCAAAGATAGTAACTTCAGGCTTCTTAATATTTAGCTGGAGGAGATTATGGCTCATTCAAGATCGAGTTAGGTGGTGGAGAGGTAGAGCTGGGTGGCAACAGTGTGCATGTGGAAGATAACCCCATGTCTACAGATCCCTTCCTGCAGCACTACATATGCTGTTTCCACTTGTTTAACCTCATTGCAAACTCTTTAAAAAAAAATATTTTTTCAATATGCAGGTCAACTTACCCCCCTGATTGATGCATCTGTTGACTGTCTCTTCCGTCAACTTTGTCTTTTTTTTTAGCCTTTCTAAAATGCATGCTTAGCTTCCAGTCTTCAGTCCTAATGAAGAGTATGCAACTGAAACATCAAAGCCTATATTCCCTTTACAGATGTTGTATATGTCCAGCATTTTATCTCTTTATTTCAGATTTCCTTCATTTGCAGTTTCCATTTTTATTTTGCTTAAAATGCATATTCTGACCATTTTGCATCTTTTGTTGTGCTGCTTGGCCAAGGCCTCACTCTTTTTTATGACATGGAAATACAATCGGCCCCAGAACTTTAATATTGCTGGCATTAAATTGGCATATCCTTTCTTAAATCACTAATGCAAACAAAATAATTATCATCTAAATGTTCTGCAGAACTCAACATTCCTAATGAATGCTGCTCACTGAACCAATTGCTGTAAGTTGTGTAACATTATGGGCTAGATTTTGCAAGATATTTACACAGCCCCATTCACTATTTTATGTTATGATGCCATTTAGTTAATTCAATCCTAGAGAAGCTGATTGTGAAAACACTCGGTACAGTTTTGGTACTTGCAAATCACATGATCTGATCACAGAAATCCACTTTGTCAGTGTCATTTTTTGAAAGCAAGCCTATAAACTGGAAAACAGAAATTCTTATTTGTTTTGATTATAAAACTTGTGTGTGTAAAAGACTGCTAACAATTGGAGGAACTAATATGCTTTGGATTCATCTTTACAGGGCTCTAACAGTACCACCTACATCCAAAGTGCATTTCAGTTACTGCTTCCAATTCTTCAGATTTGCCATATACGGTCCAGCACCATCAAAGCAGCTGAATAAGCTAGGAAATTGTGGGACTGCCTTTGAATTCAGTAATAATAGATTTTGAGTTGCAGAATTTTGGACAGCCTGCAGCAAAGTTGACAGGAACCTGATTCTGCACTGAAGGGTTTACATTAAGACTGGAGAAAAGTCATTAGTAGAATTTCTGTTAATTTCGTAAGACCAATTGAAATGCAAAATGCCTTAATTGTTAAAAGACCACAGCTAACAGTGAAATGAAAGTAGTGTTTGGTGTACCAAACTCTTTTCGAAGCAATGATCACTAATAATTGCATGTATCAGATTTGTGCCTTTGAGGAACCTGGAGGTGCAACTCGCGCATTAGATTTTACAGTATTTGAAAATCTTTTTAATTCCAAAGTAAAACTTACAATTTATGATATTTAAATCACGCCATTGATACAGGAATTCAGCTTCTATTTTCTTGGCGCCAAAGCTGCACTTTTCTATTCTATTTTAGTTATATTTTCATTCTAAATCCTTTTTTGATCCAGTCAGAAGTACAGAACACTCAGCAAACATCACTAATATTTTTACATCATTGCAATAGTTTCATCTTCAGTATTGTACAAAATAATGTTTTGATCCAGGAAAGGGATGCAAGAGTGTCATTTATAGGATTGCAAGAAAATCACTACAATAATTTAGAAGCTGATACGAATAATGTATGGAAGTTAAGTGTTACTGTCGTATATTTGTGAATTTCATGTATTAAAAATTTGTGCAGAATAGGAATTAAAACAGTTGCCATTAATGTAATCTACACTGAATAGAAGCCGGCAAAAATAAATTAAATGTGTCCCTGTTAAATATGTCAGCACTGAATTTCCACTGGGTTGGCCCGATCTCCCACTGTAACTTCAGTGGTAGACCAGCAGAACCCTGGAGAAACGGTGTAAAAACAGCTATTTCTCCAGGGTCTCTGCCTATTTCCGAGTGAAGTTACCAAACACTGTGAAAATTCAGTCAAATTTTTCAAATTTTTATATTCTAACCATGCATTCTATACTTGTCTATTCCCCATCTTGGAATCCAAATTACATTCTTACATTGTGTTTTGCTTGTAATTTATGTAAAGTATCTTGAGAAGTTAAACAATAAAAAATGGGTGAAAACCTGGGGCTGAACCTTTAGCCACTGCCAGGCCTGGGAACTGAGGCAGGCAGGTACTAAAAGTAGCACTGCCAGCTGGTGTGCTGCTTCCCCCATTCTGCACCCAGCCATTTTCCCGGAGGTGGGGTGGGGCAGGAGGGGTTGCGGCAGGGCTCACTGCCTGCACGCGGCTGTTGACTGATGAAACTAATTAAGTGCCACTTAAGGCCAATTGAAGGAGGCCGACTGGGATTTTCCAGTTGGCCTCCAGGTTTAAGGAGGTGGCGGGGGACAGTTTAGCTGCCTGGAAGCAGCCTTCTGGCAGCAGACCGGGGGCTAGCGCACCAGGCAGGCTGAGTCCCTCCCTGCCTGTTTTGCTGCCCTTTTGAGGGGATTCCACCCTGCCACCCCATAGTGGTGGCCCAGCTGCAATGGCCATTTTTTTATTTCAAGTTTAAAAATGTTGGAAAGAGGTGATCTCCATTTTGGGGCACTCTCCCACTTACCTGCCATGGGATCCTGCTGCTGCTCTTATGCTGGAAGGCCTCTGATCGGCCCTCCAGCTTCGAGATCTTGACCGTCATCCTTAATTTGACGGCAAGCTTGCCCTCTGGCAATTAATTGACAGCTCCGGGGAAAATCGCTGTTTCCCACACAGTGCGGGCTTCTAACCCCCATTTGAGCCTGATGGTGCAGTTCAGAAGCCCATAGGGAAAATCCTGCCTCTGGTATTTTTCATGATTGTTAAATTTTCAAAAATCAAACTATAACCAAAAAAACCCTGTAGTTTAGTACAGCAGTTAAATGCACTTTTATTTAGATTTTTTGCCTAGTCACATTAAATGGATGAAAAATCTAACCCTTTGGCTCTAACTTTATGGGCACAAAAATTCTGCACTTGGCTTGTGTTTGGTGAGACATGAGAGGCAGGTGCATATCTAATTCTTCTGTCAGATGCACACCAACTATAAAACAAAATCTGTCCAAAAAAGAAAAACTGGGTTGACCTGGTTACTGTCCCACATTTCATTCCCTTAATCCTTGCCACAAGTTTGCATTTAGATCACTTTAATGATGTTGCTATTACATTGGCTAGTGTATTCACAAATGAAAAAAAGTTTAACTACAGCACCTGAGAATTGTTCTGAAGTAGCAGTATCCACCATGCAAAATATCCAAGGAAGTTCAAGAAACCCCTTGTAGCACTTCTACTTCATTTGTCTAAAGATATTAGTGTACCAGTTAAGTAGAACGCTTAGTTTTATTAATGGCTCAGATACTAAACCTATCATAACTGAGTCAAGCAACAAAAAGTCCCAACTTCAGTTTCTGGTCTCTTAGAGGTGTTACTGTTGGCCGCAGCACCCTGGGGTAGGGAAGGCAAAATTAGGGTTCCTGCTTCCAATTGCTAGTGACTGTGAACTTTGACAAGGACACAATCAGGTTTGGCAGTAATACTCCATGGGGTGAATATCTGGACATCATTTGCTGCCAAGGCTTGCACATGAGGAATGGATTGGCTTTTTGGCCACGATAGTGAAGGTCAGCCAGTGCTTGTGGAAGCATATCCCAACAGCCTAAATGTCTTCAGGAGAGGATTTTTAAAAAAGCATGAAGGGCATATGACTGTTTTTTAGGTCTATATTATTACTTACGTTAATACATATTCTTATTGTTCTAAATTGATGAATTATTTATTGTTTAAATTGCATTCAGAGTGCAAAATGTCTGTCTTTGACAAAACAGGAATTCAGATGAACAGATACATGTAATGATTTGCTATGATTTGTAAGTGATTTGTATTCCATTGCTGTTCAGTAAATGTAAATCTTGTTCAAGGCTACAGAGTAAATAATTAATAACAAAACATGCTGGAAATACTCAGCAGGTCTGGCAGCATCTATAGAGAAAGAAGCAGAGTTAATGTTTCAGGTCTGTGACCTTTCATCACAACTGGCAAAGGTTAGAAATGTAATAGGTTTTAAGCAAGTGAAGTGAGAGTGGGGGGGGGGGGGTGGGGGTGGTGGCGGGGATAGGGGGAAGAGAACAAATGGGAAAGTATGTGATAGGGCAGGAGAGATTAAATAACAAAGATGCCATGGGACAAAGGCAAAGGGAGTGCTAATGGTGTGGTGAAAGGCAAAGCATTAGTTCAGAGAGAGTGTTAATGACAGAATAATGAACAGCTCTGTCCAAAAGCACAAACGTGAAAAAAACAAGTTTAAGGCAGGCACATGGTTAAAAACTAAAATAATAAAAAGGCCAGTCTTGGTTTTTCATGTTTGTGCATTTGGACAGAGCTGTCTGTTATTCTGTCATTAACACTCTGTCTGGACTAACGCTTTGTCTTTCACCACACCGTGAGCACTCCCATTGCCTTTGTCCCATGACGTCTTTGTCATTTAATCTCTCCTGCCCTGTCTCACACCTTCCCTTTTGTTTTCTTCCCGCTCCCATCCCCTCTTCACTTGCTTAAAACCTATACATTTCTAGCTTTTGCCAGTTCTGATGAAAGATCACAGACCTGAAACATTAACTCTGCTTCTCTCTCCACAGATGCTGCAAGACCTGCTGAATATTTCCAGCATTTTCTGTTTTTATTTCAGATTTCCAGCATCCACAGTATTTTGCTTTTATTTTAGTGTAAATAATTAGGCCTTCTGATTTTCAGGTTTTACTTTTTAGTATTGCTGAAAATGGAGATATTTTGTCGAAGCTTTTCATCTTGCACTCATCAGGACAATTCACAAGAATACCAATGTAAAGGAAAACAACAAATTTATACTGTTTGAGAAGTGAGTGCTGATTGGTTGGCAGGTGGACTCTGGTAGCGATGTTGCCATGGGGAATGCACCAGTTTATGATGACTGACCATTAACTGCCAAACTTTGTTTGAAATTTAAACCAGGCAGTTTGACTCGGATTGGTCAAGGCATTGCCCTGAGAATTGAACCAGTGAATGGCTGTCACTTATTTTGTTCAGCTGAAACAGGCGCAATCTGTGTGCATGTTCTCTCTGTCTGCAAAGAATATGGCCCTATGTATTTAATATATGTAGCTTCCAGTACACGCAAATGTGCCACACTGCGAGCCTGACTGACTTTCTTAAATTGGTTGTCAGCATAATTCTTAGCACACTGAGGATTATTTAGCAAATGTTGTCCAATCGCAGAATCACATCTAATGTTGGACACGGTGTTTTGGGTTTTGCAAGTACGGGCTGGTTGGGTACGGCCTGTACCTTGGTTCCAAAGACTGGCGGATCATATCAAACATGTCCCTTCCACTGTTTGCGATGTTCAAGGTACAGGATAAGACTCAGCATAAGCCCCGAAAATTGTATCTCCTTTTGCCCTATCTGGACCTTTTTAGTGTTTACCTTCAACCCATATCGCGTCAGGAGCTGCAACAACTCCTTCAGCAATACCATAATAACATATCATCCACGTATTGGATCAGCTTCTCCCTGCCAGAGAACCCTCCTAAACACTTAGCCATTTGTTGATGGAATATTGATGGGCTGTTATGAAACCCTCGCAGCAGACATGTCTGCGTGTACTGCTGCCCCTTAAAGGTGAAGACAAATTTGTACTGATCTTCTTTCCTCATTGGAATAGACCAAAGCCCATTAGAAATATCCAATACAGTGTACACTTTCGTGGAACTTGGTATACTGCCAATCGAATCTACCACAGCAGCGACCATTGAGGCACATGCTGGCATTTAATACCCTAAAATCTATCGTCATCCTCCGTGATCCATCTGGTTCCTCAAAGAAAGGCCTTAAGTCGAAAGACTTTGCCGCTACCTCTAAATTCCCTTCTGCTGCTTTGCAGAAATTATATTGCCTCTATGGGGTTTTCATAGGTTCTCCTTCCAATGCCACCTCTAGTCCTGATATTCTCCCACAGTCGTGTTTGTGTTGGACAAATGCTGCCTTCTCATGCTCTATAATGGCTTTATTCCACTCCGGGCTGCTTTTCACCAATGCCTCCCAGTCGTATACCCACTTTCCTGAAGCCACTCATATCTTCCCTTGCCCATCCACCATAATGCACTGTCTTTCATTCCCCTTCCATAAACAGTGATTAACTAGATCTATCACGAACCCATACAGTCTGGTCCCAATGCTCCTCTCTCCTCATCCTAATTCATTGATATGCATACCCACTTTGTTTTGAGTGGCCTCACTTCTACGGGAAGAGGTTTTGCTACTGTGCCAGCCAGCATATTTCCCGCGTCCTTCCAAAATGTAGGGTTCGCTGCTAGACCAATTGGACCTTTCCAGATCCTTTGCATGGACCACAGTATGTGACGCCCCTGTACCTACCAAGAATTCCCCTTTCTTTCCTTCTATTATAGAGTCATAAAGAGATACAGCACTGAAACAGGCCCTTCAACCCAACGAGTCTGTGCTGACCATCAACCACCCATTTATACTAATCCTACATTAACCCCATATTCCCTATCACATCCTCACCATTCTCCTACCACCTACCTACACTAGAGGCAATTTACAATGGCCAATTTACCTATCATCCTGCAAGTCTTTGGCTGTGGGAGGAAACCGGAGCACCTGGCAGAAACCCACGCGGTCACAGGGAGAACTTGTGAACTCTGCACAGGCAGTACCCAGAACTGAACCTGGGTCACTGGAGCTATGAGGCTGTGGTGCTAGCCACTGTGCTGCCCTATTATTCAATCTATGGTCAGTCTTCCATGGCTGTAATATCTGAATGGGCACAGGTGTGACAGCTGGTTGTCATGGCCCCTTCACTGCTCAGAGGTTATGCAGGGTTCCAGCTTAGGTTCCCCTGTCTCCTCCCTTGGTAGGATTACAAGTACCTCCAGCCTGGCCTATCACCTTCTCCAAGGCATGGGCCAGATGCGCTAATACATCCTGCGATTCCCCCATCCTCAGGATTCTTTTCCCGTCCTTCCCTATTCCTCAACGCATAGCACTCCCATGCTGGATGACCAAATTTCCTGCAGTTATAGCATTCCCTATCACTATCTGCCTGGTTACCTACTTTTGCTTTTCCCACAAGTTTTGCTCCTTCATTTCTCCACTGCCTCCCCTGGCTCTGTTTAGGGGCCGGGTCTGGAGTTGCCTGGGGTTTCATCTCTTATACTTTTCCTTTGTTCCACCTTTCTGCCCTGTCCTTATACTGCTTCTCCTGCTTATCCTCCCAAAACATAATCAACTTCCTCAGTACTTGAGCTTCTGTCATGCCTGCATCTCCCAAATCGAACCCTGACATGGCTGTATTAGTAACAGGTTCTTGGTGAGCTATAAAAGCTTCTAACCACTGGCGGAGATTGTCTACTACCAGTTGATTCCAATCCAAACCTCCTTGGCTTTCATTATAAACAGGCCACAATCTGCTTGCAAATGCTTCTGGGCGTTCCTCGTTTCCCAGCATAGTTTTTCTGCCATGATCCTAAATGGATCACCCCTTCTGTACCCACAACCTTCCCTAACATGTCACTTAGGGTTGTCCCAGGTAACCGTTGGTCGGGCCTACTTGGGGGTAATGCAGCCAGAACCGCCCCATCCAGACTAAAAAGCAAACACCTCTTCTCAGATTTGTCAAAACTTTGCATCACAGCCATCGTCTTTAAATGCAAAAAGTTACCTGCTACATCTCCCCATCTGAGGATTACTAAATCCCTTGATGCTTCCCTTAATTGGGAGGGAGTATAAGCTTCATCATCATTTGATACTACTGGGTTTCCCCTAGCCACCAGTGTTGTTTTTGTGTGCCATACCGGGCATATTACACCTCACCATATGGTACCACGCCCTTTCTCTTCATCTTCCACTATCTTTTCTACCTTTTCCCACCATTGATCTAATGTATTCCCTTCTTCCACAGCCCCTGCCATAGCACAGACAATAGCTCTCTGTCTCTAATAATAAAAGCAAAATACTGTGGATGCTGGAAATCTGAAATAAAAGCAAAGTGCTGGAGATATGCAGCAGGACTGGGAGCATCTGTGGAGAACGAAGCAGAGTTAATGTTTCAGCTCTGTGATCTTTCATCAGAACTGACGAAGGAGGGGGAGAAGAACAACAAAAAGGAAGCTGTGTCAGAGGGCAGTAGGCAGGCCGAGGACAGAAATGCCAGCGTGAGAGCAGGGTGGTGAATTAAAATGGCAAGCAACCGGAAGCTCGGGATCGCGACTGAGCGTAGGTGTTCCACAAAGCGGTCATCCAATCTGTGCTGGGTCTCCCCAATGCATTATGGGCACCGAATACAGTATACTAAATTGAAGGAAATACAAGTAAATCACTGCTTCACCTGGAAGGAGTATTTGGGGCCTTGGATGATGAGGAGATAGGAGGTAAAAGGGCAGGTATTACACCTGCGATTGCACGGGATGGTGCTGTGGGAAGGGGACAAGGTGTCAGGGTGATGGCGGAGTGGATCAGGGTGTTGCAGAGGGAATAGTCCCTTTGGAATGCTGACAAGGGAGGGGTTAAAAGGTACCAGGACATACACCTGAAGTGCTGTAACCTGCAAGGCTACTGACCAGGTACTGGAAGGTGGGATTAGATGGGGCGGCTAGTTTTTTCAGCCAGCGCAGACACGATGGGCTGAATGGCCTTCTTCTGTGCCGTAACTTTTCTGTGGCTCTATGATTCTATGGGAGGGGAAGATGTGTTTGATGGAGGCATCATGTTGGAGGCTGGTGGGGTGGAAAGCGAGGACAAGGGGAACCCGGTCACGGTTCTGGGAGGGAGTGGAAAGGGTGAGAGCAGAAGTGCGGGTAATGGGCCGGACACGGTTGAGGGCCCTGACAACCACAGTGGGGAGGAATCCTCGGTCGAGAAAAAAAGACATCAGAAGTGCTGTTATGGAAGATTGCATCATCTGAACAGATACGATGGAGACGGAGAAACTGGGAAAATGTAATGGAGTCCTTACGAGACAGTGTGTGAGGAAGTGTATTCGAGGTAGCTGTGGGAGTCAGTGGGTTTATAATGAATATTAGTGGACAGCCTATCTCCAGAATTAGAGACAGAGAAGTCAGGGGAGGGAAGTGTTGGAGATGGGCCATGTGAAGGTGAGATAAAGGTGGAAATTGGAAGCAAAGTTGATGGAAGTTTTCCAGTTCAGGGCAGGAGCAGGAAACGGCACCGCTACAGTCATCAATGTAGCGGAAAAAGAGTTGGGAAAGGGGCCTGAGTAAGACATGAACAAGGAATGTTCGACATACCCCACAAAAAGACAGATATAACTGGGACACATGCGGGTGCCCATAGCTACATCTTTTATTTGACAGGAGTGAGTGGAGTTGAAGGAGAAGTTGTTCAATATGAGAACAGCTAGGTGGATGAGGACTGGTTGGGCCTCTGTTTAAGGAAGAAACGGAGATCCCTCAAACTGTCCTGGTGGGGATGGAGGTGTAGAGAGATTGGACGTCCATTGTGAAGAGGAGGCAGTTAGGGCCAGGAAACTGGAAATTGTCGAAATGGTGTAGGGTGTCAGAAGAGTCACAGATGTAGGTGGGAAGAGACTGGACAGGGGGAAGAAAAGATAGAGTCAAGATGGGAAGAAATCAGTGGAGCAGGAACAGGCTGAAACAATGGGTCTGCCGGACAGTCCTGTTTGTGGATTTTGGGAAGGAGGTAGTAACGGGCTGTCTGAGTTGCAGCACTGAGGTTGGAAGATGTAGAGGGAAGATCTCCAGAGGAGATGAGGTCAGTGACAGTCCTGTGGTCAGTAGCTTGATGCTTGATGGTGAGGTCATGGTCCGGGGGAGGTAGGAAGAAGTGGTTGAGAGTTGACACTCAGCCTCTACAAGGTAGAGGTTGGTACGCCAGACAACAACAGCACCACCCTTGTCAGCAGGTTTGATCGCAATGTCAGTTAAACTTTAGGGAACGGAGTGCAGCAAGTTCAGAGGGAGATAGGTTAGAGTGAGTGAGGGGAGCAGAGAAATTGAGACAGACGCTGACAGTTCTCAATGAAAAGATCAAGAGCGGATAAGCGGCCAGAGGGAGGGGTCTAAGTGGAGGGAGAGTACTGGAGGTGGGTGAATGGGTCTGCTGGTCTCAGTGAAGATTCCTGGCCAAAGAAGTGAGCCCAGAGGTGAAGGCAATGGAAAAAGAGCTCAATGTCATGGTGAGCGCAAAATTCATTGAGGTGGGGGCATAAGGGGACAAAACTGAGTCCTTTGCTAAGTATAGATTATTCAGCACCAGAGAGGGGAAGGTCAGAGGAATTGGTAAATACATGGCAAGGGGTGAGATTAGAAGAAGAGATGGAGTCAGAGGGAAATGAAGGGGAAGAAGGATCTGGAGGGGCATTGGTACCCATGAGTTGCTGGAGCTTGCGTTCCTTAACGCCTGAAAGTTTTTTGTTAATGCGTTGGATAAGACGAAGGATGAAATGAAACAGCGGAGCAGGACAACTTTGAGATAAGGTGAGTCGGTGCTGCTGGAGAGAGGTTGAGTGTGTACAGTGGCGACGCATGGCACTGAATGTGGATGTCAGGATACGGCGAGAACAGTGGTTGGAGAAACGTATGTCTCGGAGATTCCTGTAATACTGGGTGGATCCGAAACATAAAGGATGAGACTTCAGTTGGAATCCACGTGCAATAAGTCAGTGGGGCGGCGCAGTGGTTAGCACCGCAGCCTCACAGCTCCAGCGACCCGGGTTCAATTCTGGGTACTGCCTGTGTGGAGTTTGCAAGTTCTCCCTGTGTCTGCGTGGGTTTCCTCCGGGTGCTCCGGTTTCCTCCCACATGCCAAAGACTTGCAGGTTGATAGGTAAATTGGCCATTATAAATTGCCCCTAGTATAGGTAGGTGGTAGGGAAATATAGGGACAGGTGGGGATGTGGTAGGAATATGGGATGAATGTAGGATTAGTATAAATTGGTGGTTGATGATCGGCACAGACTCGGTGGGCTGAAGGGCCTGTTTCAGTGCTGTATCTCTAAACTAAACTAAACAGAGTTGGAGACAGTCGCTGAGGAAGGAGATGTGGCTGTGAAAACGAGTTTTGGTAGACACCTTATCGAGCACTACCATGGTTATTGATATATCCTTTGCCTTTTATTCTGTAGCATCTCTGTCATTTAATCTCTCCTGTCTTCCACCCTATCGCATACCTTCTCTTCTGTTCTTCCCCCTCTCCCCTTTCACTTGCTTAAAGTCTATTAACTTTTCCCAGTTGTGATGAAAGGTCATTGACTTGAAATGTTAACTCTGTTTCTCTCTTTGCAGATGCTGCCTTACCTACTGTGTATTTCCAGCACTTTCTGTTTTTACCTCTCTGTCTCTATAGTTTGTGCTGGAGCAATTTGATTTCTTCCTCACGTGCTGAATGACCAAACAATTCTTGAGTTCCTTATGCGGTTCCCGCAGCACCCGGAATGCCAGCTTTAAGTCATTACACTCCTGAGACACTTGACTATTTTCTTCCTGTTCACTATCCACTTCTTCCCACAGTTGTCTGCACTGGTGTTGCAAATGCCCTGGGGACACCATGGCAGCTGGTGGAATTTAAATTCAATTAATTAATAAAAATCTGGAATTGAAAACTAGTCTCAGTAATGGTGTCATGAAACTATCATTGTCATAAAAACCCATCAGGTTCACTAATGT
The DNA here is from genome assembly GCF_036365525.1 of Heterodontus francisci. Classification (NCBI taxonomy): domain Eukaryota; kingdom Metazoa; phylum Chordata; class Chondrichthyes; order Heterodontiformes; family Heterodontidae; genus Heterodontus; species Heterodontus francisci. The sequence goes on along the minus strand of NC_090371.1, from coordinate 139,014,101 downwards.
CTTTTAGGGAAGGAAATGAGCTATCCTTACCTGGTCTGACCTACATGTGACTTCAGACCCACAGCAATGTGGTTGACTCTTAACTGCCCTCTGAAATGGCCTAGCAAACCAGTCAGTTGTCAATGGCAATTCGGGGTAGGCAACAAATGCTGGTCTTGCCGACGATGCCCACATCCCATGAAAGAAATTTTAAAAATCAACTGCCCATGCTTCTGGGTAGCTGCACTTTGTCTCCATCTTTTTCCTTTCTTCTTCTCTCTCATGTCTAGCCTCTGACAATTCTTTCATCAATCTCATTATTGCTACATCCTTTCATCCTTCTCCTGCAGCCTTTTTTCATACCGCTGATATTTCTGCGCTGTTGCATTTTTCACCTTTATGCCAACAACCACAGATATAGGCAGAGATAGATAGATTCTTGATAAGCAAGGGGCTGGAAGGTTATCGGGGGTAGGTAGAAATGTGGAGTAATCAGTTCAGCCATGAACTTATTGAATGGCGGAGCAGGCTTGAAAGGCCAAGTGGCCTACTCCTGCTCCTAATTCGTATGTTCATAGGTTCGTATGTAAGCTGGCAAATGTTACACCACATTTCAAGATAGGAGGGAGACAGAAATAAGGAAACTACAGGCCAATTGCCTAACATCAGTCATTGGGAAAATGCTGCAATCTATTATTAAGGGAGTCTTAACAATGCACTTAGAAAAGCACAGTATGATTAGAACAAGTCAACATGGTTTTACTAAAGTGAAATCCTGTTTGACAAATTTGTTAGAGTTTTTTGAGGATAGCAACATCGGAACATAAGAACAGGAGTAGGCCATTCAGTCCATCGAGCCTGCTCCACCGTTCAATACGACCATGGCTGATCATCCACTTTAATGTCTTTTTCCCACACCATCCCCATATCCCTTTATGTCATTGGTATTTAGAAATCTCAGTCAATCAATGACTGAGCTTCCACAGCCCTCTGGGGTAGAGAATTCCAAAGATTCACAGCCCTCTGAGTAAAGAAATTTCTCCTCATCTATGTCCTAAGTGGCTTCCTCCTTACTTTGAAACTGTGTCCCCTGGTTCTAGACTCCCCAAGCAGAGAAAACATCTTACTTGCATCTCCCTATCTATCCCTTTAAGTATTTTGTAGGTTTCAATGAGATCACGTCTCATTCTTCAAAACTCTAGAGAGTATCGGCCCAGTTTCCCCAATCTCTCTTCATAGGACAGCCATCCCGGGAACAAGTCTGGTAAATCTTCATTGCACTCCCTCTATGGCAATAATATTCTTGCTACGGTAAGGAGACCAAAACTGCACACAGTACTCCAAATGCGGTCTAACCAAGGTTCTGTACAACTGAAGCAAGACTTCACTACTCCTGTACTCAAATCCTCTTGTGATAAAGGCTAACATACCATTAGCCTTCCTATATAGGTAGGTGGTAGGGAAATATAGGGACAGGTGGGGATGTTTGGTAGGAATATGGGATTAGTGTAGGATTAGTATAAATGGGTGGTTGATGTTCGGCACAGACTCGGTGGGCCGAAGGGCCTGTTTCAGTGCTGTATCTCTAATGTAATCTAATTGCTTGCTGCACCTGCGTGTTAGCTTTCAGTGACTTACTGACGAGGACACCCAGGTCCCTTTGTACATCTACACTTTCTAATCTCTTACCATTTAAGGAATACTCTGCACATCTATTGCTCCTACCAAAGTGAATAACCTCACATTTTTCCACATTATATTCCATCTACCATGTTCTTGGCCACTCTAACTCTGTCCAAATCCCCTTGAAGCCACTTTGCAGCTTCCTCACAACGCACATTCCCACCTAGTTTTGTGTCATCCATGAACTTGGAAATATTACATTTGGTCCCCACATCCAAATCATTGATATATATTGTGAACAGCTGGGACCTAAATACTGATCCCTGCGGTACCCCACTAGTCACAGCCTGCCAGCGCAAGAATGACCCGTTTATTCCTACTCTCTGTTTTCTGCCTGTTAACCAATCCATAATCCATGCCCTATTACCTCCTATCCCATGTTCTTTAATTTTGCTAACCAACCTCCTGTGGGGGACTTTATCAAAAGCCTTCTGAAAATCCAAATGTACTGTGTCCACCGACTCCCCTTTATCAATTCTGTTAGTAACATCCTCAAAAAACTCCAACAGTATCGTTAAACATGATTTCCCATTCATAAATCCATGTTGACTATGACCAATCAGATCATTATCATCCAAGTGTCCATTTATCACATCCTTTAGAATAGATTCTAGCATTTTTCATCCCTGTTTTCTCTCTCTCTCCCTTCTTAACTAGTGGGGTTACATTTGCTACCTTCCAATCTGCAGGAACCATTCCAGAATCTATAGAATTTTGGAAGATGATCACCACTATCTCCAGAGCTACCTCTTTCAACACTCTGGAATATAACTAATAGGATAGATAAAGGGGAACCTGTAGATGTAGTATACCTGGATTTCCAAAAGGCACTCGATAAGTTGCCACACAAAAGGTTAATAGGCAAGATAAGGGCTCATAGAGTTGGAGGTAATATATTTGTATGGATAGATGATTGGTTAATGAACAGGAAGCAAAGAGTGGGCATAAGCACAGCATTTTCAAGTTTGCAGGCAGTGAATAGCGGGGCCTCAGCTTAAAGCGTGGCTACCCGACCCGAACCGGACCAGACCCGACAACATGTGTCATGTTCGGGTCGGGTCTGTCTTCCAGGTCCGGCATTCAAGCTTGGGTCAGGTTAGGCCAGACATGGGCACAGTGCTGCCTTGCTCAGGGAGGGAAGTAATCTTCAAAATTTGAGCATTCAGCTGGGACGTCAAGGCGGGAAACATGCTGCGGAATGGAGGATCACAACATTTGGACAAGGTAGAGCACAATAACCAGTTTGACATAATTAACTTTATTATAGTAGGCTGGGTCGGGCACAGGAAAGAATCAAAGGACTTGGGCTTGGGCTCGGGTTGGGTCGGGTCGGGTTCAGGTTGGATTTCAATTTCATACCTGAGCAGGCGTTTACCTCAGCTATTTACAATCTATATTAATGACTTACATGAAGAGACAGAGAGTAATGCATCTAAGTTTGCTGATGATACAAAGGTAGGTGGAAAGGTAAGCTGTGGGGAGGACACAGAGAGGCTGCAAAGAGATATAGACAGGTTAAGTGAATAGGCAACAAGATGGCAGGTGGAGTATAATGTAGGGAAGTGTGAAGTTATTCACTTTGGTTGTAAAAATTGAAAAGCAGAATAGTTTTTAAAGTTGTGAAACTTGTAAGTGTTGATGTTCAAAGAAACATGGGTGTGCTTGTACGCGTTACGCAGAAAGTTAACATGCAGGTACAACAAGCAATTAGGAAGGCAAATGGCATGTTGGCCTTTATTGCAACGGGATTAGAGTACAGGAATAAAGAAGTATTGCTACAATTGTACAGGGTTTTGGTGAGACCACATCTGGAATATTGTGTGCAGTTTTGATCTCCACATTTAAGAAAGGATATATTTGCATTGGAGGCGGTTGACTAGAAAAAGTTCACTAGATTGGTCCCTGGAATGAGGGGGTTGGCCTATGATGAGAGACTAAGTAAATTGGGCCTATATTCTCTTCATTTAGAAGAATGAGAGGTGATTTCATTGAAAAATATAAGATTCTAAAGGGGCTGGATAGGGTAGACACAGGGATTATTTCTGCTGGTCAGGGATCTAAAACACGGGTGCACAGTCTCAGGATAAGTGACCGATCAGTTAGGACTGAGATGAGGAGAAATTACTTCACTCAAAGGGTTGTGAGTCTTTGGATAGACAGAGTTTTGGTCTCTCAGGAAATCAAGGGATATGACAAGCGGGCGGGAAAGTGGAGTTGAATCCTAAGATCAGCCATAATCGTTTTAAATGGCAGCGCAGGCTCGATGGGCCATATGGTCTACTCCTGCTCCTAGTTTTTGTGTTCTTGACTATTTTTCCCACCCAGATAGGCTCAGGTTTGACTTTAGAGTTAAAAGTATAAGAGGGGAGATGTGGGTTTAACTTCCCCACAAGCCATGTAGGCCATGTGATCCCCGTGGCATCAATGGAGGTGGTGTGAATGAGACGATGGGCAGACACTAATCTGTCTATTTCAATGATTTCTCATGCAGAACAAGGTGGCCGAGAAGAAAGAGTAGCTGAAGAGGCTGGGAGACAGTCATCCACCTCTGAGGAGGAGGAGGCAGCCTCAGAGGGTCACATCATACCCCTATACCCTCCACCAGTGCAGATACTCGCACATCGGTGGGTAGTCACGCATGTTTAGCTAAGGGCACACAACCTGGTGATTACAGCACAGACACACTAGGACAGCTGATGGAGGCTGTGACAGCACAGGGCAATGGCAGTCGGAGGACGTTGGGAGGCCAGGCCCATGTTGAGGCCAAGGCTGATGATATGCCTCTGGTGTTGGCAGCAACACGGGAAATGATGCAGCTGCCATGAGAGGTGAAGCAACATCTGGCAGAGATGCCAGAGGCTTTGGGTACCCAAGCGTGGATGATGGAGGAGTCCATCAATGCCTTGGGTGCTGTACTGTCTCTGCCAATTGCGTGCCTGGATTCCAGCATTTAGAGATTGGTGACTCTCATGGAGGGCCACTTCTAACAGACCAATCATTGGCTGCCAGAGATGTGCACTGACCTGCATTCCATCACTTTGTCCATGAGCTCCATGCAGTGGTGACAAGGCGAGAGGGGGCGAGGCACCTGGAGTCTCCACCAGGTCCATGTCCCTCTCAGATCAGCAGGGAGGTACAAGTGTGCCTTTAAGTGGGAGGAGTGTCTGCCTGCCACATTTGGGGGTTCCTCTCAGGGTTGTCCTGGTCCTGGCGGTGGCTCCCCTCCCCTCCACTCTGCCAGTGATGTCAATAACTGGTAGCCAATTACTACCTACCGCCCCTTCCTCCCCTCGGCTGCTGAATCATGGCTTCTCCATGTTGAACACCAATTGGAAGAAGCACTGAGGGTGGCAAGGGCACATAATGTACTCTGGGTGGGGGACTTCAATGTCCATCACCAAGAGTGGCTCAGTAGCACCACTACTGACCGAGCTGGCCGAGTCCTAAAGGACATAACAGCTAGACTGCAGCAGGTGGTGAGAGAACCATCAAGAGAGAAAAACCTACTTGACCTCATCCTCACCAATCTCCCTGTCGCAGATGCATCTATCCATGACAGTATTGGTAGGAGTGACCACTGCACAGTCCTTGTGGAGACGAAGTCTTGCCTTCACATTGAGGATACCCCCCATCATGTTGTGTGGCACTACCACTGTGCTAAATGGGATAGATTTTGAACAGATGCACTGAGAGGATCATGGGTGATAATGCTGCAGAAAAGGGACTTGTTGCGATGTTTGTCACACGTAATTAAACAATGTTGTTCACTCACCATGTCTCCTATCTGTTGTGGATTCCTTATGGGAGTTCCTTGCTCCTTCCTCCTAAGGGGCTGATAGTGTAGGAACTAGTCCTAAGTGCTCAAAGCATCAGATTTGCCACTTTGCAAACTGCATCTGGGTGCTGCAGTACAGAAGGATGGATGCCACAACGGGGCTGTTTAATGGTAAGGCTTTATTGTTGCAGTTCCAGAAGGCAGTAAGTCTTAAAGGAAATGTAAATGTGTGAAGGCGTCTCATGCCTCCCTTGCGCGTAACTCATGGCACCTTTCCTGCTGTGACTGGGGCTCTTCATCTGGCACTGCTGGGCAGCATCCTCCTCCACCTCCTCAACATCGGAGAAGGCTTCGCACTCCACGATATCCTCACTGGTCAACGCCCTCCCACCCCCTGTAGTGCCAGGTTGTGCAGTGCATAGCAAACTACCATGATACACGAGAGCCTCACCAGGGCATACTGAAGGGCTCCACTGGATTGATCTAGGCACCTAAATCTCATCTTGAGTAGACCAATGGCCTGCTCAGTGGTTGCTTGGGTTGACCTGTGCAAGTGTTGTATCTCTCCTCTGCATCCATGCACAGGTTCCTCACAGGCGTCAGTAGCCATGTCCTTAGTGGGTAGCCCTTGTCTCCAAAGATCAATCCCTGAAGGCACGTGGGAGCATGGAAAAGGTTGGGCACCTGGGACTGCCTTAGTATGTAGGCATCTTGGCTGCTTCCCGGGAATCGAGCACAGATCTGTCTGATTTGTTTGCGCTGGTTACAGACCAATTGTACATTGAGGGGGTGGAAGACCTTCCTGTTGATGAAGGTAGCAGGCTGTTCAGCCTTGATGGCCACATTCATGCAGGTGATGACACCCTGCCCCTGGGGGAATCAGTGATGGCCCCGAGTCCTATAGCCCTCCAAGCTTGACTGTTTGGATCTGTGCGGAAGCACACGTAGTTGCTGGCCCCTGAGCAGGGCATTGGTGCACTGATGTGCTGCAGACTGGGAGATTCCACACAAATCTCCAGTGGACCCCTGAAATGATCCAGTGGCATATTTTAGTGCCACAGTGACCTTCAGTGCCATTGAGATCAGGTGCCCACCAAGTCCCATGGGCCTCAGCTCATCCTGCATCATGGCACACAGATCATTGACAGCCTCCCTGGAGAGGTGCAGGCTTCAGAGACACTGCCACTTGGACATCTGCTGGTAGTTGAGATGCCGTCGGTAAACCCTTTCTGGAGGGTAGCTTCTTCTGTGCACCAGCGATTGTTGCCGTGCCTCTCTACCACCTTCTCCAGCCTTCTGTGCCCAGAGCCGGCCGTTCTGTGGGCACCCAAATTGCTAGCACTTCCCTGCCCGTACCTGATGCTCCCTCCCTCTCTGCTGCTGCTCCTCCACAGGGGCCTCGAAGCCAGGGTGAATGAGGCCCATGAGAGGTTGCCTTGCCTCTCTCTGAGCGCAAGGCCTCCAGTCCAAACAGGCCTTCCACACCCCCACCCCTACTTGTAACTTTCAATGAGGAGGCACAGCCCCAATGCCACCCTGGGATGCATGCCCCGCAGTGCTGGCATGTTGGCCCCCACTCCTGACAGTCTTTCACGATGCCCCCCCTCCTCCACCCTTCCTGCCAAGAAACGCGGAGAGCAGCAGCGGGAGAGAAGAGGATTTAAAAAGCGCACCAAAAGTTTGGAGAGAAGCAGCGGGAGGGGAGATGATTTAGAGTGCAACTTGAACAGAGGGAAGGAGGTGCTCCTCTGCTTTTTCTAACTTTTTCACCCGGTAGGATTTGCTTCTTACTCTATTTGGTGAGTATCTCGTAAGTGGTTAAGGCCTATTCTATTCCTAAGGTTTACAATAGTACGGGAACTGGTGGTAAGGTTAATAAAATATATAAAAAAGGAAAATAAATAATTGAATAAAATAATTAAGTAGTTAATTAAAACACATTAAGGATGGCAGGACTGGTGATGTGTCACGGCTGCAGCATGTGGAATCTCTTGAATGCCAGTGTGATCCAGGGCAAACACGTCTGCAGTAAGTGTTTATGGCTCGAGAAGCTTTGACTCAGAGACATTGAGCTGGAGGCCGAGCTACAGGCACTGCGACACATCAGGAAGGGGGCAAGTTACCTGGACACTTTGAACCAGGAGGTGGTCACACCTCCTTATGATAGGGTCTTCTGATTTGGTCAGTGGTCAGGGACAGGAGAGTGCAGCTGAGGCAGGTAAGGGGACCCAGAGGTCAGGAGTACAGGAGCCTCAGCCAGAATTGAATCACAGAATTGTTACAGCACAGAAGGAGGCCATTTGACCCATCGTGTCCACACTGGCTCTCTGAAAGAGCAATTCCCTCAGTCCTATTCCCCTGCCTTCTCCCCATAACCCTGCACATTCTTCCTTTTCATATAACTATCTAATTCCCTTTTGAATGATTCAATTGAACCTGCCTCCACCACATTCTCAGGCAGCCCATTCCTGATCTTAACCACTCGCTGCGTGAAAACATTTTTAATAATGTCCCTTTTGCTTCTCTTACCAAATACTTTAAATCTGTGCCCGCTCATTCTTCATCCTTTCACAAGTGGTAACAGTTTCTCTCTATCTACTCTGTCCAGACCCCTCATGATTTTGAATATCTCTATCAAATCACCTCTCAGCCTTCTCTTCTCCAAAGAAAACAGTCCTAACATCTCCAATCTATCTTCATAACTGAAATTCCTCATCCCTGGAACCATTCTCGTGAATCTTTACTGTACTCTCTCCAATGCCCTCACATCTTTCCTCAAGTGCGCGCCCGGAATTGGACGCAATACTCCAGCTGAGGCGGAGCTAGTGTCTTATACAAGTTCAACGTAACTTCCTTGCTCTTGTACTCTAGGCGTCTATTAATAAAGCCCAGGATAATGTAAGCTTGGTAGTGATGCCACTACCAGTCGCACCTTCCCCTCCCTTCCCCTGTCAGCATTCCGAAGGGATCGTTCCCTCCGCGACACCCTGGTCCACTCCTCCATTACCCCCACCACCTCGTCCCCGTCCCAGGGCACCTTCCCCTGCAATCGCAGGAGGTGTAATACCTGCCCATTTACCTCCTCTCTCCTCACTATCTCAGGCCCCAAACACTCCTTTCAGGTGAAGCAGCGATTTACTTGTACTTCTTTCAATGTAGTATACTGTATTCGCTGCTCACAGTGTGGTCTCCTCTACATTGGGGAGACCAAGCGCAGACTGGGTGACCGCTTTGCGGAACATCTCCGCTCAGTCCGCAAGCAGGACCCTGAGCTTCCGGTTGCTTGCCATTTCAACATTCCCCCCTGCTCTCATGCTCACATCTCTGTCCTGGGATTGCTGCAGTGTTCCAGTGAACATCAATGCAAGCTCGAGGAACAGCATCTCATCTACCGATTAGGCACACTACAGCCTGCCGGACTGAACATTGAGTTCAATAATTTCAGAGCATGACAGCCCCCCATTTTACTTTCATTTTTAGTTATTTTTTCTTCCTTTTTACATTTTTTACAATCTTTTTTTGCATTTATTTCATTTCCTCTTAGTTTGTTCAGTTTGCTTACCCACTGTTTTTTTCAGGTTGTTTTTCTTCAGGTTTGCACTTGCTGCTGTTCAATATTCAGTGTATTCACACCTAATCTGTACTAATGCTTTGTCTTTCAACACACCATTAACATATTGTTTGCCTGTTCTCCGTGACCTTTTGGTCAGCTATGTGGCCTGGTCCAATCTGCACCTTCTCCTTTGTTATCTCTTGCCCCACCCCCACCTCACTTGTTTATAATCTGTGACTTTTCTAATATTTGTCAGTTCCGAAGAAGGGTCACTGACCCGAAACGTTAACTCTGCTTCTCTTTCCACAGATGCTGCCAGACCTGCTGAGTGATTCCAGCATTTCTTGTCTTTGTTTCAGATTTCCAGCATCCGCAGTATTTTGCTTTTATTTTAATGTATGCTTTATTCACCGCTCTCTCCACCTGTCCTGCCTGCTTTAATGACTCATGCACATATACACCCAGGTCCCTCTGCACCCCCTTTAGAATTGTGCTCTTTATTCTATATTGTGTCTCCATGTTCTTCCTACCAAAATGAATCACCTCACATTTCTTTACATTGAACTTCACCTGCCACCAGTCTGCCCATTCCACCAACTTGTCTATGTTCTTTTGAAGTTCTACACTATCCTCTTCACAGTTCACAATGCTTCCAAGTTTCATATCATCTGCAAACTTTGAAACTGTGCCCTGTACACCAAGGTCTAGGTCATTAATATATATCAGGAAAAGCAAGGGTCCCAAAACTGATCCCTGGGGAACTCCCCTACAAACCTTCCTCCAGCCCGAAAAACATCCACTAACCACTACTTTTTGTCTCTGTCACTCAGCCAGTTTTGTATCCATGTTGCTACTGTCCCTTTTATTCCATGAGCTACAAGTTTGCTCACAAATCTGTTGTGTGGCACTGTATCAAATACCTTTTGAAAGTCCATGTACACCACATCAACAGTCCTCATTAACCCTCTCGGTTACCTCCTCAAAAAACTACTGCAAGTTAGTTAAACATGATTTTCCCTTAAGAAATCCATGCTGGCTTTCCTTAATTTGTCCATGTGACTATTGATTTTGTCCCAAATTATATTTTCTAGAAGTTTTCCCACCACTGAAGTTAAACTGACTGGCCTGTAGTTGCTGGGCTTATCTTTCAACCCTTTTTTAAACAAGGGTGTAACGTTTGCAATTCTCCAGTCGTCTGGCACCAGCCCTGAGTCTGAGGAAGACTGAAAAATTATAGCCAGTGCCTCTGCAATTTTACCCCTCACTTCCCTCTGTATCCTTGGATGCATCTTATCCGGCCCGGGTGTTTTTATCCATTTTAAGTTCAGACAGCTGATCTAATACTTCTTCTTTATCAATTTTAAACCCCTCTAGTGTCCGTCTTACCTCCTGTTTCAACATTGCCTGGGTTGCATCTTCTTCCTTGGTAAATCCTTTGCAATTGACCAACAGCTTTGAGGTTCTTTCAGTTTGTTTGGATGAGAATGGGGGCTGCAGGCTGGATGAGCTAACTGACCACGGCACCGTGGTACAGGAAGCCATTCAAGTGGGGGAGCAAAAAGGAATGTAGTGGTAGTTGGGGATAGTATAGTGTGGGGGATTGACATTGTTCTCTGCAGCAAAGAGCAAGAGTCCAGAAGGCTGTGCTACCTGCCCAGTGCCAGGATTCGGGACATCTGCTCAGGGCTGAAGAGGAACTTACAGTGGGAGGGGGAGGATCAAGTCATCATGGTCCATGTAGGTACCTATGACATAGGCAGGACAAGGAAGGAGGTTCTCCATCATCAGTATGAGGATATAGGCACCAAATTAAGAAGCAGAACCTCAAAGATAATAATCTCTGGATTGTTACCTGAGCCATGTGCAAATTGGCATAGGGCAAATAAGATTAGAGAAATAAATGTGTGGTTCAAAGACTGGTGTGGTAGAGGTGGGTTCCGGTTCGTGGGGCACTGTGACCAGTGCTGGGGAAAGTGGGAGCTGTACCGTTGGGACGGGTGTAGAGAGAGTTTTAAACTAAATAGTATGGCAAGGGATCAAATTTGGGAAGATGTGGTAAATCAAAGAGTGGAGACAAGGCAAGGAGAAAGGTATTAATATGGGAAATAATAAACAGACCGTGACAGGAAGGGACAGAGAGTACAAATCTAAGAGTAAATCAGCAGTCAAGGCTAGACGTTACAAAAATAATAAAAGGACAAAACTAAAGGCGCTCTATCTGAATGCACGTAGCATTCGAAACAAAACAGATGAACTGACAATGCAAATAAAAATAAATAAGTACGATCTGATAGCCATTGCAGAGACATGACTGCATGTTCTTGTAGATTAGGAGCTGAATATTGAAGTGTACATGACATTTAGGAAGGATTGGAAGCTAGGAAAAGGTGGAGGGATAGCTCTGTTAATTAATGATGGTATCAGCACAATAGAGAGCGATGACCTAAGTTCAGGAAACCAGGATGTAGAAGCGGTTTATGTAAAGATGAGAAATTATAATGCAAGAGGTCACTTGTGGGAGTGGTGTACAGGGCCCTTAATAGTAACTACATGGTAGGACGGGATACTGCAGTGTGCCGGTCTTGTCAGAGGTGGGGAAGTACCATAGCCCTGACGTGACGGCATCGTCATTTAAATGTTGTAAATGCTGTTTTAAATAAATTTGAACCTAATTCACTGCGATCCAATGAAGGTTTCTCTATTTTTTGGCTGACGTGCAGCCCTCACATGCCTTCAGTTCCGTGACTTTGAATAGCTGGTGCCACGAAGGCAAGAGTCCTCGGTGCCGTGAAAGGGAAGGTAACCTAACCAGAGTAGCATAGGGGAAGTGGGGTTTACAGCGGCCATTGCCGCTATGCTGCGTATATGTCCAAAGAGCTTGTGTGTGATTGGGGGGTGGGGGGGGGTGGTGTAGCTCTGCAAGTGGCTTGTATGTGAACAGAGGGAGCTCTGCAAGTGGGGAGGCAGTAGCGTAGGGGTATTGTCACTGGACTAGTAACCCAGAGACCCAGGATATTGCTCTGGGGGCATGGGTTCAAATCCCACCACACCAAGAGTGGTTCGATAGCACCACTACTGACCGAGCTGGCCGAGTCCTAAAGGACATAGCTGCTAGACTGGGTATGCAGCAGCTGGTGAGGGAACCAACAAGAGGAAAAAACATACTTGACCTCGTCCTCACCAATCTGCCTGCCCCAGACGCATCTGTCCATGACAGTATTAGTAGGAGTGACCACTGCACAGTCCTTGTGGAGACGAAGTCCCACCTTCACATTGAGGATACCCTCCATCATGTTGTGTGGCACTACCATCATGCTAAATGGGATAGATTTTGAACAGATCTAGCAATGCAAAACTGGGCATCCATGAGACGCTGTGGTCCGTCAGCAGCAGCAGAATTGTACTCAACCACAATCTGTAACCTCATGGCCCGGCATATCCCCCACTCTACCATTACCATCAAGCAAGGAGACCAACCCTGCTTCAATGAAGAGCGCAGGAGGGCATCACTCTGTTCAGCACCATCTCCCTCCGTCTCCAATCCCTCCTCCTTTCTCACCTCCTGCTCCTCTCCCGAGAAGCTGTCTCCTTCCAGGTCCTGACCGCCCTCAAGGTCCACACCTCTCAAGAGGGCCATGTTATGGAGAACACAACAGACTACCACAATGACCAAGACCCTGCAGAAGGGTATTGGAGGGCGCCACCCAACCAGTCCAAGCACCAGAAGCACATCTTCAGAAACCAGATGGCCTTCTCAATTGTTGTCCTCGTGAGCATGATTGTATCAGCTCTGTGCCTCTGCCTGGGGCTCCCGTACAGGGATAAGTAGCCATGTCTTCAAGAGATATCCCTTGTCCCCTAGGGTCCATCCACAGACTTTGGGGGTTTGAATAAAGATCTGAGGCTGCATGGACTAGCGGTTGATGAAGGGGTCATGGCAACTGCCAGGAAAGCGAGCATGCACATGAAGGAAGCTCTTGAAGGATGCACATGAAGGAAGAGTTGGATGTTGAGGGTGGATGCCCTTCCTGTTGGTAGATCTAATTGGGCAGGCGCTAGGTGCCTTGATGTCTACGTGGGTGCAATCGATGATGCCCTACACCTAGGGGAATCCAGTGATGTAGGCGAAACCCAATGCCCTCCATGCCCGCAAGGCCATGTCTGTCATGAAATGAATGTACTGTCTGGCCCTGGCAGAGGGCATCAGTGACCTGTGAGATACAGTAGTGTGCTGCTGTTTTTGAGATGCCACTAAGGTCTGCAGCTGATCCTTGAAAGGAACCAGAAATTAGGAAGTTCAAGGTCACAGTGAGTTTGACAGCTACTGGCAAGGCATGGTGACCAGTACTGCGAGGTGCAAGGTCTTCAGCGACGAGGTCACTGATGTCTGTGACCATCTACCTGGGGAATAACAGTCTCCTGCGGCATGGGGTCTCAGTCATCTCCAGAAAGCTCCGTCTTCGGTGGTAGATTCTGTGTTGAGATTGTGGCCTCCATTGCCTTCCTGCTCCTCTTTCCTCTTCTGTGCCCTCCTGCTGCTTGGGATTCTGTCCCTCCTGCAGATGGTGTGCCCTCAGTAGCACTGAGCCCAAAATCTGAGTCGTGCCCTATTGCCAGCTGTAGCCTTCCTTTTGGATAGGTGGCCATCCTATTGTGATTGCCAGCCTTGCTCCCTCACTCTTCTGCCTCCATGATGCAAGGGGTTGATGACCCCATTCAATGCACGAGTGCTGACTGACAATTCTACCCACAACCTGGGCAGTGTTAAGGGCACTTCCTTTCCAAAGGCTGAATCCCCCACTGCCCTGCTGACTCTTTTATGGGGCTGGAGTAATTCCCTGGAGCAGCCATGACTGGTTCAACACTCTGTACCCGCCTTCATTCAGCTGGTCAGCAATGGACAGCAGGTACAATCCATGTGACCCACTAAACTTTCAACCTCCATCTCTTAACGAGCTGCTAAACTACTTTAATTGGGCTCAATTAGGAGGCTGGCAGGATCGCTGTCCCAAACTCCCTCCCCCCACCCCTTGCCCTGGTGAACAATGCCTGCACGGGGAATGGCACTTCAAAGCCGACACAGCAGCCAGCAAGTAGTGAAATTGAATTCAATAAAGTTTAGCACCAGAAAAAAAATTACAATGAACTCCAGTCCTAATTTATATAGTTGACTCTTAAGACAACTAGGGATGGACAATGTCACCCAGATGCCAGGAGCAAATAAAATAAAACTTGTAATTTTATAACACTTTAACGTAGAAAAGGTTCCTAATGGTCACAAGATGCTGAGCAAGGAAGAACATTAAAACTTGATCAAAGAGGTGAGGTTAAGGAACGAAGGGAGGTAGTTGGAGGTGTTTAATGAAATTTCGGAGAGTGAGAGGCAGCAGAAGACACAATTATCAAAGCTAGGTGAAAGTGGTGAGGATGGACAAGATGACAAGATGGACAATGGAGAGGATATGGGATTGGAATCTCAACTCACGGTCAAGTAGAACATCGAGGTTGCAAATGGCCCATCTGAGCTTGATGCAGTCGCCAGGATGTGGGGTGGAGTCAATGGCAAGAATACAGAGTTTGTAGTGGGGGCTAAAGACAATGATTTTGGTCTTCCTAATGTTTAGCTAGAGGAAATTGTGGCTTATCCAAGACCGGATACTAAAAAGCAATCTGGTAGAACAGAGGCAGTGAAGGGGTCATGGGAAATTGCGAGGTGTTGCTGGATGACATCAATATACAGGTGGAAACTGACCAATGTCCATTGATGATGGGCAGTATGTACCTGAGGAAGAGGAAGAGGCTAAAATGAAATTTTCTGCACTAAAGGTGACAATGTAAAGGTGCGAAGAGATGCTTTAATTCCGATCAGATAGATAATAGTGAAATCAAGTGAGGGCAGTTTCACCAAGTTGAACAATGGAAGAGGATGTTGTCTTTAACTAAATCAAAGACTGGAGTGAGTTTGAGGACAAGAAGGGATAATGTACCATGGCCACAGTTAGAGAATTGTTTGACTTTGGTTAAAGCTCATCCAATGCTGTGTGAAGGGTAGAAACCAGATCAAAAGGATTTACACAGGGAGTTGCAGGAAAGAGGCATGAACCTGGGAGGGGACAATCTTTTCATGGACCTTGGAAAAGCAAAGGAGGTTGGTGAGTGATAGCAGTTAATGTGGACAGAGGGTCAAACACCTTAAATTTAGTTTCCTTCTTCCATATTTGGTTTCATGCACTTTTTTTTTGCCAGTCTTTCCTTTTGGCCCAAACAGCCGTTGAACAGACACGTAGGAGAAGGCCCAATCTAGGCCATGAGCTTGATGTAATATATGAAATAAGCAAATTACGTTACAGAATTGTGATTCTGGGAGAGGAGGGTTGGAAAGAATTTCAATTGAAGATGTAGAACTGAATTTTCCTGAACATAGCCCAGGAGAATTGGGGCAGGACTTCCACCCATTAGGCTCACCCTGTGTAGGGCTGCCAACTCTGGTTAGGCGTTGCCTGGAGGTTTAACGGTATTACATCTGATGACATGACAACCTCTGGGGATTACCCTGTTGAATTGCCTAATTATCCTAATTAAATTCATGTGAAGCAACAGCCTGACATAGTCATACTCACTGGATCATACCTTACAGAAAATGTCCCAGACACCACCATCACCATCCCTGGGTATGTCCTGTCCCACCAACAGGACAGACCCACCAGAGGTGGCAGCACAGTGGTATACAGTCGGGAGGGAGTTGCTCTGGGAGTCCTCAACATTGACTCCGGACCCCATGAAGTCTCATGGCATCAGGTCAAACATTGGCAAGGAAACCTCCTGCTGATTACCACCTACTGCCCCCCACCCCCTCGGCTGATGAATCAGTGCTTCTCCATGTTGAACATCAATTGGAAGAAGCACTGAGGGTGGCAAGGGCGCAGAATGTACGCTGGGTGGAAGACTTCACCATGTCCATCACCAAAAATGGCTCGGTAGCACCATTACTGACCGAGTTAGCCAAGTCCTAAAGGACATAGCTCCTTGACAGGGTCTGCAGCAGGTGGTGAGGGAGCCAACAAGAGGGAAAAACCTGTCCTCACCAATCTACCTGTTGCAGATGTATCTGTCCATGACAGTATTGGTAGGTGTGACCACCACACAGTCCTTATGGAGACAAAGTCCCGTTTTCACTTTGAAGATACCCTCCATCGTGTTGTGTGGCACTATCACTGTGCTAAATGGGATAGATTTTGAATAGATTTAGAAACTCAAAACTGGGAATTGGGCCAGCATCAGCAGCGGAATTGTATTCAACCACAATCTGTAGCCTCATGGCCTGGCATATCCCCCATTCTACCATTACCATCAAGCCGAGGAATCAACCCTGGTTCAATGAAGCATACAGGAGGGCATGCCAGGAGCAGCAATAGGCATACCTAAAAATGAAGTGTCAACCTGGTGAAGCTACAACGCAGGACTACTTGCATGCCAAACATGCGATAGACAGAGCTAAGTGATCCCACATCCAACCTTTCAGATCTAAGCTCCAGTCACCTCCAGTCGTGAATGGTGATGGAGAATCAAACAACTAACTGGAGGAGGTGTCTCCACAAATATCCCCATCCTCAATGATGAGGGAGCCCAGCACATCAGTGCGAAAGATAAGGTTGAAGCATTTGCAACCATCTCCGGACAGAAGTACTGAGTTGATGATCCATCTCAGCCTCCTCCTGAAGTCCCCAGCATCACAGATGCCAGACTTCAGCCAATTCAATTCACTCCACATGATATCAAGAAACGTCTGAAGGCACTGGATACTGCAAAGGCTATGGGCCCTGACAATATTCTGGCAATAGTACTGAAGACATGTGCTTCAGAACTGGCTGCACCCTAGCCAAGCTGTTCCAGCACAGCTACAATGCTGGCAGCTACCCGACAATATGGAAAATTGTCCAGGCATGTCCTACACACAAAAAACAAGACACAGTCAACCCGGCCAATTACCGCCCCATCGGTCTACTCATGATCATCAGCAAAGTGATGGAAGGTGTTGTTGACAGTGCTATCAAGCAGCACTTACTCAGCAATAAGCTGCTCACCGATGTTCAGTTTGGGTTCCGCCAGGGCCACTCAGCTCCTGACCTCATTACCCTCGCTGAATCCCCCACTATCAACATCCTGGGGGTTATCATTGACCAGAAACTGAACTGAACCAGCCACATAAGTACTTTTGCTACAACAACAGGTCAGAGGCTGGGAATCCTGCGGCAAGTAACTCACCTCCTGTCTCCCCAATGCCTGTCCACCATCTACAAGGCGCAAGTCAGGAGTGTGATGGAATACTCTCCACTTGCCTGGATGGCTGCATCTTCAACAACACTCGAGAAGCTCGACACCATCCATGACAAAGCAGTCCACTTGGTTGACACCCCATGCACCACCTTCAACATTCAGTCCCTCCACCACCGACGCACTGTGGCAGCAGTGTGTACCATCTACAAGATGCACTGCAGCAACTCACCTAGGCTCCTTTGACAGCACCTTCCAGACCCACAACCTCTACCTCCTAGAAGGACAAGGGCAGCAGATGCATGGGAACACCACCACCTGCATGTTCGCCTTCAAGCCGCACGCCATCCTGACTTGGAAATATATAACTGTTCCGTCACTGTTGCTGGGTCAAAATCCTGGAACTCCGTCCCTAACAGCACTGTTGGTGTGCAGCGATTCAGGAAGGCAGCTCATCACCACCTTCTCAGGGGCGATTAAGGATGGGCAATAAATGCTGGCCTAGCCAGTGATGCCCACATCCCGTGAATGAATAAAAAAAACAGAAAGCAGATCAGAGTAAATATGCAAAGGTCAAAACTTTGATCCCTAAACTGTGATGCGTTAGCTTATCTCAGCCAAGGTAGCAATAGGGACACTACAATTAGCCTCAGCTCCCCTGGGTTAGGGAAATGTGAAAACCAGCCAAGGTTCTCACACCTCACACTAGCTATATCTTTAGAAATTGAGGTGACAGATCAGCTGCCTTGTTTGTCACAAATATGTAATAAAGTTTGATTGAGCTTTGGCAGGGTCATAGCAATGTGTCTTTCCCTTTTGTCTTTAATTTTAAATCAAGCCAAAAATCAAAAAGATCAAATATATTAGTGCATCTCTAGTTCGCTTGCATTGCAGCTCTGAATAATTCAAAATCTTGCCAGTTTTCATCATATTTGCAATTTATCACAGCTGCAATATTTATGATAATGGTGAAATTATACGGAGGTTATGTCCCAGCCCAGGCAGCAGCCATATGACATAAATCACTACAAATAAAACTGAGAAGTTAGGATGAAGTTTTTCAAACTTTTTCTTTATTTAACAAGTACAGAGTGAATATATTTAATAGATTAACCCCCAGTTACATGGGAATCCTAGACAATCCAGGAAGGTTGGAAAGCCTAATCCTGTAATGTTTTAGTGTTTTGAAATTGCAATTGCATTGTGTTTTGTGTACACTTGGGGCTGCTGTAGAACACACATACTAGCAAACAGAAACGGAAACCAAAACAGAATAAAGAAGACACCATTATGTAGAGCAGCTTACAGTCTTTGTTTCTCTCTCTTTGCCTCATATCCTATACTAAAGTCGGCTAAACCTCACTCCAGTCCCAAGGACAACATATAACCCAGCCCAGTTTCCTTTCTTGTGCTTTATTTAATATGCAAGAGTCTCCGCCACCAAGTGGGAATACCCCGTTACTACAGAGGGAAATGTGGTGAGGACATCACTGCAGCAACAGAAGGGAAGGCTGAACTTAAAAGAGCAGAAGAGCCCTGAAGATGTGCCTTTAATGTTAGAGGCCTAACAAAGGTACGATTTTGGTAACAGAGGGGAGAGACTGGTACCCAAAATTTGGCCCTCTCCCTCCAAAAGGGGCATTGACAAACATTTTGTTGCTGCCCTGGAACTACTGCCACCCTTTCCCTGGCAATCTCTGCAACTGATGGGATTGGCAGGGGAATGGGGTGCCTTGCTGGGTCATGCAGCCTCCTGCCTTCCCCCATTATTTACGTGCAGCAGAATAGTGAAGGTGCAGTCAGCAGCCTTCCCAAAGCTGGCAGGTGGGGAAAAGAGAGATCAGGACAGGAGTACAGCGTAAGCTTCATTGCCTAATTAGCCCACAACTTGGGGTGGTATGGTGGAGGGAACTCCAGCCCTTTCATGTGTAAAACAGGAGGAATCCTTTTGTTTTATTAACTGAAATGCAAGTTGCCAGACTGGAATCTGACAGCCAGGTGTATTAGAAGAAGATGAACTTTGTTACAGCCATGTGGCAAGGGGTGTGGGTGGTTCACACTGTTCAACTCCCAACAGACCGCAGCAAATGTTTTTGTTACTAGGGTTTTAACCCGTTTGAGTTTCATTTGTCAAATAAGTAGACAATGACAGGTTTTCTTGTAGATTTAAAACAGAAGATTAGCTATTTATTGAGCAATATTCATTTCGAAATGTTCGCAGCCACACCAGCACCCACATTCACCCGCGCCCACATTCACACTCACGTCTCTGGGCAGTTTTCTGCTGCAAACGTTGAAGTGTAGAATTCACAGCAGGACTCCTTCTTTTAATTTTTTCTGAATTTCTCCCAGCACTCAGCTGGACAGGCTTTCATGATGTTTGTCCTGGGTCTCCCTCCCTCTCTCCAGTGAGCTACTTTTAAGGTCAAAAATGGAGTCACATCTTGCCTCTGATGGGAGACACACAATTGCCCTTCTCACCTTCTTTGTTTCAATTCAAAAATCTCTCTTGATCAGTTCAGGATGGGTCACCATTTGGTTCCATTCTGGTGGTAACAAGTGTGCTGCATAATGAGTGAGTTCCTTTCTGTTCATATAGGACACAACATTAGGGACAGGGTTCTGAATGGCTACATTGATGTAATCAATCACTCCCTCTAACGAAGAGCCAGAGACCCCAGCCAACTTTGCTGATTTTGCTTTTAATTTTGCAGATCTATGCTGTTGCTGCTGCTCAGTTGCAAATGTTATGAAGCTGTTTTATCCTCCTGACTGAAACATCAGTGATGCATCAGTGGGAAAGTTGTGGATGACACTGCATGTTCCACTAGTACTGGCCTGGAAGGAACTGCAAATGTTAAAGAAATAAGAGCTATGATCACCTTGACTGTTACGAGCTGTGCCATTTGGACTGCAGATGCTGTCTGAAGTCTAAGTATAAGAAATGGTATAAGTCGGTCACTATCTACCTTTTAAATGACAACATCCTAAGGTCCTCTTCAATAATTCCCAGCTAGTTGCAGCAGCAGATCTGGACAATACCATAGATGTTTGGTACCATCTCACATCTCTGTCACTCTGTTTCTGCTCTTGCTAACCTTCCTCAGACAGGGGAAGCAATGATTCAATACCCAGTCTGTTGTAGCCTCCCTATTGCCTGTTTCTGGGTGAACTTATCATGTGGTGAGTCAGGTGCTGGGGCAACCCAATTTCACAATAAGCAGAGGATCCTCATTTACACATTATAAGGAATGTTTTTAATTCTTGGACGCTTATGAAGGACCCCAATTCAACATGGTGAGGAATTAGCAGTGCCTGCATCCCACCATACTGGAACCTTAGACACCTGTAAAGTGGACACGGCACGATTGCATTTCTAAGCCATTATCTGGTCTTTATCTCGTTGCTGTTTGTAGGACCTTGCTGTATGCAAATTTATTGCTGTATTTGTCTACATTATAACAATGACTACACTTCAAAAAGTCTTTTTTTAAATCCACTCATGGGATGTGGGTGCCGCTGGCAAAGCCAGTATTCATTGCCCATCCCTAATTGCCAATGAGAAGGTGGTGGTGAGCCACCTTTGCAACTGAGTGGCTTGCTGAGACATTTCAGAGGGTAGTAAAGATGTGAAGTGCTTTGGGACATCCTGAGGATGTGAAAGGTGCTATATAAATGCAAGTTGTTACGCTCATGTGAAGTGCAGAAATTGAAAATACAAGAACCCAAACTGAAGAGTTATAAAAATTGACTTTCCTTTAAAAAGTGGACAATGTGCTGGAAAAAATGGCCACCGAAGGTCAAATGACCTGCCCCTGTATATTCAAACTGTCTGGTAAGAACAAAAGGATACATTCCAAGTTAAAAGGTGTCAATTACAGCTTCCATCTTACATTTATTTTTGACCAATTATCTGAACCCTGGTTGCGCAAACTGCCTTATATCTGCACTCTGCTCCTGTCCATGGCTGGTACATGGATGTCATTCTGTATTGCTGCTATGACAAAATGTTTGCCCTATGAACCATTAAACGTGGCAAGCCAAAATGACCATGCACATTGCCATACAAGGTACCTGCTTTATGGGTAGGATACTTGTATCTGTGTGCTGGAGAAGACTACTCATAATCAGCATCAGCACCTGCAGACAATGGGTGGTGAGGCGATGTTAACTTGACACATGACCCTTGACTCCTTACAAGGAGAGGAGATTCTAGTCATGGATACAAGAGAGGGAGTTGGGAAAGTTTGGAAGCCTTCCTCAATTTCATGGCTACCATCATCCTCTCATTATTCCTTTTTCCCCTTACTCACAATTACTTGCTCACACACATTGACTATAGTAAACTGGGCTGAACTGTTAACAGGTAAACCTACAGACAAACAGTTGGAGGTATTCAAAGGAGTATTTGGTGCAAAACAAGCCCAGAACATTCCCCTAACTGGCAAAAGCTCCATTTGACTAGTTAGGCAACCATGCTCCATAAATGAGTTCGGAAACTGTATAAAGATAAAAGAAGAGGCTTACACAAATGCAAAGAACTCTCTCCCCCAAAAAGCCATGGATGCTAGGTTATTTGAAACTTTCAAGACTGAGATTGATAGATTTTTGTTAGATACAGGTATCAAGGGATAAGGCAGGTAAATAGGGTTGGCGACAGATCAGTCATGTTCTAATTGAGCAGTGGAACAAGCTTGAGGGACTAAAATGATTGCTCCTGTTCCTATCTTCCTATTGGCTCTAAAGTGCTTTGAGACTTTCTGAGAACCTGAAAGGCAGTATATGAATGCATGTTCTTTCTTCTGTCATGTAGACCCCCACCTGCCAAGCATAAGGCATATTAATTTTGTCATACGAACATTGATTTTAAACTGTTGCTGGAGTGAGGAAATGACTTGTTAAACAGATCAGCCGTGGCTGGAAAAAACATTTGAGCACCAGGTATTGTGTGTAAGAAGAGCCATTCCAGGGTCAGCTAAAACAAGAGAATCCACAAACAGACGTGATCAAACCAGCTAGTCACTTGACTAACCTGCTTGGCAACCTGGGTTTTTCTGAATTGTACAAAGAGTTTGAACTGAGAAAGGCTGTTTGCTCCTGGAGTCAGAAAACCTCTCCTCTCTGTTCCCATCTCTTTCTCACAAGCCTCTGGACCCACTGAGGACACGTGAACTTCAAGCGAGAAAAGACTCCTATGTCGAACAAGATTTAAGAAGAATACTGGGCCCCAATGAAAAGCAAGACTACCTACAATCAAGAACTTTACAGCAAGCGCGAAGAACAGTAACCAAAACCATCTTCAGATATTGCCTCAAACTTTTCCACTTTATTTCTTCTGCTCTTTTCTGTCTCTATCTGCATGTGTGTATTGCGTATGCATGCTTGTGTGGGCGCATCGCGTATCCGTAGGCGTTAACCGAATTAGAGTTTAATAAAGTTCAACCTTTTTTCTTCAAACCTAAGAAAACCTGTTTGGCTGGTTTCTTTGCCTTATAATTGGAAGTTAGTGAACAAGGATTCATTAAGAGAGAGTTTAAAATGAAATCCTGTTACGGTAAGACTAGGTGGAGGCTGAGAGGGAACCCTAGACCCTTTTCTCAATGGGTCATAACACTTCTTTAAATACCTAACTTCAGAAAACTACACTGAAGTTTACATGAACTGATGCATTACAATTAAATTTTATAAATATACTCTTTCCTTTATATAAAACGTTTCAACAACAATGATCATCAAAATCACACAAATATACATTCTTCATATCAGTTTGATAAAGCTCAATGAGTACTTATCTTAGACTCCAGTGAATTATTTTTTCAGCTCTCTGGATTAACTATGGAATAGAAATATGCTGTTGGACGCTGAAGGCAGTTAAAATGTGTTAAATGTCCTGGACCTACTGTGTTGGCATAGCAGTTATTGTAAAACCAGAACAAATTAATATTTTCACCTTAAAGCACAAAAAGACATTCTTACATTAAAAAAGACACTTGGTTTTATTATGGAAATAAAAACATTTGATAGAGAAATATTTAAAACACAAAACAAAAGCTGAGCGTTTAATGAGCTTGAGGACCCATGCTCCAGAATACAACTCGTGGATTCCTATACTTATTCTTATACATTGCTTAGTGGATGGTTCCCCTTAAGAATATGTGCTGCCACTTTTGAAATAGTTCTTTAAAAAAAGGATCATATCATGCCATGAGCCACTGAGTTTGAGGTATCTGCCGGGAAGAGGAATTTTCTTCTCTGGGCAGAATGGCAGTGCAGCATATTGTTAAGATACATGTTTGATCTTCACTCCATAGAGTTGTGATCTCACACATCTGCAGGAGTGTAAAGAAAATGGGATGGGGTGATTGAGTTTTTATGAATCTTCAGGGTTTGGATATAGCAAATGTGATATCAAAACTCACTGACAACACAAAAGTAGTCAGTTTGCTAAACAGCAATGACTCTAAAAGGATTCAGGAGGACTTAAACAGGTTAAAATGAAAAGGCAGATGGTAAATGCAATACATTGTGGAGAAATGCGAAGTAATTAATTCTGGCAGAAAAACAAGGAATAGGAGCATACACACATGACTAGAAGGATCTTGGAATACAAATACACAGTTTTCTGAGAGTGCACGTGCAGGTATGTAAAGCCATAAAAAAGGGCAATAACATTTACAGTTTTACAAATCAGGGCATTGAGTACAATAGTAGAGAAAATGATACATTCGTAAAAGGCAGTTAGACCACAGTTGGAGTATTGTGTGCAGTTTTGGCGACCCCATTAGAGAAAGAACATTAAAACCAAAGAAAGTGTA
Source organism: Heterodontus francisci (assembly GCF_036365525.1). Taxonomy (NCBI): domain Eukaryota; kingdom Metazoa; phylum Chordata; class Chondrichthyes; order Heterodontiformes; family Heterodontidae; genus Heterodontus; species Heterodontus francisci. The sequence goes on along the minus strand of NC_090371.1, from coordinate 138,990,022 downwards.
CAATGCAGATTCACCCGAATGATATCAGGAATACAAATAGTTGCTTTGCAGTACAGAACTTGAATATTGCTGAAAAAAGAAACATGCTGTCGAAGCTTTTCATCTTGCCTTCACAAAGACTAAACGTGATCTGCATATCGATGGCAAAGCTGTGTCTATGTGCTCGTTCGACATTGTGACCCTATTCACTAATGTGCACTCAAGGAAGCCATTGACACTTGCGTCGTGTCGCTATATCACGGCAATCTAGACATGCCACCATTTACTGAATCTATATTCATTGAACTTATGAACTTAGCAATTCCGCTTTAATGACACCATTTATGCTCAAATAGATGGTGTTGCCATGGGATCCCCTCGAGGCTCAGCTGTCGCTAACATTTTTGTCAGTTTCCACGAGAAAAGCATTTTCTGTAGAGTGAACCCTAACCTCCTACCCCTTGTGTATTTCTGATATGTTTGCTATATTTAAATCAGCAACTGCATGTAAGAATTTCTTTATACACTTTAATGCACTCCATCCAAATGGATACGATATAGTTACGATTACGGAGACATGGCTGCAGGGTGACCAAGGATGGGAACTGAACGTCCAAGGGGTATTCAATATTTATGAAGGACAGGCAAAAAGGGAAGGAAGGTGGAGTAGAGTTGTTAGTAAAAGAGGAAATCAATACAATAATGAGGAAGGATATTAGCTCAGAGAATCCTGATGTGAAATCTGTATGGGTGGAGCTAAGAAACACCAAGGGCAGAAATTGTTGGTGGGGGGTTGTATATAGACCCCCAAACAGCAGTGGTGGTGTAGAGGATGGCATTAAACAAGAAATTAGAGACATGCAATAAGGGTACAACTGTAATTATGGGTGATTTTAATCTATATATAGATTGGGCAAGCCAAATTAGCAATAATACTGTAGAGGAGGAATTCCTGGAGTGCGTACGTGATGATTTTATTGACCAATACGTTGAGTAACCAACTACAGAACAGGCCATCCTAGACTGGGTATTGTGTAATGACAAAGGATTAGTTAACAATCTTGTTGTGTGGGTCCCTTGGGGAAGAGCGACCATAACATGATAGAATTCGTCATTAAGATGGAGAGTGAGAGAGTTGATTCCAAGACTAGGGTCCTGAATCTAAATAAAGGAAACTATGAAGGTATGAGGTGCGAGTTGGCTGTGATAGATTGGGGAACGTTACTTAAAGGGTTGACAGTGGATAGACAGTGGCTAGCATTTAAAGGGCGCATGCATGAATTATAACAATTGTTCATTCCTGTCTGGCGCAAAAATAAAACGGGAAGGGTGGCTTACAAAAGAAATTAGGGATAGTATTAGATCCAAGGAGGAGAAATATAAAATGGCCAGAACAAGCAGTAAACCTGAGGATTGGGAGCAGTTTAGAATTCAGCAAAGGAGGACAAAGGGATTGATTAAGAAGGGGAAAATAGAGTATGAGAGTAAACTTGCAGAGAACATAAAAACTGACTGTAAAAGCTGTCGATAAGTGAAGAGAAAAAGATTAGTGAAGACAAATATAGGTCCCTTACAGTCAGAAACAGGGGAATTTATAATGGGGAACAAAGAAATGGCAGACCAATTAAATACATACTTTGGTTCTGTCTTCACAAAGGAGGGCACACATTCCCTCCCAGAAATGTCTTGGGAACATAGGGTCTAGTGAGAAGGAGGAACTGTATGAAATCAGTATTAGTAGGGAAATGGTGTTATGGAAATTTATGGGATTGAAGGCCGATAAATCCCCAGGGCCTGATAAACTACATCCCAGAGTACTTAAGGAAGTGGCCCTTGAAATAGTAGATGCATTGCTGGTCATTTTTCAAAATTCTATAGACTCTGGAACAGTTCCAATGGATTGGAGGGTAGCTAATGTAACCCCACTATTTAAAAAGGGAGGTGGAGAGAAAACAGGGAATTATAGACCAGTTGCCTGACATTAGTAGTGGGGAAAATGCTAGAGTCCATTATAAAAGATGTAATAGCGAGCACTTGGAAAACAATGACAGGATTGGACAAAGTCAACATGGATTTCTACTGGAATTTTTTGAGGACGTAACTAGTAGAATAGATAAGGGAGAACCAGTGGATGTGGTGTATTTGGACTTTCAGATGGCTTTCGATAAGGTCCCACATAAGAGATTAGCATACAAAATTAAAGCACATGGGATTGGGGGTAAGGGGGTACTGACATAGATAGACAACTGGTTGGCAGACAGGAAACAAAGTGTAGGAATAAACGGGTCTTTTTCCGCGTGGCAGGCAGTGACTAGTGGGGTACCGCAGGGATCAGTGCTAGGACCCCAGCTATATATTATATATTAATGATATAGATGAGGGAATTAAATGTAATATATCCAAGTTTGCAGATGACACAAAGCTGGGTGGGAGTGTGAGCCGTGAGGAGGATGCAGAGAAGCTCCAGTGTGATTTGGACAGTTTGAGTGAGTTGGAAAATGCATGGCAGATGCAGTATAATGTGGATAAATGTGAGGTTATCCTCTTTGGTGGCAAAAACAGAAAGGCAGATTATTATCTGAAAGGCGATAGACTGGGAAAGTGGGAGGTGCGGCGAGACCTGGGTGTCCTTGAGCACCAGTCGCTGAAAGAAAGCATGCAGGTGCAGCAGGCAGTTAAGAAGGCAAATGGTATGTTGGCCTTCATAGTGAAAGGATTAGAGTACAGGAGCATGGATGTCTTGCTGCAGTTATACAAGGCCTTGATGAGACCACATCTGGAGTATTGTGTGCAGTTTTGGTCTCCTTATCTGAGGAATGATATTCTTGCTATGGAGGGAGTGCAGCGAAGGTTCACCAAACTGATTCCTGAGATGGCAGGACTGACGTATGAGGAGAGATTGGGTCGATTGGGCTTGTATTTGCTAGAGTTTAGAAGAATGAGAGGGGATCTCGTGGAAACCTACAAAATTCTAACAGGACTGGACAGACTAGATGCAGGAAGGATGTTCCCGAAGGCAGGGGAGTCCAGGACAAGGGGTCACAATCTAAGGATAAGGGGTAAGCCATTTCGGACTGAGATGAGAGGGATTTCTTCACCCAGAGAGTGGTGAACTGTGGAATTCTCTATCACAGAAAGCAGTTGAGGCCAAATCATTAAATATATTCAAGAAAGAGTTAGATATAGTTCTTAGGGCTAATGGAATCAAAGGATATGGGGAGAAAGCGGGAACAGGGTAATGAGTTTGGACGATCAGCCATGATCGTATTGAATGGTGGTGCAGGCTCAAAGGGCTGAATGGCCTACTCCTGCTCCTATTTTCTATGTTTCTATCCCACGCTCAGATTCACCTTTGAAATGGAGCAGTCTAATGAGTTCCTTTTCCTCAACGTGCTGGCTGAGAAATCAGCTAATGGGTTCTATCGACTGCAAGCCTACCCTCACTGGTCAATATACGCATTGGGATTCCTCCAGCTCCATGCGCTATAAGATTGTCTTTATCAGCAATATCATAAATAGAGCCTGAGCCATTTGATCACTGTGTAAGCTTGACGCTGAAATAGGGCGCATCCAAGCTATCCATAGAACATAGAACAGTACAGCACAGTACAGGTCCTTCGGCCCACGATGTTGTGCCGAACCTTTAACCTACTCTAAGATCAAATTAACTACCTACCCTTCTTTCTACTATCATCCATGTACCTATCCAAGAGTCGCTTAAATGCCCCTAATGTATCTGCATTCTACTACCGCCGCTGGCAGCGCATTCCACGCACCCACCACTCTCTGTGTAAAGAACCTACCTCTGACATCTCCCCGAAACCTTCCTCCAATCACCTTAAAATTATGCTCCCTGGTGATAGCCCTTTCCACCCTGGGAAAAAGTCTCTGACTATCCACTCTATCTATGCCTCTCATCATCTTGTACCCCTCTATCAAGTCACCTTTCATCCTTCTTCGCTCCAATGAGAAAAGCCCTAGCTCCCTCAATCTTTCTTCGTAAGACATGCCCTCCAGTCCAGGCAGCATCCTGGTAAATCTCCTCTGCACCCTCTCTAAAGCTTCCACATCCTTCCTATAATGAGGCGACCAGAACTGAACACAATATTCCAAGTGTGGTCGAACCAGGGCCTTATAGAGCTGCAGCATAACCTCGCGGCTATCCTGACCAGATCATTGCTCATTGTGTATCACATATACTCACGAATGGCTTAAGGCCACCACTTTCAGACCTAAAAAGTGCCCAATATACCTCAAATTACCCTGGAAGGGTAAGGTATCTCAAAAAATGTGAGAAACAGGTGAAGCTAGCAGTTTCACATTGCTACTATGCAGCAGCAACACAAGTGGTATTTTCCACTAACAGTATGGTGCCATCAAGCCAAAAAGACATTCATATGAGTGATGTGGTATATGAATTCCAGTGCCAGTGCGATGCCAGGTATGTAGACTGTACGTCCCAATGACTGGCAGATCGTATCAAACTTCGGCTGTTCGCAATAGGCAGAGTACTGACCGTACTCAACCAACCCATACGTGCAAAACTCAAAGTACAATGTCTAACGTTAGATGTGATTCCACAATTCGACAGCACTTACTGAACAATCCTGTGTGCTAAGGATTACACTAACAACTACTTTAAGATTATCAGTCAGGTTCACAATGTGGCTCACTTACACTTGCTAGAAGCTACATATATTCATATTCAAGGACCTGTCCCCTGCAGGCAAAAGGAACATGTCCAGGCGGTGTGCCTTTTTTGAATTTAACAAAGCATGGGGACAATAATTCCCTGGTGTATTCTCCATGGCAATGCCTCGACCAATCAGATTTGACTTGCCAAATAATCAGCACCCTTTCCACATGCAGTTTAAATTGTTGCTCCCTTTAAAATTTGGCATTCTTCCATCTGTCCTGATGAGTGCAAGATGAAAAGCTTCAACAGCAGGTCACTTTTTCAGTGATATCAGGACTGGAAAATGAGAGGAGAGATTTGAGATATAGGGACTATTTTAGCTGGAGCAGAGGCAGTTAAGAGAAGATATATTAGAGCTTTTTTTAAATTATGAGAGTATTGATTGGATGAATAGGAAATTAATATTTTATCTGGTTTCACTGTGCACCATCTACAAGCCTTCTTCAACAGCATCTCAAACCCACGACTGCCACCATCTAGAAGGACAAGGGCAGCGAGTGCATGGGAACACCACCAATTCCAAGTTTCATTACACTATCACAACTTGGGCAGTCCTTCATCATTACTGGGTCAAAAGCTGGAACTCCCGCACCCTGGGAATGAATTTTAAAAGAAACAAGAAATGTCTGTGGTCGAGACTGTTTGATGTTTAAGGGAAATTGGATCACTACTTGAAGTAGAGGAAGACAGAGGGCTATGGGAATACAGCAAGGAAGTGCAATTAGTTTTGGATTTCTCAAGCAAAGAGCTAGTATAGACACCTACAATGCAGTAAAAGCTTTGATTTGATGATTTGATGTTCTTGGCAAATTTCTGGGGAAACCCATGCTCTTAAGTACAGAGGATACCTGGTGGGAGGGACTAAGAAGTGAGGAAAACTGGAGGAAAAAGTAAATAACATACTCTCTCCATTTTCACCCTCCCTCACACTCCCTGCCCACCACCCCTCATCACCCTCCTCCCCAACCATCTGATATTAACAAGGTAAACCTGCTGTTTAACTCAGATACTCCATGAAGAAACATCATTAAAGTTAAGAATGGAAAAAATGGGGTGCAAGATTGCAATTTCCCATTGAGTGCAGCTCCTCAATGGAAGTGTGGGAATTTAGAATCAAGCCAGGTATATAAGTCACATGATAATTTGGCATCACCTCACTCTATTTCTCCTGCTGTTCTAACTGTTTTATTTCAATAGGCTTTAATAATCCCACAGTAAAAGCACAATATTCATGTTTTGAAACTAAAAACTGTGTATAAACAAGTGGCAGTATGGAAGTTTCTCCAATTAAAAGGTAAAATGTTATGTATCATTAGTATGAGTTTCATAATAAGTCCCATCACAGTCTGAACAATATATATTAACAAATTACTAAGTAGTAACCAATCTGTTCAAAATTTGATTGAATTCTGTTCAAGAACTTAAATGCTTTAGGTTTTAAACACAATTTACATTATAAAATGAGACTCCGGTTATTCAGCCTTTGTACAAATAATAGAACCGGAGTGGAACACTCCTAAAATAGAATCGCTGGCATGGAGATTTCACGTTGGAAATGTTGTTCTCACAAACACAAGATTTTTCTCTTTTCCTTGTGCGTGGCATTGTTATCGCCTCGGCTGTGATAGTGATGGAGATCCAGAGTGTCTGCGGAAGAGAGAAAACACCATCAGTTCAAGTGACCAGCTGATTATGGAGTGAAGTAACAACTGAGAAAATTAGCTTGCTCACCTGAAGTGAGTAACAGATGGTTTTCACTTCCAACTGCTACAGCAACATTCCTGGTCTGTTCTGACAAAGAACCAAGTGATGGCACAGCTTGATAATCGAAAGCAAAAAAGTTGTTTTATATTCATTGCCAAATATTCATTTTAATTATCAAAATAGGGACGTAAGAATGAGAGTAGGCCATTCAGCCCATTACCATTTTTGTTTATCGTGGTTGATTTATCTGTTTAATCTGAATTCTTTGTCTTTTCTCCATGTCCTTTACTTCCCAAGTAAGTAATTATCACACTTTTGATCAACTGAAATAACTTTGCATCTATGACCTTCTGGATTCGTGCATTCCAGATTCTCACAATACTCTGTGTGAAAACACTTTCCCTATTTAACTGCCTTAGTCCAAACAAGTTGTGGGAGTCAGTTGCCAGTGATCGCCAGAGCTGGCGGGCAGCCATAAAGGCAGGGCTAAAGTGTGCCGAGTCGAAGAGACTTAGCAGTTGGCAGGAAAAAAGACAGAAGCGCAAGGGGAGAGCCAACTGTGTAACAGCCCTGACAACCAATTTTTTCTGCAGCAACTGTGGAAGAGTCTGTCACTCTAGAATTGGCCTTTATAGCCACTCCAGGCGCTGCTCCACAAACCACTGACCACCTCCAGGCACTTACCCATTGTCTCCCGAGACAAGGAGGCCAAAGAAGAAGAAGTCCAAACTGTGACGTAAAAGGAGTAATTTTATTTCCCGTCCAATGGGGAGCCATAACTCCAGGGAGCACATATAAGGAAACAGGCAAATGCCCACCAGAATCCATTAAAATTAATGAGCAGACAACCATGGGAAATCAATGCCCAATAACGCACATAGAATTAAGTGATGTAAGGAGCTGTATCAAGCGTGTGAACTTGTAAAACTATCCCTTATGTGTTCTTATTCTTGATTCCACATCAGAAAGATATGTTATTCATTCTCTACCCTACCAACTTCTCTTTATTATTTATAAAACCTTAATCAGATCACTTCAGCATAACATCAGAGGAACCAGAGATAAACAACTCAAAAAGAATACACTTGACTCTAAAATTAAGATGCGTTGAACTTTATAAGAGAACAACTAAAAATGGTTGTTTTCCCCAGTTCTCTGAGGGCTCCACTGGTCTCCTACTGAAGTTAAAACATAAGATTGGAAGAATCCCTACAGAATTTCCATGCCAATATTCTGATCAGTGTTCTGTATAACTTCAATATTTTCTTTACATTCAAAACCACTTGTGATGAAGCCTATCATTTCATTCGGCTTTTTGATTGCTCTTTGCACTAGCAAGTTAGCTTTTAATGACTTATATGACTCAAACACCAAGTCCTTTTGTTTGTTTAACTCCTTTCTCCTAAGGGTTCCCAATCTCAATAATAGTCTATTCTGCCATTCTATGTCTTTAACGTACTACCTCCTATTTTATGTTTAAGGGGTTGCAAATGTAGTTTACTTAAATCTATCTATGTCCTTCTGAAATTTTTGGTTCCTACATTATTATTAACTGAAAACCTGGACATACTCCATGCTTTACTGTTGTGTGATAATTGAGAAAGTCATTATCCCAATTTTCTGCCTCTACCTTCATAGAACAGGGCTATCACCTGTTCCATGTGTTGTAATTTTAGCTACAATCACCAGCTTGGAAACTTACCAGATGCTTTCTGAAAATTCATGTGTAAGTAATTGATTGATCCTCCTTTATTCCTCCACCTCAATAAATGTCAAATAACTCTTAAATTAGTTGACATGGCTTACATTTCAGAAAACTATGCTATTTCTCCTTTATCAGTTTGTAGCTTTTCAAGTACTCACTTAATCTGTCTCTGATGATTAATTCTAGAAATTTTCCCACCATTGACGTTAAAGTATATATGTATACAAGTCAAAAGTAATGATCTGATTCTGCTGCTAATTACACTTTTATGATTCACTAAGGGAAAAGAATAAGCACATTTCATCTGTGCCTGCAATCTGCGGGATATATGCTGCTCTTTGTCAATATTGATAATGCTAACAGATGCTAGTGCCTAAGACATATCTATTCTCAGAAATACACGTTACTTCATGTTTCTCAAGTCGGTATCAAGATTATAGAAGATTTGATATTCAAATTTAGTCGACCTGTTCAGGTGAATATTGCCAGTTCTCAGCTGATTCATGAGATAAGCAAAGTGCAGCAGTGAAAAGGGAGAGCTGCATCTCATAGGGAAGTGCACAAACTCTCAGCAGTGGTCCAGCCACAAATGCACAGCTCATGGTGCAGCATGGGCAGCAGCTACAGTACGATTCCCCTATGAATGTCCTGTCCACCATAACTGAAGAAAGAAGCAGGGGGCAGCAGTGAGGAAAATAAGTATATCGGTGAAGGGTAACGAGTAGTTCACAGTACTGCAATTTTACAAAGCAACACACTCTTTGATGCTGCACAGGTCAATAAAGAAGGATATTACATTGCATTTTCATTTACAAAAGGAACTCTTAAATGTTGGAAAAAATATCACATATTAACACTGCACTGGACTAGGGCCTCAGAATCTTCAGGTTATGTGGACATTCCAGGGTATCAGCTGAGCTCCTGCCCCATTCATGGAATAAGCATCCTGCCAGCCTTTCAAATAGTTCCTTCCTAGCTGAAAAAACACAGCTGAATAAACAGGGCTCTTACAGTTTTCGCCCTTTATTCTCATTCAGTGTGTAATGCTTTCTGTTTAGTTGAAGTGAAAAAAAAATATTGTTCATAGGCAATATGATTTTTTTTGTTAATTTCTATACATATGAGATCTTGGGCTTCATAGAGGCATTGAGTACAAAAGCCGGGAAGTTATGCTGAACCTTTATATAGTTCTGGTTCAGCCCCAACTGGAGTATTCCTTCCAGTTCTGGTGACCACATTTCAGGAAAGATGTGAGGGTCCTTGAGATGGTGCAGAGGAGATTTACCAGAATGGTTCCAGGAATGGGGGATTTTAGTTACAAGGTTAGGTTGGAAAAGCTATGTTTGTTCTCCTTTGAACAGAGGAGCTTGAAGGGAGATTTATTCCAAGTGTACAAGATTATGACAGGCTTAGATAATTTAGACAAGGAAAAACTGTTCCCATTAATTAATGGTACAAGGACTGGGGGACACAGATTGAAGTTTTTGGACAAGACATGCAGGGGGAATATGAGGAAGAACTTTTTTATGCAGTGGGTGGTACTGACCTGGAACTCGCTGCCCACAGGCATTGGATGGGCACTTGAAGGAAATAGACTTGCAGGGCTACAGGGATCAAGCGCGGGAGTGGGACTGACTGGATAGCTCGGTGGAGAGCCAGCATGGACTCAATGAGCTGAATGGCCTCCTTCTATGCCATAAATGACTCTATGACTCTATAAATCAACTGAAACAGATGTTCAATGGGTAAAATACCTGAAAGGTTGCAATCTGTCAGAAATCCTTCATACTCTGCAAGATCCAGAAAGTTTGCATATTCATGTGCTGGAGCACCCTCACTGTTTGGTTGTTGTATATTACCATATCGTCGGACAGAATCACGCATTCCTTAAAGTGTCAAAAGATAATGCATTACTGATTGCATTAGATGTAACAGTTTGTCTGCTGTCAGATTTAAAGTTCACTAAAAATGACTAAACATTAAAACAATTTGGGAGCTTAATGCTAAAATTATTGACATTAATAGAAGTCCTAAAAATTGTGCCAATCAAGGTGAGGATAATAGCTCTGGAGAATCTAACTATTTCAGAATTTAGGCACCCTGGCTGTGAAATTTGATCGTACCAAATCAGGGCACGATCTGGGTGAGGGCCCATTGCATGCACTTAAAGAGGCCAGTGGCAGGACCATGGGAAATCAGTCCACCAGCCTCATTAGTATAGTACAGGCAAACTGCATGTTAGTCAGGACTCCAAAGGCAACTTATTTGTCATGTGGGGGTGTGAGTGAGTTTGGCTCAAGGAAAGCAGGAGATCGAGCAATGGCAGGCAGTGGCCTACAGTTGTAAACTGGATCCAGGAGCAGCACTCATGCAATTCCTTTAAACATTGCTGGTTTGGCAACTGTATGTCTGAGAAAACTATTACTCACAATCTAATTTCAGATAGCAATCTGAAAGAGACATCAGGCCCCCAATTTGCATAGGTAATATGCCTAAGACCAGTTTCAGGCAGAAGGTCTGAATGACTGCAAGGCATTCTCACCAGCACACTCCAGCATGGAATGAGTGTATGCAACCATATTGAACCCTTCAGCACCTGCTTTTCGTGTGAAAAATGGGCACCATGCAAACAAATTCCAAACAATTCTAGGTGAGGTTCAACATGGGTTAGATGTAGAATAAAATTCTCTCTACTCTGCCCTACTAATAACAACTTATATTTATAACGCACCTTTACCATAATAAAATGTTCCAAGGTGCTTCACAGGAGCATTATAAAACAAAATAGGACACTAAGCCATACCAGAAGATATTAGGACAGATGACCAAAAGCTTGACCAAAAGGTTTAGGGACAGCATGCTAGAGCTTAGGGCCACCAATGGTGGAGTGATTAAAATCGGGAATATTTAAGAGGCCAGTATTAGAGGAGCACAGATATCTCGCAGGTTTATGGGGCTGGAGGAGATTACAGAGATAGGGAGGGGCAAGTTCATGGACGGATTTGAAAAGAAAGATAATATGTTGCAGCAATAAGGTACTAAACAATCTTGAGTTGAGTGGTTATAAAACTGTGGGTTCTTTATTATAAAGTAACACATTTACAAGAGAGCTCTATCATACCCGTGTAACTAGGTGTCTTACACAACTCCAACTAACTGATCACATGTTGGATGACATAATTTCCTGTGATGATGTGTGGAGTATCACAGAATTCACAGAATTGTTACAGCACAGACGGAGGCCACACAGCCTGTCATGTCTACGCTGGTTCTGTGAAGGAGCAATTTATCTAGTGCCACTCCCCTGCCTTTTCCTTGTAGCCCTGCACATTCTTCCTTTATAGATAACAATCCAATTCCCTCTTGAATGGCTCAATTGAACCTGCCTCCAACACACTCTCAGGCAGCACATTCCAGACCTTAACCATTCGCTGCGTGAAAAAGTTTTTCCTCATGTCGCTATTGCTCCTTTTGCCAATTACCTTAAATCTCTTGTTCTTGACCCTTCCACCAATGGGAACAGCTTTTCCCTATCCACTCTGTCCAGACACCTCATGATTTTGAACACTTCTATCAAATCTCCTCTCAACCTTCCCTTCAAGGAAAACAGTTCCAATTTCTCCAATCTATCTTACTGAAGTTCTTCATTCCTGGAACCATTCTCATGAATCTTTTCTGCATTCTCTCTAATGCCTTCACATCTTTCCTAAAGTGTGGTGTCCAGAACTGGACACAATACTCCATCTGAGGCTGAACCAGTGTTTTATATAAGTTTAACATAACCTCCTTGCTCTTGTACTCTATGCCCCTATTGATAAAGCCAAGGATGCTGTATGCCTTATTAACCGCTCTCTCAATCTGTCCTATCACCTTCAATGATTTATGTACATATACACCCAGGTCCCTCTGCTCCTGCATCCCCTTTAGAATTGTACCCTTTAGTTTATATTGTCTCTCTGCATTCTTCCTGCCAAAATGAATCACTTCACAACATTAAAGTTCATCTGCCACCTGTCCGCCCGTTCCACCAACTTGTCTATGTCCTTTTGAAGTTCTACACTATCCTCCTCACAGTTCACAATGCTTCCAAGATTCGTATCATCTGCAAATTTTGAAATTGTGCCCTATACACCAAAGTTTTGTTCTAGCCATAGTCCCAAAGGACCATCGGCATCTCTCCCCACGAGAGAGACATAGTTGGTGATGTATAGCTTGAGGTCACCACTCCACAAGCATGGGGAAAGGCGAGGAGGTAGGCCTCCATGAACTACCACAGCTGGTACAGGATTTGAGTCCAGGCTGTTGGTGTCTTTTGACATCACACGCTAGCCAACTGAGCTAACCAACCACACCCCCCCACCGCCGCCCCCAGCACCACGTTTTAGCTCATTAATATGTATCAGGAAATGCAGGGGTCTTAACACTGACCCCGAGGGATCTCTACTACAAACCTTCCTCCAGTCTAAAAAACATACATTAACCTTACTGTTACACTGTTAAAGTGATATCACAGCAGATGAGAATTTTAAAATCAAGATGTTGCTTGACCCGGAGCCAATGTCGGTCATTGAGCACAGGGGTGATAGGTGAATGGGTCTTGGTGCGAGCTAAGACATGGGCAGCAGAGTTTTGGATGACCTCAAGTTTGCTTTAATATAACCAGCCTCCAAAGTAATTTAGGATTGAAAGTTAGGATAAGGTCCAGGAGAGTAACCAAATTATCAGGATACAGGTTGGTTGAGTGATGAGTTAGTCAAGGTTATTTATGATGGCATTAGTATAGGCTCGATCATTGCAGAAGTGTGGCCTTTACTGACAATGAACATTAAACACCAAGCATGATCAAATCAGCAGAGGGGAAGTTCCAGTAGATAGATTTGATTCTGTTTAATGACATTTTGAAATATTTAGGTGTCACTTGTTGTGCATGATGCCATTGGAAAGAAAACAGTCATAACATGAGAGGAGTTGGTAATCTGTGTAATTTATATTCAAAAATCTCAAGCAACTTTAGAGATTAGAAAACCATTCTCTCCCCAATTGGAGAATTAGCACGTGGAACAGACTTGTACAGACGGTAGTTCATTCAAGGTCAGCTGCCACCTTCAAAAGGGAACCAGAATGATATTTGTTCAGAGGTGGATTGATGATTACAGAGACATCAGGCTGAATTTTCAGGTCCCACTAGGGTGGGAACAGAGGTAAGCAGGGGTTGAAAATACCGGTGCGAGCCAGCATGCTGGTTTTCCGACAGGGTTCCCAGCATCAACCAGTTTCACCAGGGCAGGGAGAGAACATATGAACAGATGAATTAGGAGTGGGAGCAGACCACCCAGCCCCTTGAGCCTGCTCCGTCATTCAACAAGATCATGGCTGATCTAATTGCAACCTCGACTCCACATTCCCGCCTACCCCCTATAGCATTTCACTCTCTTGCCTACCAAGAATCTATCTACCTCTGCCTTAAAAATATTCAAAGACTCTGCTTCCACTGCTTTTTGAGGGAGTGAGTTCCAAAGACTAACAACCCTCTCAAAGAAAAAAATTGCTCATCTCAGTCTAAGGGCAACCCCTTATATTTGAACAGTGACCCCCTAATTTTAGATTTTCCCACAAGAGGAAACATCCTTTCCACACCTATCCTGTCAGGACCCCTCAGGGTCTTATATGCTTCAATCAAGTTGCCGCTTACTCTTATAAACTCCAGCGGATACAAGCCTACCATGTCAAACCTTTCCTCATAAGACAACCTGCCCATTCCAGCTATTAGTCTAGTAAACCTTCTCTGAACAGCTTCCAATGCATTTACATCCTTCCTTAAATAAGGAGACCAACACTGTACACAGTACTCCAGATGTGGTCACAACAATGCCCTGTATAAGTGAAGCATAGCCTACTTTTGCATTCAATTCCCCTCGCAATAAATGATAACATTCTATTTTTTTAAAAATTCATTCATGGGATGTGGGCGATGCTGGCCAGGCCAGCATTTATTGCCCATCCCTAATTGCCCTTGAGAAGGTGGTGGTGAGCTGCCTTCTTGAACCGCTGCAGTCCATTTGGGGTAGGTACACCCACAGTGCTGTTAGGAAGGGCGTTCCAGGAATTTGACCCAGCGACAGTGAAGGAGCGGCGATATAGTTCCAAGTCAGGATGGTGTGTGACTTGGAGGGGAACTTGCAGGTGGTGGTGTTCCCATGTATTTGCTGCCTTTGTCCTTCTAGATGGTAGAGGTCGCAGGTTTGGAAGGTACTGTCTGAGGAGCCTTGGTGCATTGCTGCAGTGCATCTTGTAGATGGTACACACTGCTGCCACTGTGCATCGGTGGTGGAGGGAGTGAATGTTTGTAGATGGGGTGCCAATCAAGCGAGCTGCTTTGTCCTGGATGGTGTTGAGCTTCTTGAGTGTTGTTGGAGTTGCACCCATCCAGGCAAGTGGAGAGTATTCCATCATACTCCTGACTTGTGCCTTGTAGATGGTAGACAGGCTTTGGGGAGTCAGGAGATGAGTTACTCACCGCAGGATTTCTAGCCTCTGACCTGCTCTTGTAGCCATGGTATTTATATGGCTATTCCAGTTCAGTTTCTGGTCAATGGAGGCCCCTACGATGTTGATAGTGGGGGGATTCAGCGATGGTAATGCTGTTGAATGTCAAGGGGAGATGGTTAGATTCTCTCTTGTTGGAGATGGTCATTGCCTGGTACTTGTGTGGCATGAATGTTACTTGCCATTTATCAGCCCAAGCCTGGATATTGTCCAGGTCTTGCTGCATTTCTACATGGACTGCTTCAGTATCTGAGGAGTCACGAATGGTGCTGAACATTGTGCAATCATCAGCGAACATCCCCACTTCTGACCTTATCATTGAAGGAAGATCACTGATGAAGCAGCTGAAGATGGTTGGGCCTAGGACTCTACCCTGAGTAACTCCTGCAGTGATGTCCTGGAGCTCAGATGATTGACCTCCAACAACCACAACCATCTTCCTTTGTGTTAGGTATGACTCCAGCCAGCGGAGGGTTTTCCCCCTGATTCCCATTGACCTCAGTTTTGCTAGGGCTCCTTGATGCCATACACGGTCAAATGCTGCCTTGATGTCAAGGGCAGTCACTCTCACCTCACCTCTTGAGTTCAGCTCTTTTGTCCATGTTTGAACCAAGGCTGTAATGAGGTCAGAAGCTGAGTGGCCCTGGCGGAACCCAAATTGAGCGTCACTGAGCAGGTTATTGCTAAGCAATTGCCTCTTGATGGCACTGTTGATGACACCTTCCATCACTTTACTGATGATTGAGAGTAGGCTGATGGGGCAGTAATTGGCCGGATTGGACTTGTCCTGCTTTCTGTGTACAGGACATACCTGGGCAATTTTCCACATTGCAGGGTAGATGCCAGTGTTGTAGCTGTACTGGAACAGCTTGGCTAGGGGCGCAGCAAATTCTGGAGCACAGGTCTTCAGTACTATTGCCGGAATATTGTCAGGGCCCATAGCTTTTGCAGTATCCAGTGCCTTCATTCGTTTCTTGATATCACGCGGAGTGAATCGAATTGGCTGAAGTCTGGCATCTGTGATGCTGGGGACCTCACTGGGAGGCCGAGATGGATCATCAACTCGGCACTTCTGGCTGAAGATTGTTGCAAATGCTTCAGCCTTATCCTTCGCACTGATGTGCTGGGCTCCCCCATCATTGAGGATGGGGATATTTGTGGAGCCACCTCCTCCAGTCAGTTGTTTAATTGTCCACCACCATTCACGGCTGGATGTGGCAGGACTGCAGAGCTTCGATCTGATCCGTTGGTTATGGGATCGCTTAGCTCTGTCTATCGCATGCTGCTTACGCAATTTGGCACGCAGATAGTCCTGTGCTGTAGCTTCACCAGGTCGACACCTCATTTTGAGGTATGCCTGGTGTTGCTCCTGGCATGCGCTCCTGCACTCTTCATTGAACCAGGGTTGGTCTCCTGGCTTCGTGGTAATAGTAGAGTGGGGGATATGCCGGGCCATGAGGTTACAAATTGTGGTTGAGTACAATTCTGCTGCTGCTGATGGCCCACAGCGCCTCATGGATGCCCAGATTTGAATTGCTAGATCTGTTCGAAATCTATCCCATTTAGCATGGTGATAGTGCCACACAACACGACGGCCGGTATCCTCAATGTGAAGGTGGGACTTCGTCTCCACAAGGACTGTGTGGTGGTCACTCCTACCAATACAGTCATGGACAGAAGCATCTGCAGCAGGCAGATTGGTGAGGACGAGGTCAAGTATGTTTTTCCCCCGTGTTGGGTCCCCCACCACCTGCCGCAGACCCAGTCTAGCAGTTATGTCCTTTAGGACTCGGCCAGCTCGGTCAGTAGTAGTGCTACCGAGCCACTCTTGGTGATGGACATCGAAGTTCCCCACCCAGAGTACATTTTGTGCCCTTGCCACCCTCAGTGCTTCCTCCAAGTGGTGTTCAATATGGTGGAGTGTTGACTCATCAGCTGAGGGAGGGCAGTAGGTGGGTGGTAATCAGTAGGAGGTTACCTTGCCCATGTTTGACCTGATGCCATGAGACTTCATGGGGTCCGGAGTCGATGTTGAGGACTCCCAGGGCAACTCCCTCCCTACTGTATACCACTGTGCCGCCACCTCTGGTGGGTCAGTCCTGCCGGTGGGACAGGACAAACCCGGGATGGTGATGGCAGTGTCTGGGACATTGTCTGTAAGGTATGATTCCGTGAGTATGACTATGTCAGGATGTTGCTTGACTAGTCTGTGGTCTATTAGCTTTCCTAATTACTTGCTGAACCTGCATGCTAACCTTTGGCGATTCATTTATCCACAGCACATGTTACTTCTTCAAAGAACTCCAATAAATTGGTTAAACATGATTTCCCTTTTACAAAACCATGATGACTCTGTCTGATTACCTTGAATTTTTCTAAGTGCCCTACTGTAATAATAGTTTCTAACATTTTCCAGTGACAGATGTTAAGCTAACTGGCCTGTAGTTTCCTGCTTTCTGTCTCCCTCCCTCTTTGAATAAAGGAGTTACATTCACTATTTTCCAATCTAATGGAACCTTCCCCAGATCTAGGGAATTTTGGAAAATTAAAACCAACGCATCAACTATCTCACTAGCCACTTCTTTTAAGACCCTTGGGTGAAGTTCATCGGGACCCAGGGACTTGTCAGCCCGCAGCTCCAAGAATTTCAGTACCACTTCCCTTCTTTTCATTCATTCATTCAGAGATTCAGCACTGAAACAGGCCCTTCGGCCCACTGAGTCTGTGCCGACCAACAACCACCTATTTATATTAATCCTACATGAACCCCATATTCTCTACCACATCCCCACCATTCTCCTACCACCTACCTACACTACGGGCAATTTACAATGGTCAATTTACCTATCAACCTGCAAGTCTTTGGCTGTGGGAGGAAATTGGAGCACCCGGCGGAAACCCACGCGGTCACAGGGAGAACTTGCTGATTGTAATTTTCTTCAGTTCCTCCCTCCCTTCCATTTCCTGATTTACAACTATTTCTGGGATGTTATTTGTATCCTCTATAGTGAAGACAGATGCAAAATTCATCTGCCATCTCCTTATTTTCTATTATTAATTCCCCAGACTCACTTTCAATCGGACCAATGCTCACTTTGTTAAATCTTCTTTTTCAAATATCTATAGAAACTCTTACTATCTGTTTTGATATTTCAAACTAGCTTTCTCGTATTCTAACTTTTCCTTCCTTATTAATCTTTTAGTCATTCTTTTCTTTTTTTATATTCTGTCCAATCTTCTGACCTGCGGCATCCACCAGCTCCCAAATACTGCAACTGCAACACATCGCCTGTCCAGCCATCTCTATTCTATTTAATTAATTAATCTGGTTGTTAAATATTTGGATGTTTAAATTAAATTAAATTAAAAGTACCTGTTTAAACAATCAATTGTAATGAATACTTCTAGTCCTGTTCTGTGTTTATACTCTTATTATAACACTTACTGTTACACTACCATGATTGAAAACATTTTTAATTACCCAGCTCCTAATTTGAATCAATACCCTCCCTGCTGGTCCCTCTCTCTCTCTATATATATATATGGTAAATCAATCAAGTCTTATTTTATATTTAATTAACTTAGATTAAATTGAAAGCTTACACACACCGGCCTGCTTTCTGTTTCTCCGCACTCTGTTGATTGTGACAGGAGGGTGTGAATGCGAGTAAGGCAGGTATGGGGATCCAGAATTTAGCTTTGGAGGAGTCTCAGCCAGTGCCCTTATCCAATAGGTACGAGGTTCTAGCTCTCAGTGTGGACGAGGGCACAGACTGCAGGGAAGATGAGCAAACTGACCACAGCACTGTGGTTCAGAGCGCCATTCAAGTTGGGGAGAAAAGAGAAGTGTAGTAGTAATAGGGGATAGCATAGTTAGGGGAATAGATACTGTTCTCTGCAGCAAAGACAGGGAGTCCCGAAGGCTGTGTTGCCTACCTGGGGCCAAGGTTAAAGACATCTCTTCTGGGCTGGAGAGGAACTTGGAGTGGGAGGGGAAGGATCCAGTTGTCGTGGTGCATGTAGGTACCAATGACATAGGTAGGACTAAGAAAGAGGTTCTGCTGAGGGACTATGAGCAGTTTGGGGCTAAATTAAAAAGCAGAACCTCAAAGGTAATAATCTCCGGATTACTACCTGACCTACGTGCAAATTGGCGTGGCATAAATAAAATCAAAGTGATTCCTGACAATGCAGCGGCCCGCTGACGGCATCGGAGTGTGCCAAGCTGCGCACATGCGCAGATACATCTTGCCAGGACTAAGTCGCGCATGCGCGGGATGACATCATCGCGCCATGCCAAAGTCATCGCGTATCCGCGCATTGTCCATCTTTGCGCATGCACGATAAAGCGACATCGGGTATTCAGCCCCCACTCGGCTGGAAGAAGCGGTTGAATGGGAGACTTTGAGGCTGGAGCTCGATCCCCGTCACTCGCTCTTGCCCCACTAGCCGCTTTCCCCCCTTGGCAACTCATTCCAGGCCTCGATGCTTCCTCCCCTCAGCCGCTCGCTCCAGACCTCGCTGCTCCCCACAACCCCCCTTCCAGCCGCTAGCTCTAGGCCGCGGCGCTTCCCTCCTCTCGGCCACTCGCTCCTACGTCGCCCCATTACCCCTTGCAGCCTGCCTTGTTTCTTCGGGCAGTGTGTGGAGACTGATCAAATGTGGGAACGAGTGGTCCAGAGGAGGGAAGCGGCGCGGCCTAGAGCTAGCAGCTGGAAGTGGGGGGGGTGGATGCAGGCATTGAGCGACCGACCGGAGACCGGGGTGGGGCAAGCGGGGAACAATCGGTCGGGGAAGTGGGGGGGGGGAGAGCAGCGAGGTCTGGAGTGAGCGGCAAAGAGGGGAGCGGCCGGTAGGGAGGAGGGGGAGAAAGTAGGACTCAATGAGTAAGATGAACCACCTGTGGTTAACAAAGGCGGTCAAGGGGAGTATCCAATCAAAAACAAAAGCATACAAAGCATCGAAAACTAGTGGTAGACGAGGGATTGGGAATTTTCTAGGAACCAGCAGCGGATAACTAAAAAACTAATAAAGAGGGAGAAAATTGATTCTGAAAGTAATTTGGCAAGAAATATAAAAACAAACAGCAAGAGCTTCTACAGGTATATAAAAAGAAAGAGAGAATCGAAAATAAGCATGGGACCCTTGGAGAATTGATAACGGGGAACCTCAACCCCCCGCCTTTCCTGACAATTTAATGGGCCACCCTGCCCAAACTTGGAGGGCTGATAAAATTCAACCCAGTAACTCTGCTCGATACCTAACTGTAGGAACTTGAAAATGTTCCATGCACAGGATGGTGCAATGAATGAATTATCGTGAATCAGCTTTAGATTATTTTACCTTTTAAGAAAAATATGTATTGTTATGAATAGTTTATTTACTTGAAGATTGTGGTCCAGTCCTACAGCTTTAGTACTAATTTACCCTGATTATGGATGATAGGCTCTGTATGCTGAATTTCTCTGGGCCAGGCCACACGACCTGATGACTGCATTCTGCCTCCTTCCATCTGAATTTTATTGAAGTATACAGGAGTTTCTTCTTGTCTTGAGTTTTCACCTACATAATAAAAGTTTGAAGATTGCAGCATTCAAAGAAAAACATTCATTCATGCACAGAAATTTGTCATTCCATATGTTACATGGTTTTGAGATGATTATTCTCTTCTGTGATATTATAAATGATAACATATGTACATCAGCAAGGACTTAATAGTTAGACTCTAGAGCACATATAAAATTAAATTATAGAGACACCAGTAAGGTAAAAATACAAAAAGCTGTACAGATAAAATTGACACAAAAATAAAATACTGCAGATGCTGGAAATCTGAAACAAAAACAGAAAATGCTGGAAATACTCAGCAGGTCAGGCTGTAGAGAGAAATGCAGAGTTAACAATTCAGGTCTGTGTGACCTTTCAACATTTGATTCGTAAAGACCCGTAACAGTGGCCTCATTTCCATATATTTTAACGACCATTTGTTTCAGAGAAAATGGATTGCAACTGAAAAAAATGTATTTTGAGACAGAAATTTGTGACCCACTCCACATTTCTATTATAAATTGGTTAGTTAGTCATATTGGTTTGATTTAACTCTGTGTCTTTCAACTATGATGGTTTAAGCTGTGGAACGAATCTGCTCCCTGCAACAGATTTGATCCGACATAGAGGATCTGCTAAATGTTTTCGTTCCATTATTAAGAATACAGGACAACACAGGTGTCAAACATATTGCTATGATATACCAGATTGCATTAAATGAGTTCAACGTGCAGAAATCTAAAGGACATAGCTGCTAGACTGGGTCTGTGCCAGGTGGTGAGGGAACCAATGAGAGAGAAAAACCTACTTGACCTCGTCCTCAACAACGTACCTGTTGCAGATGCATCTGTCCATGACAGTATTGGTAGGAGTGACCACCGCACAGTCCTAGTGGTGACAAAGTCCTGTCTTCACATTGAGGATACCCACCATCGTGTTGTGTGGCACTACCACTGTGCTAAATGGGATAGATTTCAAACAGATCTAGCAGCTCAAAACTGGGCATCAATGAGGTGTTGTGGGCCATCAGCAACAGCAGAAATGTATTCAACCACAATCTGTAACATCATGGCCCAACATATCCCCCACTCTACCATTACCATCCAGCGAGGGGACCAACCCTAGTTCAATGAAAAGTGCAGGAGGACATGCCAGGAGCAGAACCAGGCATTACTAAAAAGGAGGTGTCAGCCTGGTGAAGCTACAACCATCTTCCTTTGTGCCAGTGATGAGTTTTCCCCCGATTCCCATTGACTCCAGTTTTGCTAGGACTCCTTGATGTCGTACTTGGACAATGCTGCCTTGATGTCAAGGACAGCCACTCTTACCTCAACTCTTTTGTCCATGTTTGGCTATAATGAGGTCAGGAACTGAGTGGCCCTGGCGGAAACCAAACTTGCATGCCAAACAGCGAAAGCAGCAGGCATTAGACAGGGCTAAGTGATCCCATAACCAACGGATCAGATCTAAGCTCTGCAGTCCTGCCACATCCAGTTGTGAATAGTGGTGGACAATCAAACAACTAACAGGAGGAGGAGGCTCCACAAATATCCCCATCCTCAACGATGGGGGAGGCCAGCACATCAGTGCAAAAGACAAGGCTGAAGCATTTGCATCTATCTTCAGCCAGAAGCGCCGAGTGGATGATGCATCTTGGCCTCCTCCTGAGGTGCTCATCATCACTGCTGCCAGTCTTCAGCCAATCCATTCACTCCACGTGATATCAAGAAATGGCTGAAGGCACTGGATACTGCAAAGGCTCTGACAACAATCTGGCAAAAGTACTGAAGACTTGTGCTCTAGAAATAGCTGCGCCCGTAGCAAAACTGTTCCAGTACAGCTACAACACTGACATCGATCCAGCAATGTGGAAAATTGCCCAGGTGTGTCCTGTACACAAAAAGCAGGGCAAAGCCAACCCGGCCCATTAGGCCCCATCAGTCTACTCTCGATCATCAACGAAGTGATGGAAGGGGTCATCGACAGTGCTATCAAGCGGCACTTGCTCAGCAATAACCTTCTCACTGACACTCAGTTTGGGTTCCGCCAGGGCCACTCAGTTCCTGACCTCAATATAGCTAAACATTGTCAAAAGAGTTGAGGTAAGAGTGGCTGCCCTTGACATCAAGGCAGCATTTGTCCAAGTATGAGATCAAGGAGTCCTAGCAAAACTGGAGTCAATGGGAATCGGGGGAAAACTCACCACTGGCACAAAGGAAGATGGTTGTGGTTGTTGGAGGTCAATCATCTCAGTCCCAGGACATCACTGCAGAAGTTCCTCAGGTTACTGTCCTAGGCCCAACCATCTTCAACTTCTTCATCAATGACTTTCCCTCCATTATAACATCAGAAGTGGGGATGTTCGCTGATGTTTGCACAATGTTCAGCACCATTCACAACTCCTCAGCTATTGAAGCAGCCCATGTCCATATGCAGCAAGACTTGGACAACATCCAGGCTTGGGCTGATAACTGGCAAGTAACATTCACGCCACACAAGTGCCAGGCAATGACCATCTCAAACAAGAGAGAATCTAACCATCTCCCCTTGACATTCAATGGCATTACCATCGCTCAATCCCTCACTATCAACATCCTGGGGGTTACCATTGACCAGAAACTGAACTGGAACGGCCACAAAAATGCTGTGGCTACAACAGCAGGGAATTCTGTGGTGGGTAACTCACCTCCTGTCTCCCCAGTGCCTGTCCATCTAAAAGGCACAAGTCAGGAGTGTGATGGAATACTCTCCACTTGCTTGGATGGATGCAGCTCCAACAACACTCAAGAAGCTCGACACCATCCAGGACAAAGCTACCCATTTGATTGGCACCCCATCCACAAACATTCACTCCCTCCACCACCGACCCACAGTGCCAGCAGTGTGTACCATCTACAAGATGCACTGCCGCAACGCACCAAGGCTCCTTAGACAGCACCTTCCAAACCCATGACCTCCACCACCTGGAAGGACAAGGGCAGCAGATGCATGGGAACACCACCACCTGCAAGTTCCCCTCCAAGCCACACACCATCCTGACCTGGACCTATATTGCCATTTCTTCACTGTCACTGGGTTAAAATCCTGGAACGCCCTTCCTAGCTCCCCAAGGGTTGCAGCAGTTCAAGAAGGCAGCTCATCACCACCTTCTCAAGGGCAATTAGGGATGGGCAATAAATGCTGGCCTGGCCAGTGACATCCACATCCCACGAACGAATAAAATAAATTTGACATCTATCACCCTTAAGGACTGATCAGGGGCTGTGCTGGGGCTGCGATTGCTCAGCCAATGCTCCATACAAGTGCCACTCCTCAATAGGAGTGCTTTATCTGGGGGAATTAGCTCTTAAATTCCTTGTTTAAGTGAAGTGATGAAGTAGTAGGCTTGGATGAGCACTGTGGGATATTTTAAAATGATGCAATCAAAGAATTGAATGAAGATGTTCAACTGGTTAAATACCTGAAGGATGGTGATGTTTTAACGAGTCTTTTTTCATTTCAGGGTGAATGTTTGCATATTCATCTGTTGTAACACTGCCACTGTTCTGTTGTTTTGGACTGTTGGGTGGTGGTGTAATAATATGAGCTCCTTGATAAAACAAAACAATTGGTCATAAGGAGGTTTTCCGCTCATTCAGGTTTGTGTACATTTGGATATTCTTGCATTCCCTGCCCCAGCTACAGGCAATATGAAGCCTTTTCAAGTCTGTTTAATTTACATTGGAGAGTCTAGAACTAGGGGGCCATGGACTCAGGATAAGGGGTCAGCCACTTAGCACTGAGTTCAGAAGAAATTCCTTCAAACTGACGGTTGGGAATCTTTGGAATTTTCTACCCTCGAGGGCTATGGATACTCAGTCATTGAGTATATTCAAGACTAAGATGTTTAAATTTCTGAGCACTAAGAGAATCGAGGGATATAGGGATAGGGCAGGAAAATGGAGTAGATGTAGAAGTTCAGCCATGATCTTATTGAATGGTGGAGCAGGTTCGAGGGGCCATATGGCCTTCTCCTGCTTCTATTCCTTGTATTCTTATGAGAGAAAATCTAACGATCTCCCCTTGACATTCAACAGCATTACAATCACTGAATCCCCCACTATCAACATCCTAGGGGCTACCATTGACCAGAAACTGAACTGAAGTAGCGATATAAATACCCTGGCTACAAGAGCAGGTGAGAGGCTAGAAATCCTGCAGCGATTAACTCACCTCCTGAGTCCCCAAAGCCTGTCCACCATCGACAAGGTACAAGTCAGGAGTGTGATGGAATACTCTCCACTTGCCTGGATGGGTGCAGCTCCAACAACACTCAAGAAGCTCAACACCATCCAGGACAAAGCAGCCCGCTTGATTGGCACACCATCTACAAACATTCACTCCCTCCACCACCAACGCACAGTAGCAGCAGTGTGTACCATCTAGAAGATGCACTGCAGCAATGCACCAAGGCTCCTTAGACAGCACCTTTCAAACCCGCGACCTCTGCCAACTAGATGGACAAGGGTAGCAAATACATGGGAACACCACCACCTGCAAGTTCCCCTCCAAGTCACACACCATCCTGACTTGGAACAATATCGCTGTTCCTTCACTGTCGCTGGGTCAAAATCCTGAAACTCCCTTCCTAACAGCACTGTGGGTCTACCTACCTCACATGGACTGCAGCGGTTCAAGAAGGCAGCTCACCACCACCTTCTCAAGGGCAATTAGGGATGGGCAATAAATGCTGGCATAGCCAGTGACGCCCACATCCCATGAATGAATAAAAAAAAAATGTTCTAATCATGGGCTGGGAATTGCTCCTGCTGTAACTTTGCAAGAAGCTTGGTGGAAACTTAATTTACTTTTTGAGAGAGATTAAACATAAAAATGATCTGTAAGAAATATGTATTTTGAAATAGTTCTGTTTTCCAAACACTATTCATTACAAAGAACAAAGAACAGTACAGCACAGGAACAGGCCATTTGGCCCTCCAAGCCTGCGCCGATCTTGAAGCCTGCCTAAACTAAAACCTTCTGCACTTCAGGGGACCGTATCCCTCTATTCCCATCCTATTCATGTATTTGTCAAGATGCCTCTTAAACGTCGCTATCGTACCTGCTTCCACCACCTCCCCTGGCAGCAAGTTCCAGGCACTCACCACCCTCTGTGTAAAGAACTTGCCTCGCACATCCCCTCTAAACTTTGCCCCTCGCATTTTAAACCTATGTCCCCTAGTAACTGACTCTTCCACCCTTGGAAAAAGCTTCTGACTATCCACTCTGTCCATGCCGCTCATAACTTTGTAAACCTCTATCATGTCGCCCCTCCACCTCCGTCGTTCCAGTGAAAACAATCCGAGTTTATCCAACCTCTCCTCATAGCTAATAACCTCCAAACCAGAATGTGTGGCGACCAGAATTGCAAGAAATATTCTAAGTGTGGCCTAACTAAAGTTCTGTACAGCTGCAGCATGACTTGCCAATTTTTATACTCTGTGCCCCGACCGATGAAGGCAAGCATGCCGTATGCCTTCTTGACTACCTTATCCACCTGCGTTGCCACTTTCAGTGACATGTGGACCTGTACGCCCAGATCTCTCTGCCTGTCAATACTCCTAAGGGTTCTGCCATTTACTGTATACTTCCCACCTGCATTAGACCTTCCAAAATGCATTACCTCACATTTGTCCGGATTAAACTCCATCTGCCATTTCCCCGCCCAAGTCTCCAACCAATCTATATCCTGCTGTATCCTCTGACAATCCTCATCACTATCCGCAACTCCACCAACCTTTGTGTCATCCGCAAACTTACTAATCAGACCAGTTACATTTTCCTCCAAATCATTTCTATATACTACAAAGAGCATAGGTCCCAGCACTGATCCCTGCGGAACACCACTAGTCACATCCCTCCATTCAGAAAAACACCCTTCCACTGCTACCCTCTGTCTTCTGTGACCGAGCCAGTTCTGTATCCATCTTGCCAGCTGACCTCTTATCCCGTGTGACTTCACCTTTTGTACCAGTCTGCCATGAGAGACCTTGTCAAAGGCTTTACTGAAGTCCATATAGATAACATCCACTGCCCTTCCTGCATCAATCATCTTTGTCACTTCCTCAAAAAACTCAATCAAATTAGTGAGACACGACCTCCCCTTCACAAAACCATGCTGCCTCTCGCTAATAAGTTCGTTTGTTTCCAAATGAGAGTAAATCCTGTCCCGAAGAATCCTCTCTAATAATTTCCCTACCACTGATGTAAGGCTCACCGGCCTATAATTTCCTGGATTATCCTTGCTACCCTTCTTAAACAAAGGAACAACATTGGCTATTCTCCAGTCCTCTGGGACCTCACCTGTAGCCAATGAGGATGCAAAGATTTCTGTCAAGGCCCCAGCAATTTCTTCCCTTGCCTCCCTCAGTATTCTGGGGTAGATCCCATCAGGTCCTGGGGACCTATCTACCTTAATGCTTTGCAAGACACCCAACACCTCCTCCTTTTTGATAATGAGATGACTGAGACTATCTACACTCCCTTCCCTAGGCTCATCATCCACCAAGTCCTTCTCTTTGGTGAATACTGATGCAAAGTACTCATTTAGTGCCTCGCCCATTTCCTCTGGCTCCACACATCGATTCCCTTCTCTGTCCTTGAGTGGGCCAACCTTTTCCCTGGTTACCCTCTTTCTCTTTATATACGTATAAAAAGCCTTGGGATTTTCCTTAATCCTGTTTGCCAATGACTTTTCATGACCCCTTTTAGCCCTCCTGACTCCTTGCTTAAGTTCCTTCCTACTGTCTTTATATTCCTCAAGGGATTTGTCTGTCCCTAGCCTTCCAGCCCTTACGAATGCTTCCTTTTTCTTTTTGGCTAGGCTCACAATATCCTGCATTATCCAAGGTTCCCGAAACTTGCCAAACTTATCCTTCTTCCTCACAGGAACATGCTGGTCCTGGATTCTAATCAACTGACGTTTGAAAGACTCCCACATGTCAGATGTTCATTTACCCTCAAACAGCCGCCCCCAATCTAAATTCTTCAGTTCCTGCCGAATATTGTTATAATTAGCCTTCCCCCAATTTAGCACCTTCACCTGAGGACTACTCTTATCCTTATCCACAAGTACCTTAAAACCTATGGAATTATGATCACTGTTCCCGAAATGCTCCCATACTGAAACTTCGACCACCTGGCTGGGCTCATTCCCCAATACCAGGTCCAGTACGGCCCCATCCCTAGTTGAACTATCTACATATTGTTTCAAGAAGCCCTCCTGGATGCTCCTTACAAATTCTGCCCCATCCAAGCCCCTAGCACTAAGTGAGTCCCAGTCAATATAGGGGAAGTTAAAATCGCCCACCACTACAACCCTGTTACCTTTACATCTTTCCAACTTTACATAGTTCACTTATGTCAGTTTGTTTGGACACCAACCATGGGTGATTTATTGACTACTTGTCAGCTTGGTTTGATTGGGAGCATTCACACTCCCAATCCAGAATGTTGATAATCCCACCTCAGGATTTGAGCAGATAATCTAAAATGACACTCCAATGCAGTACAAAGGGAGTGCTGCATTGTCAGAGGTGACACAGTTTAGAGAAATTAAATTGAGGTCCCTTCTGCATGTTCAGGTGGACATTAAAGATCTCATGGCACTATTCAAAGAAAAGTAGGCATCTTGGTGTCTTAGCCAATGTTCATCCATTATGCAACACCACCAAAAAAAATACACTAACAAGTTATTCCTCTCATTGCTGTATAAATTAGCTGATGTGTTTACCAACACAATAACAGTGCCTGCATCCCAAAACTAATTGAAATATTTGCCTAGAGATGTGGCAAGGTGTTATATCAACACAATATTTTAATTGTTCTAAACGGTGTGATCCTACAAACCTCAGCTTAATGAAGCATAAGTTGCAGTGTTTTACAACAAAATGTTAACTATGAAACCCCTGAAGTCCAAATCATTCAAAATTAATATAAATTTTCAGAAGAGATTAAACATTATCTACAAGAAGTACTTATTAGTATTGGGAATCACTAGAGTTATGGCCCCCTCTGTTTGGACATCAAAGTACACCATGCCTGAAGTCTATTGCATTAGTCCAAAGTAAGGATCACCCAGATGTTGCGGGCGGGGTCATTAACTGTGCCTGCTGCAGCCCTGCTTGCTGGCAAATAAAGGCAAAAACAGGATCTCAACTATGTAACTGACCACAAAAGTGAGGAAAATTTGTCTCACTTCCTCCTTTGACAGAGTGTAAAAGGTGCTTGGCCTTATATTCACATAAGCTTTTGAACATGTTTCTATTCAACAAGGGTGTTGTGACTAACATCATCACCCTAGCTTCCCTACTGATAACAGAATGATTGAATTCCAAAGGTACAAATTCTGCAGTATTGCAGGTATTACAGACTTCGACTTAATGACCAGAATATGATTAAAACCATCACCCTGGGTAACAAAGTATAAACCTGACATAAGATTGGGTGGTAGTAGTGGAAGAATACCTCCTGAAAGAGCAGTAGTTTTACAAATCAGTATTTTATAGGAACATAGGAGCAGGAGTAGGCCATTCAGCCCATCAAGTCTGCCCCGCCATTCAATATGATCATGGCTGATCATCCACTACAATGCCTTTTTCCCACTGTATCCCCATATCCCCTTATGTCATTTGTATTTAGAAATCTGTCAATCTCTACTTTAAACATATTCAATGACTAGCTTCCATAGCCCTCTGGGTTAGAGAATTCCAAAGATTCACAACCCTCTGAGTAAAGAAATTTCTCCTCATCTCTGTCCTAACTGGCTTCCCCTTTATTTTGAAATTGTGTCCCCTGGTTCTAGACTCCCCAACCAGGGGCAACATCTTAGCTACATATTCCCTGTCTATCCCTTTCAGTATTTTGTAGGTTTCAATGAGATCATCGCTCATTCTTCGAAACTCTAGAGAATACAGTCCCAGTTTCCCCAATCTCTCTTCATAGGACAGTCCCGCCATCCCGGGAACAAGTCTGGTGAATCTTAGTTGCCTGTATGGGAATAATATTGTTCCTACGGTAAGGGGCCAAAACTGCACACAGTACTCCAGGTGTAGTCTAACCAAGGTTCGATACAATTGAAGCAAGACTTCACTACTTCTGTACTCAAATCCTCTTGCAACAAAGGCTAACGTACCATTAGCCTTCCTAATTGCTTGCTGCACCTGCATGGTAGCTTTCAGTGACTTATGGACAAGGACACCCAGGTCCCTTTGTACATCTACACTTTCTAATCTCTTACTATTTAAGAAATACTCTGCACATCTATTCCTCCTACCAAAGTGGATAACCTCATATTTTTCCACATTATATTCCATCTGCCATGTTCTTGCCCACTCACTAAATCTGTCCAAATCCCCTTGAAGTCACTTTGCATCTTCCTCACAAACACATTCCAACCTACTTTTGTGTCATCCACAAACTTGGAAATATTACATTTGGTCCCCACATCCAAATCATTGATATATATTGTGAACAGATGGGGCCCAAGCACAGATCCCTGTGGTGCCCCACTAGTCATAGCCTGCCAACTTGTAGGTTAAAACTAAAAAGCAGGTTAATGTGAAAGACTAAATGTAAATGACTTCATTACCTGAAGAATAGGGCTGATTGTTCTCATATGGTAATTCTATATTAGATTTAAAAGTGCAAATAGGAACATAAGAAATAGGAGCTGGAGTTGGCCATTTGGCCCTTTGAACCTGCTCCACCATTCAATAAGATAATGGCTGTTCTTGCACCTCATCACCACCTTCCTGCACTATCCCCATATCCCTTAATTCCCTTAATACCCAAAAGTCTATCGACCTCTGTCTTGAATATGCTCAATGACTGAGCATCCACACCTCTCTGGGATAGAGAATTCCAAAGATTCAGAACCCTTTGAGTGAAGAAACTTCTCCTCATCTCAGTCCTAAATGGTTGACCCTTTTTTCTGAGACTGTGATGTCTTCCATATCAAAAAAGATGTTTCTACAATAAAGATTGTGAACTGACAAGCCTATTTGTATACAACAAGGGTTTAATCATGTAATTGAACTCGCTTACCTACTGCAGTTCAACAGAACTGGATTTCAAACTACCTCAACCCCACTTCTGTCAAAGTCCTGATCTACACCAATGCCACCTCCAGACTTGATTTCCAGCATGTTCCTGCTCGCTAGCCTCCCATCTCCTCCCTTCACAAATTACAATTTGTTCAAATTTTACTGCCCATCGCCTCACTAATCAACACTGGCTCCCAACTCATTAAATTCCTCTCCCTCATCTTTAAATCAGTCCATGGGCTCACTCCACCTCTTGAGCTCCCTCCCACTCAATTCACTCCTCTGACTCTGGCCTTTTGTGCATCCCTCCTTCCTTCAATCCATCATTCATGATGCAACTTTGTCTGAAACCCCCACCTTAAACTTTTCACATCTCTGCCAGACTTGAAAGCTAATATTCTTATAGGTGCTGTTAGCAACTGAGGTGTTTCCTAAAGTTTTATCCCTATGCTAATACAGAAACAAGGGGAAGTGCCTTTTAATATTTATCTAGAATTTAGATCTGATCCCTAGTAGTCAAATTGTAGGGAGTTGGGGTGGGGAGGAATGGGGGGAAATGGGGAGTGTGGTGATATGCATCTTCAATGTGCAGATAAGTCTATCCCATCACCAAGTGTGGTGAAGGGGAGAATTAGCAAAGGGAAGGGCACATGGCCTCCTGCTGGTAACCTGTATACCTGCCATTCCTGTCTGCCATTTACTCAAGTTGTTTAGCATAGGGTAGCTTTTCCACCTATGTCAGCTTGCCCATGGCCCACATGTCCCAAATGATAGATGTTGATGCCCATACCACTTACTTAAAAAAGTCTGTATCCTTAAAATAAGAAAACAATAATAATAAAACAATATGCAACAGCTGCTTACATTTGGACTGACTATTAAGTAAGGCTACAACTTCCTGGTGGTTTAGAGGAGAATGACTCCTTCCTAGCTAATGCAACTGGTGTAGATGATAACTTGAATCTCAGAATCCGACAATCTGAATTTTTTGGATCCTCTGAAGCAGAGCACAAATGAGTTGATCTGAATATATCTTTCTAGGATGAACTTACACAATGAAAAAACCTTCATCATTGAACAGATGAATTCTATGTTTAGATGGCTCCTTGTTTCTTTGTGGCACTGAGAATTATGTGGCACAGGCTATTTCTGCTGAACATAATGTATATATAACACATTCAGAATACCTTCTAGGACATTGTTCAAAAATCTTTGACGAAGAGTCTCATAAAATACCTTCATTATTGGATGGAGCATTTCCATGTACAAGTATTATAGACAGTTCTGTATGTTTTTTTGATGAGTTTCTATCTCCTTGAGAAAACCATAAAAAGTAATTCAGTTAGCATTCTCAGATAAAAAGCATTCCGCACAATAGTCTGCATTAAGATAAAATATAGACATGTTTGTAGTTCCTTTTTTCCATTTTAGGGTCTGTTTCTCTTTTAATGACACTTAAGCTTTGTATTTGTATTTGTAGCCATTTGGGAGGTGGGGAAGAGTTTCCAACTCTCTCCGCTAGTGGAAACAGAGCGGGTGAGCATATAAAATTGAGTAGCTCTGTTTCCAGCTTTGTTCCCACAGATTTTCAATTTTAATGCCATTGGTTTTGGTAGCGAATGAGGTGCCAACTGAGCTCGCACAGGAGCCTGATATATAAATGCAAATTAGGGTCCTATTACATCAAGAAATCAACAACAACTTGCATTTATATAGCACTTCTCATGCCAGGTGCTTCCATAACATCTTGAAGGAGCACAGAGAGGTAAAGAGGAAGAGATATTTAGGAAGAGAATTCCAGAATGTAGGTTCTTGACAGCTGAAATCATGGCTACCAATGGAGCAGCGAGCATAATCAGACAAAAATTAACATCGAGCCAAAGAAGAAGTTATTTTGATGAGTTATATAAATGCAAGTTGTTGTTGTAATGGAGAATATATGTTTGAAAAATATTAAACTTCACACACCATCATATAAATAATCATATATCACACCTTTGTTTAGTCCGGTCTTTGGAGACTCAGTAGCTGAATATGTAGTTTTATGACTGTGTCTGTTAATATGTCGATTTGACCCATCTCTTATGTTATTCTGTGCTACAATAAGAAAACAAATTATATAAATGATGTCGCTAAGGTACATTTTAACATCAAGTTGAGGCAAAACCTAAACAAAATCCTTATGTATTACATATTGAGAAAATAAGTGATCTTATTGAAACATATAAGATCTTGAGGGAACTTGACAGGGTGAATGTTGAAAGGATGTTTCCCCTTGTGGGAGAGACTAAAACTAGGGGGCACCGTTTAAAAATAAGGGGTCTCCCATTTAAGACAGAGATGAGGAGAAATATTTTCTCTCAGAGGGTCATGAGTCTGTGGAACTCTCTTCCCTGGAGAGCATTGAGGCAGGATCATTGAATGTTTTTAAGGCAGAGGTAGACAGGTTCTTGACAAACAAGGGAATCTAAGGGTATCGGGTAGGCAGGAAAGTGGAGTTGTGTCCACAAACAGATCAGTCATGATCTTATAGAATGATGGAGCAGGCTCGAGGGGCCGACTAGTCTACTCCTGCTCGTAATCCGCATGTTCGTAAAATTAAATGCATTATCGATATAGGAAAATCCATCATTTAAAGGAATATTTTGTGTTGTTCAGTAAAATAGTCTACATCCTTTGCAGTAGCAATCTCCATGACAATGGCCCTACTCTTTGAATGGCAGGAATGTCTGAAGTTTAGTTTAGTTTAGAGATACAGCACTGAAACAGGCCCTTCGGCCCACCGAGTCTGTGCCGACCATCAACCACTCATTTATACTAATCCTACACTAATTCCATATTCTTAACACATCCCCACCTATCCCTATCACTTACCTATACTAGGGGCAATTTATAATGGCCAATTTACCTATCAACCTGCAAGTCTTTGGCATGTGGGAGGAAACCGGAGCACCCGGAGGAAACCCACGCAGACACAGGGAGAACTTGCAAACTCCACACAGGCAGTACCCAGAATTGAACCCGGGTTGCTGGAGCTGTGAGGCTGCAGTGCTAACCACTGCGCCACTGTGCCACATTATACAAGTAATTGTATAATGTCTTTTACCTGTCCACAATAGAGCCAATAACTTAACCTGAAAACATTCCATGCAAAGGATGGTGCAATGAATGAATTATCATGAATCAGCTGTAGATTATTTTACCTTTTAAGAAAAATATGTATTATGACTAGTTTATTTTACTTGAAGACTCTGTCTTACAGCATTAGTACTAAATTACCCTGAAAATGGACGATAGCCTCTGTATGCTGATTTTCTCTGGAACAGGCCACGTGATCTGATAGCTGCCTTCTGCTTCCTTCCTGCTGAATTTCATTGAGGTACACAGGGGCTTCTTGTTGTCTTGAACCTTTACCGACATAATAAATGTTAGTGTAATTTGAAGATTTTTTTTTTCACCTGCTCAATGCAACTACTGAAATCAGCTCAGCATTCAACACAGAAAACATTCATTCATGCACACAAATTGTCATTCCATATGTTACATGGTTTTGAGATGATCATTCTCTTCAGTGATATTATAAATGATAACATATTGCCATCAGGAAGGACTTAATAGTTAGACTCTAGAGCATATGTAAAATTAAATATAGAGGCATCAGTAAGATAAAAATACAAAAAGCTGTATGGATAAAATTAATCTGTCCTAGAATCAGTATCGCCTCCAGATGTCCCAGGAAATGAATTATTTGAATTATGTAAACTCTATATAAAAATCTAATAATCTAGATGAAAATATGACAATTTACTTAATTCGTTCTGATCTCATTTTAGTAGACAGATACACTTAACGACAAGCTTAGGCCCAATTTTAACCCATTCAAAACTCATTCACTTACACGGAGTTAAAACCGGGCTCAAGAGGCATGAAATTGGGCTTCATAGCACCACTGATCCCAGTGCTACTAAAGCCCCAAAGTCAGAAATTGACAAATGCAGTGCTTCCGGCCACTTCTGGCGTGGTCCTTGTGGCAGCCCAAACTGGGATGGGCACTAGCATGGTCATGCTACGTGTGCATGGAAGGTTTCAACATGGGAAGATTGTGACGTCAAACAACCGTCTGGCTGATTTCATGCACGTTTTGAAACTTGGACCGCCAAGGTCCACTGAACACCTGTGCTAATCATTCACAGTTGAACATGCATTCAGCTGCATTAGGAACCACCCCCCCCCCCCCCCACCCCCCGCCCCTCCCACCAACTAGTGCTATTTAAAGGGCCAGCCATACAACATGTAGGTGAGGTGCTTTTGACTTACTTCTACCATTGCAAAGTTAGTGGAAGTACTGTGGATTGTTTTTTTGAATGCAAAATGGTGAGTTGTTGGATTGGCATGAAGTGTTGCTGTATCCTCACAGGGAGGGCAGAGAATTTGATGACCAGTCCATGCAAAGGCTGCAATATGTATGGGGGCTGTAGTTGCAGTGCTTCTGGGTCTTCATCATGACAGAGAAATGGAGCAGAGGCTGCAGTGAGGGGAAACTCTGCACAGAGGGAGGAGGAGGAGGCTCTCCACAGAAGGCCCTACCCACCATAGATTTTCAGGGAGCAAATCTCCTATCATTACGTCATTCAGAAGCAATGCCTGAGGCAGCTCGTATTCAACAAGGAGGTGGTGACAGAACTGTGCCACCTGCTTCAACAGGACCTGCAGCCTCACATCAGGGCAAAGACGGCGCTGCCAGCAGCCATCAAGGTCCCTGTTGCTTTAAACCTCTTCATGAACGGAATCTTCCAAAGCGGGAGCAGACAACATTGCGAAATCTCCCAGTACACTGTCCATCGCTGCATCTAAGAGGTGATGTGAGGAGAGGCAAGTTCATAGTTTTCTCTCTAAACAGAGGGAAGTGGGATGAGTGGGCACATGACTTTGCCAGGATAGCAAGATTCCCAGTGGTGCAGGGAGCCATCTGCAAGCCCCACATGCCAACAGGGAGAGATACAGGAACCACAAGGTGCTCCACTGCATTAATATGCAGTTGATGTGCAAACATGCCCAAACCATCATGTTGCTGAATGCACACTATCCTGGCAGCAGCCATAATGCCTTCATTCTGAGGCAATCTGCAGATCCCGCCATCTTTAGGCCACCTTGAAAATCTAGAGGGTGGCTGCTCAGAGACAAGGGATAACTCTTCTACACATGGGTGATGACCCCCTCTGACACCCAACCACGTGAGGACAAGGGATATAAAATGAGAGCCATGCTGCCACCAGGAGCATTGTGAAGGAGACCAGTGGCATTCTTGAGCAACAGTTTCACTCCCTGGTCTGCCTGGGGGGAACCCTACAGTACTCTCCAGGTGTCTCCAAGTTTGTTGTGGTCTGCTGAGCCACAACTTTGCTATTATGAGAGCACTGCCACTGCCAACAGGCATCTGGAGAACACCTTGGGGGGAGGATGAGGAAAAGGAAGCGGAGGAGAAGAAAAAAGGAGGATGCTGGGTCCCATTCACATTGGACGGAGTGTCGATTTGCACCAACTCAGACTCCACTTCTCTTAGGATCCCTTCATCAACCCCATCTCTTCACCATCTCTGCTTGACTATTGGCCACCTTCCCATCCATCTGCAACATCCCATCACACTGTCCTCTTGGCCAAGATCCTGCAATAAAAGGGACCAATATAAACCATTCCAAACATCTTTATCCAACCACCCATCTAATTATACAAACAAAAATGAACCATTCATCCTCATGCATCCCCTTAGTGCCTGCCTTGCGGGTGCCTTTGCCTGGCCTAGTGCTCCTGCACAATGGCTGCAGCATAGCTGGTGGAAAGCTGCTGACTTTTATTGGGGGAGACTGTAGATGGCCTTGCAGGATGACCTCAAGCAGCTCTGCACCTTGAGGGCTCAGCATTGGCAGCAGCAATCCGGGCTAGCTGGTTGAGAGGCACCAGCAAGGGCACAGGTGGAGCGGCAGTGGTAGGAGTACGAATGCCGGCATCTTGAGAGAGGACAACAGGGTCGTGCATCACGGAGCCGGAGCCACTGCTCCTTCCCCAGGGTGGCACGTCAGCAATCCTCATAATCTGTTGGAGGACCACAGTTAACAGATTCAAATCAATAAAATGAATATATTTAAATAGATTTATCTGAAATCTTGAGGGGCTCAGCACAGTCTGCGGTGCAGTGGCTGGCACTCCTGCGCCTTCAGATCCTCGTCCGGGGAAATGCAGCACAACACTGGTGGGGAGGGGGGAGGAGGTAAGTTTGTCAGTGCGGGGGTGTTGGGGGGGGTGGGTGGGTGTGGGTGTCGGGGGTCAAATTTAGGTCATGGGTGTAAGGGATGGTGGAAAGGGTTGAACCTTAAACCTTGTGCAGTTTGTGGGGTGGGGGGAGAAGGTCAGATGTAAAAAGTAAGTGTTTTTGGGGGGAAGGGCAATCAGTTACTGTAATTGTTATGGGGGGGGTGTGGGAAAGGGGCATTATAAATTTATTTATTTAATTTTGGGGGGTTAATTCTTAAAAAAGTTAAATGTGGGGGCAGGGTTGGCTGCCCTATAAAAATGGCACAAGCGCCTGCACACAGGCAGTTGACGCCGCTGGGGACAAACAGCCCACCCCTTCCACATGATTTTGGGGGGGTGGGGCGGGCTGCCCCAGCTATTTAAATGAGCCACCACACAGGAGATTGTGGTAGCTCTTTGGCGTGTGACCCGCACGGATGGGCCGCCATTTTTTGAGCTCACCGCCTTAAAATCCAGCCCATTGAGTGGCTTCCACCTGTGCTGTAGTGGAAGCTGAGACAGCAGCCACCAGATGCTGCTTCACAGCTGGGTCTACAAGTGCTGCCGTGGAGTTGGCCACCACTTCCATGGTGGAAAGGATGGGCTCTATGCTCTGCACCATGCCCTGTACCATATTGGAGCCAGACTCCTCCATGCTTCATGACAGTGACAAGAGGCTTTGTAGCAGGCTTGGCAATGCACCAAGCCTCGCAGTGTGCATGCTTATCAGAATTCTCCTGTATGCTGCCCAATTGAATTTCTCATCTGAGTCCCTTGTAACAGAACTCATCTGTGACCTTTTCCCCTGGTGAGCTGGCACACAAGCTACCCTTTCCCCCTGCCTGGCTGAAACCTACTTGTGCCCGTTGATTCACCACATGCAGATTCTGACTCTATACTATCCTCTAAAGATCGTGCAGTGCCAGTATCTGAGCTGGTGGCTGCAGGTGTCATATCAAGTGACAGTGTTTCTTCATCTGTGTTGCGGTGGTTCTTGCCCTTGTTCCTTTTGCTGCTGTGGCTGGGCAGGCAGCAGTTCTTGGGTATCTGACAGCAGAAAATCAGAAGGGAGGGTTATGGTGAGCAGGGGTGGGGGTGGGGAGTGTGGTGGGGTGGAAAGCAAAAGTCCATGGTCACACCATCAGCAGCTCACACTTCATATCAGATAACAGGATGAAGATGAGGTGGAATTTGAGAAGAGACAAAAGGCAGGAACATGTCATCATCCTCAATGTTCTTGGTGATAGCGGATGAAACAGGCTCTGTCACAGTTGAACTTATGATGCAAAGCACCATCCCGTCCATTGGGCTCAGGAGATGCAAGCGAGCCTGACCACCGCCAGTTCTGCTCTGCTCCCTGCAATCGCATGCAATCTTGTCCTGCAAAAAAGAGGGAAAAATGTCAGTGATTATGTTGCACAGTTTGGGTGATGAATAGCTGGAGGTATGTGGAGACAATGTAGATGCATTCATTGACCTTGACCACCCACGTGAGAAATCATTGAACATCTAGCGACACTGCTGCCAGATCCTCGGTGCCCGACTCCAGGAGATGAGTTCCCTGGCCACCTGCTAGCCAAACACACTGCTCGGCCCCCTGTTGAGCATTCAGCCAGCCAGCAGCATAAGTCACACTTGGCTAAATGCTATGAACATTCTAATGAAGAAGCAGCATAAACTTGCTTGCTGTCTGTCTCAACAGGACTGGGCCAGGCAAATCATGAATTGCAACCCTCGCGGCCTAAAATGGCAGGAAAGCTATTTTTGCTAACAAGTTGTTAAAAAAGGTAAGGTAGGATTTTTGAGTTACAGATATTTAGCAAGATTTTTGATTTTCTAGAACTTTCCCAGCCTTACATTTGTTTTGAATACAGCATAATTGTTTTACAAGTTATTTTGCACAAATTCTAAAAAAAAAGTCAGTTTCATTACTGATTAAGGAGATCTATGTCAAGTTACTAAATATGTTTTCATTCCATTGGCTTGAACTTCAGTCAGCTTTCTAGTGCAGATTTCAATGAGCTGGATTTTGCTCTGAGTGGCGGTGTTTGTTAAACTTGCACTTGCTCAAAGACTCTCAATGGGTTTTTTCACAGCAAGTTACTGAACTCAAACATTCAAACAGCGCAGTAGCCTTTACAGGGCATCCGGGACCTATGTGAACAGGGAAAGCAACTATGTATTTTCTTAACCAATCAAATTGAAGGATCATTATTAAGCAGAGCAGAATCTGAACCAGGAAGTGTCAGTTAGAATATTTCATTCAATATCAAGCCTGGTGCAGAAACAAAATTAACTACAGGAAAACAGATTGGATCGCATGCAAGAGAGAGGGATAAAAGGGGCAGAAAGAAAAGGTTTTAGAAAATTTATTTTTTTAAAGTCTCCAACAATAATTAAAAGCTGAAGGAATGAGATGTCATACTGTAAAAGTTAATTTGTAGTGCCAGAGACGTTTGGCAGTCGTTAAGACTTTCAACCACATTGAAAAGGTACTTAGACTAGATTGGACAACCCCTAACTTTGTTTTGTCGAGTGTAGTCCATAATTCTGACGTAAGTGTATCAACTTCACACTGTTCAATACACTTGAATGGTGAATCAGACAGCGAGATGCCCTATTCAGGAAGCTTTTGGGGCAATGTCGCATCGTGGACAGAAACTTCCAGGTTAAGCATTTATCTGCGCATGTGCAGTTGCCAGAAGTTGCTGTCTGATTTGCATGTAAATAACAATGGGAGCAGTTAGTCCCGCCTTTATTTACAGAGCAAAAGTCAACCCAATATATATTGTTAAAGTCAAGGAGGAGGTCTAGAAACAATCCCAACAAATGCTCATAATCATAGTGAGTTCTTCATCAATCTGCATACCTTCACCATAACATTAGGGAAGAGTTGTAAATGCTCCCCCAATAATGATTGATATCCTTCCATCTACGAAAGATGATGGACACGCAGCAAACAATCCATTTAGGTGGGGTGTCTTCTTTTGGTGTACCTTTGCTGATGGCTGTGAAGGCCAATCCTTGAGAGGCAGGTTCTGCCACAAGTGCCACATGTGAAGTTTTAGTTTTAGTTTTAGAGATACAGCACTGAAACAGGCCCTTCGGCCCACTGAGTCTGTGCCGACCATCAACCACCCATTTATACTAATCCTGCACTAATCCCAGATTCCTACTACATCCCCACCTGTCCCTCTAATTCCCTACGACCTACCTATACTAGGGGCAATTTTATAATGGCCAATTAACCTATCAACCTGCAAGTCTTTGGCATGTGGGAGGAAACCAGAGCACCCGGAGGAAACCCACGCAGACACAGGGAGAACTTGCAAACTCCACACAGGCAGTACCCAGAATCGAACCCGGGTTGCTGGAGCTGTGAGGCTGCAGTGCTAACCACTGCGCCACTGTGCCGCCCTGAAGCTGCGAAGTGATGCTGTGAGTTATTCCTCTTGGCATTGGCGCCTGTTGTCAAACTGCTGTAGCAACTGGCCATCGTGGTAGTACACACTAGACCACAGGATGTGTCACCCTTTCCTTCTTTCATCAGCTAGTGGCTCCCAGGTGATAGTCAACATTTAGGATCTTCATGTCATGCCTGCAAGCATCCTTGAAGCGGAGCTCTGTGTGTCCCACTGATCGTCTGGCCCCAGCTACCTCAACATCCCAGAAGGTCCTTGGGCATGCAACCATCTTCCATCCTGCGGACGTGTCCAATCCACCAAAGCTGCCTCTGTTTTATTAGTGTCAACACACTTGGGATCTCTGCCTTTGAGAGGACTGCTGCATTTGTGATTTTGTCCTGCCATGATATACCCATAATGCCCCACTGACAGCAAAGATAGTAATTATTAAGCTTCCTTTCCTGGTAGCTGTAAGTCACCCATGTTT
The DNA here is from genome assembly GCF_036365525.1 of Heterodontus francisci. Taxonomy (NCBI): domain Eukaryota; kingdom Metazoa; phylum Chordata; class Chondrichthyes; order Heterodontiformes; family Heterodontidae; genus Heterodontus; species Heterodontus francisci. Next base: position 138,949,581 of record NC_090371.1, on the reverse strand, counting down.
CACAGCCACACAGCAAGGTGCTGAGAACACAGGCCTTATAAACTATCAGCTTGGTCCTAAGGGTCAGCTTGGTGTTATCCCATGCGCATTCCACAAGTTGGTCAAAAGTGGTAGCTGCTTTCCCTATGCGCGTATAGAGCTCTGCATCAAGGGACAGATAGTCTGTCACCGTGGACCCAAGGTAGCAGAATATGCTCATAATCATTGTGCGTTCTTCATCAATCTGCATAGCAGTACCATACTATTAGGGGAAGAGTTGCAATGCTTCCCCAATAGTGCAGAAGATAATCAAACATTTGTTGTGGCACCAAATCACACGAATTACCAAGAATCCAATTTTTATACTTGATCTCTGCTGAGTTAGTTGAGTTAGCAGTACAGTGTTAAAAGTTGTCTCAGCATTCCTGGGCTAAGGTGAAAAAATCACCCAGAGTTCCTGCTCTTGATTGCTAGCAATTATCAGTTGGAAATTGCATGTGTGAAGATACTGAATAGCAATGAGCTCTGCTGTAATGGTTTCAAATAGCCAAACAATAGCACTATCCTGCTCACACATAAAGAATGTCACTTTGGTGAGGCACTGGCACAATACCAATGTCTTTCTGGGTAACAAAACAAAAAGTGCTGGAAATACTCAGCAGGTCTGGCAGCATCTGCAGAGAGAGAAGCAAAGTTAACGTTTCAGGTCTGTGACCTTTCATCAGAACTGGCAAAGGTTAGAAAAGAATTAGGTTTTAAGCAAGTGAAGGGGAGGGGGTGGGGAAGAGAACAAAGGGGAAGGTGTTTGATAGGGCAGGAGAGATTAAATAACAAAGCTGTACTGGGACAAAGGCAAAGTGTGTGTTAATGCTTGCGGTGAAAGACAAAGCATTAGTCCAGAGAGAGTGTTAATAGTAGAATAATGAGCAGCTCCAACTGCATAAAAAGCAGGCACATGGTTAAAAAATAAAATATTAAAAAAAGGCCATTCATGCTCTGAAATTATTGAACTCAATGTTCAGTCCACAAGGCTGGAGAGTGCCTAATCGAAAGATCAAGTGCTGTTCCTCGAGCTTGCATTGATGTTCACCGGAACACTGGAGCAGGCCAAAGACAGAAATGTTGGCATGAGAGCGGGGTGAGTGTTGAAATGGCAAGCAACCGAAAGCTCGGGGTCATGCTTTCGGACTGAGCGAATGTCTTTCTCTGTGTTACCTTTATACAGCAAAATGAGTTACAGGCCGAGAAATCAGATTGTTCCCAATAAGGGGCTTTTTACAGTTGTATGCTTGTTCACATTTTCAGTAAAGAAAGTAAACAATGGAAGCCTTACCTGTAACTGTAAAATTAGTTCTGACAATTTAAAGAAGATATAAGCTTTGACTCTCATGGAGATGTTCAAATTCCCACCAGTAGATTTCTTTAGTCAATCGATAGCTAATCATAAGCAACTTATAGCACATCCAAACTTTGGTTTCCTTATAAAGTATCTAGTTGGCACAGTAATTTGTAAACTAACAGGAAATAAAAATTACTATAAACTAGAACTTGGTGTACCTGATGAGTTAATGGTGCCAATTTACTTTAAAATCATCCAGCATAAAGATCTATTTTCAGGTAGAAAGGGGAGATGGTGGCACAGTGGTAATGTCACTAGATTTAGTAATGCCAGAAGGCCAGTGTAATGCCCTGGGGAGCATGGGTTCAAATCCTACTATGGTAGCTGGTGGAATTTAAATTCAATTAATTAGAATTTAAAAAATCTAGAATTGAGCTAGTATCAGTAATAGTGTCATGCAATTGTCATTATTGTTGAAAAAATCTATCTGGTTCACTAATGTCCTTTAGGGAAGGAAATCTGTTGTCCTTAGCTGGTCGGGCCTACATGAGGCTTCAGACCCACAGCAATGTGGTTAACTCTTAACTGCCTTCTGAAATGGCCTAATAAGCCACCAAGTTGTCAATGAAATTAGGTATGGGCAACAAATGCTTGCCAGTGACACCCACAGCTCATGAAAGAATTGAAAAAACAAACATATGGCAAGCTTTTGGTTGAAACTCAGGAGCATTTCCTGTTTAGACAGTATGGTCAAGTTGCTCTTCCATTAAACGTCATTCTGTGAGAATAAAAAATACTGAAATGTTGTTTCTACAGCTTGTGGAAAATTACCAAGAAGTCATTTCTACACAACATAATGAAATCACTGAACAAGGGAACTGATAAGGGGATGTGAGTAAAGACCTCGAGACAGTACGGCAGTTAAAAATTGTGCTTAGGCAGAGAAAAGAAAAACAGCAAGAGTTAGAACAAAGGATGTAGTGAATAAGAAACTGCCCCACTAAGATAAAGGCTGACAGCTGCAAGTTAAAACACACAATGGAGAGCCAAATAAGGTAAAACAAAAACAAGAGTCAGGGGCTAGAAAGTTAGAGTAGGGGGAGAAGTAAACAGAGGAGGAGACTGTAGCAACCATAGGATAGGTTAGTGTCATAATACGTTATAACCAATAATGTAAAATAAAGGCGTGGACAAATGGATTTGTATTGTATAAACATGAACTGAATTTGTTGATCGGTGTGCCTGCTTGTAGGACACCCGATCTTGCAAGAACGTTAAATAAACTTACTTCTTCAGAGTTTGACTTGGTGTAAATTATTATTAAGTGGGCTACGTTTCTCACAATTCTTACCATTTAAGTTGAGCCTTAATGTTGCACATGGCTCAAGGGAAGTAAAAATAAAACACAAGTTGCAGAGTATAAAAAGATTACCATTTTATTTTCCCTCCATTATCTCAGACCTGACTACTGAATAATGGGAGAAATCAGCTGAGGTTCAATTTATTATAGATGTAGTTTATGCAGTTTCTCATAGCAGAAACACAATGGAACAAATTATTATTTCTAACATCATTTATACATTTCTCCTTAATCTTACATATAAAACTAGCGCCAGTTTTCAGATTTCATGATACTGCCACAAAAATAATGTTTTGAGGTTAGTTTCAGCTAGTGTTAGTGACCTTAGTTTCTTTTTGGGCAGCACAGTGGTGCAGTGGTTAGCACCGCAGCCTCACAGCTCCAGCGACCCACGTTCGATTCTGGGTACTGCCTGTGTGGGTACTCCCTGTGACCGTGTGGGTTTTCGCCGGGTGCTCCGGTTTCCTCCCACAGCCAAAGTCTTGCAAGTTGATAGGTAAATTGGCCATTATAAATTGCCCTTAGTATAGGTAGGTGGTAGGGGAATTGAGGGAAGGTGGGGATGTGAGAGGGTAATGGGATTAATGTAGGATTAGTATAAATGGATGGTTGATGGTCGGCACAGACGTAGTGTGCCGAAGGGCCTGTTTCAGTGCTGTATCTCTAAATAAAAATAATAAATAAATTTGTGTCAAAAGCACAAAAGGTGCTTCAAGTAACGATTTGTAAATATTTGCATAAAAACACACTCAAATGAATTGCTTACTTCACTGTTCTCAGAGAAACCTTAATCTGGTTATTTGAAATGGGTTAATGCCTTATTAAAAAGCAGACTAGAGAATTTAATATGAATGTGTTAACTCATATTTCAAAGCTGAAGTTTGCATCTCCACAAATGTGTTTAAAATGGGGCTCTGAGTAAAGGAGTTGCAGGAAAAGCTGAGTTAATTCTGGCACATTTCTTAGAGGTATCTAAAGAAAATATTGAATCCACTGGGAAACTATTCATTAGAAGGCAAAACAAAATAAAGTAGTAACACTTGACCCTTGTATTGTTTTCTGAAAGGAATTATACTTTTTTTGGTGGCCTATCTTAATGTAATTGGATGTCATCCACTTTCTGTAGGTCTCCTCACCGTCCCAAAAGGAAACAACAACTAGTTTTATTAACACATTGACAGTGATAAGCAGTAGGAAACAGTCAGAAAGTTAAATGACTGGCTGTTTAATAATGCAGCTCTTGTGACTCACAATAGCTTTTGATCCATATTAGAGAATATGACAATCTCAAAGATTAGATGAATATTAATAAAACATTAGGTCTGGAAATTAAATTAATAGTACTGAAGCTAATATTGAAAAGTATTTTCTGAGAAAATATTTTACATTTTAGTGTTGTGTCCTTCCACAAAGTAGTACAAACAAGCTTTATGGATATGACGCTTAACATCTATTACAAACTCAATAAAAATGTAAGGTTAGTTTGTCCATTTACATTTTTCTATAATTCATAAATAAATATCATTTGTGTTTTTATTAGTGACACTAGTTCAGTACCACAATCAGGTTAATGGATTTTGATGGACATCTGAAAAGTAAAACCTATTATAAGCATAAATTTTTCTAACACTTTCATTTTATGTTTATTTTCAGTACTTACAACGCACTTCTTATCTTGGTCTACCACCTTCAAAAATCAATTTTTGAAATAGATTCCTTAAATAAATTTACCTGAAATTCGAACATTTGCATATCCAAACTCTTCTGTAATTTCTTGTGGACTTTCAGAGCTTGATCTACAGTTCAGTGCTAAACAGTGTAATAAATGTAATGAAAATTTATTGTTAGAGGACATTGTCAGTGACCAAAAGCATTCATGAAATTTTGATGATGCAAAGTGACAGAAAGACATGTTACTATTTGAATCCCATCGGTACATCTAAATTTCAATTTTATTGTCCCATCATTAAATTTGATAGCCCAAGTTATATGCATTTATGTGAGTAAATCCATACTGTCTTCACAACTACCAATGGCAATCGGATGTAGCATACCTCAGGACTAGCAATCTGCCATTTGCAACCCGATTATACTGGATCTGGTACAGCCTGCCCACCTGATACTGCTCACACTGAGAAGCTATTCTTCAGGTTTAACTATGAGTTGTTTCTTACCGGAAAGAAATATATACAAAAGCAAGTTAAAGGGCAGAGAAAATATCGTACTTCACTCTGATATCTTTAACTGGTTTCTGAGTTCAAAATAATATGGCTTTTTGTGATTCTTATAGTCCTGATTCAAAGTCCTTCAAATTGAGTCTTTTACATAAGCAGAAGTGTTAGTGCTGATAGAGGTCTGCCTTGCCCCAGTGACCTGCACACACCAGTGACCGTAATGAGCTAAAGGATTTGGGGTAGCAGGTCGAAGTAACTTCTCACACCTCAGTATAAAATAACACTTTCCTTGCTGAATAAGTTTCTTTAACTGAACGCCAAATCCTTTCTCAACTAGCGAGCCAATCAGTTTTCAATCAATTCTATCTTCCAAGCAGTTGAAAAGTAAACTGTCATCTCTCCTGCTCCCCACCACCAATCTCCATTTGATTACCAGATCAATTGCTGTGGCCTGTGTTTTTGTGAAAGAAAAGCTATATTTGACAGCTGGAACATTGAGGAAACTGGCTGCATTTAAAAGGTCTTGGTCTTTGAGATTTACCTGATACTACATTTAAAGGAACCATAACTTGGTTAGAAATGTTGGAAAGGTGATAGGTCCAAACATCAAGCAAGATGTATACATGCTCACACCTATCCGTGGGGACACACACACACACACACACACACACACACACACACACACACACACACACACACACACACACACACACACACACACACACACACACACACACACACACACACACACACACACACACACACACACACACACACACTTTCCAGAGAACAGTAAACCAGTTTTAGCTTACTAAACTTGACCTAGCTAAAATCGCAAATAAAAAAAAAATGTTTATGATTTGAAATAGGACGGATCACCTTTTCTGTTATATGTACAAGCTATTGCTCAGCTTTGGACTGAATATCTTCTTTCTTTTGGGCCTCCTTATCTCGAGAGACAATGGATACGCGCCTGGAGGTGGTCAGTGGTTTGTGAAGCAGCGCCTGGAGTGGCTATAAAGGCCAATTCTAGAGTGACAGACTCTTCCACAGGTGCTGCAGAGAAATTTGTTTGTCGGGGCTGTTGCACAGTTGGCTCTCCCCTTGCGCCTCTCCTAGCCTTTATTTAGGGTATCTGGAACTAGCAGTTCAACCTGAATTTTGAATGTTGTATCATAGGTTAAAAGCTGTGACTACTGTGGCAATATATTAACCATGTGGTAGTGCAGCATATTGGAGTACTAACAGGTGGTTTCATGGCAGTGGGAAATGCTCATTCAATCTTCCACATTGCAGTTGTCAGTCTGTGTCTTGCCCCAATGTGGATGTAAACTTGTCCCTATTCTACTTTTCTGTACCTCCTAGTTGCTGGCTGAGCATTGATTAAGTGGCAGGAGCCAGTCACTCAGCCACTGATAGTGTGTGACATGAGGCACCAAGAAAAATTACTGAGTTTTTATGCCTGAACACTTACTCATTCCCACTCCTACTCCAGCAATGGAATTGAGCTGCTCATTCTAGAATCGTGTTGGAGGAAAGTATAATATATAGAAACAGATGATTAAAGCAGTTTTTAAAAAATCCTTTCATGAAATGTGAGCATCACTGAATAGGTCAGCACTCATTACCCATCCCCAATTATCCTTGAGAAGGTGGTGGTGAGCTGTCTTCTTGACCCGCTGCAGTCCTTGGGGTGTAGGTACACCCATAGTGCTGTTAAGAAGGGAGTTCCAGGATTTTGACCCAGTGACAGTGAAGGAACGGCGATACAGTTCCAAGTCTCAATGGTGTGCGGCTTGGAGGGGAACTTGAGCATGGTGGTGTTCCCATGCATCTGCTGCCCTTGTCTTTCTAGTTGGTGGAGGTCACGGTTTGGAAGGTGCTGTCTAAGGAGCCTTGGTGAGTTGCTGCAGTGCATCTAGTGGATGGTACACACTGCTGCCACTTTGCGCAGTGGTGGAGGGAGTGAATGTTTGTGGATGGGGTGCCAATCAAGCGGGTTGCTTTGTCCTGGAAGGTGTCGAGCTTCTTGAGTGTTGCTGGGGCTGCACCAATCCAGGCAAGTGGAGAGTATTCCATCACACCCCTGACTTGTGCCTTATAGATGGTGGACAGGCTTTGGGGAGACAGGAGGAGAGTTACCCATCACAGAATTCCTGACCTGCTTATATAGGCACAGCATTTATATGGCTGGTCCAGTTCAGTTTCATCTCAATGGTAATCTCCAGGATGTTCATAGTGGGGGATTCAGTGATGGTAATGCCATTGAACACCAAGGGGAGATGGTTAGATTCTCCTTGTTTGAGATGGTCGTTGCCTGGCACTTGTATGATGCGAATGTTACTTCCACTTATCAGTCCAATCCTGAATGTTGTCCAGGTCTTGCTGCATCTGGACACAGGCCACTTGAATATCTGAGGAGTCGCAAATGATGCTGAACATTGTGCAATGAACATTGTGTAATCATCAGTGAACATCCCACCTCCAACCTTATGATGGAGGGAAGGTCATTGATGAAGCAGCTGAAGTGGTTGGGCCTAGGACACTACCCTGAGGAATTCTTGCAGTGATGTCCTGGGACTGAGATGATTGACCTCCAACAAGCACAACCATCTTCCTTTGTGCTCGGTATGACTCCAACCAGTGGAGAGATTTCGCCAATTCCCATTGACTCCAGTTTTGCTAGGGCTCCTTGATGCCATACTTGGTCAAATGTTGCCTTGATGTCAAGGGCAGTCACTCTCACCTCACCACTAGAGTTCAATTCTTTTGTCCATGTTTGGACCAAGGCTGTAGTGAGGTCAGGATCAGAGTGACCCTGGTGGAACCCAAACTTAGCAGCAATGAGCAGGTTATTGCTGAGCAGGTGCTGCTTATTAGCACGTCGGCAAACACCTTCCATTATTTTGCTGATGATCAACAGTAGGTTGATAGGGCAGTAACTGGCCGGGTTGGATTTGTCCTGCTTTTTGTGGACAGGACATACCTGGGCAATTTTCCACATTGCCGGGTAGATGCCAGTGTTGTACCTGTACTGGAACAGCTTGGCTAGGAGCGCGGCAAAGTTGGGAGCACAGGTCTGCAGTACTATTGCCAGAATGTTGTCAGGGTCCATAGCCTTTGCAATATTCGGTGCCTTCAGCCCTTTCTTTATGTCACGCAGAGCGAATGAAATGGCTGAAGACTGGCATTTATGATGCTGGGGACTTCAGGAAGAGGCCGAGATGGATCATCCACCCGGCACTTCTGGCTGAACATGGTTGCAAATGCTTCATCCTCTGTCTCTTGCACTGATGTGCTGGGCTCTCCCATCATTGAGGATGGGGATACTTGTGGAGCCTCCTCCTCCAGTTATTTGTTTAATTGTCCACCTCCATTCATGACTGGATGTGGCAGGACTGTAGAGCTTAAGGCTGCTCCGTTGGTTGTGGGACCACTTAACCCTGTCCTATTGCATGCTGCTTCCGCTGTTTGGCATGCACATAGTCCTGTGTTGTAGGTTCACCGGGCTGACACCTCATTTTTAGGTATGCCTGGTGCTGCTCCTGGCATGTCCTCTTGCACTCTTCATTTCTTCTTTTTTCTTCTTTTGGGCCTCCTTATCTCGAGAGACAATGGATACGCGCCTGGAGGTGGTCAGTGGTTTGTGAAGCAGTGCCTGGAGTGGCTATAAAGGCCAATTCTAGAGTGACAGGCTCTTCCACAGGTGCTGCAGAGAAATTTGTTTGTCAGGGCTGTTGCACAGTTGGCTCTCCCCTTGCGCCTCTGTCTTTTTTCCTGCCAACTACTAAGTCTCTTCGACTCGCCACATTTTAGCCCCGTCTTTATGGCTGCCCGCCAGCTCTGGCGAACACTGGCAACTGACTCCCACGACTTGTGATCAATGTCACACGATTTCATGTCGCGTTTGCAGACGTCTTTAAAGCGGAGACATGGACGGCCGGTGGGTCTGGTACCAGTGGCGAGCTCGCTGTACAATGTGTCTTTGGGGATCCTGCCATCTTCCATGCGGCTCACATGGCCAAGCCATCTCAAGCGCCGCTGACTCAGTAGTGTGTACAAGCTGGGGATGTTGGCCGCCTCGAGGACTTCTGTGTTGGAGATACGGTCCTGCCACCTGATGCCAAGTATTCTCCGGAGGCACCGAAGATGGAATGAATTGAGACGTCGCTCTTGGCTGACGTACGTTGTCCAGGCCTCGCTGCCATAGAGCAAGGTACTGAGGACACAGGCTTGATGCACTCGGACTTTTGTGTTCCGTGTCAGTGCGCCATTTTCCCACACTCTCTTGGCCAGTCTGGACATAGCAGTGGAAGCCTTTCCCATGCGCTTGTTGATTTCTGCATCTAGAGACAGGTTACTGGTGATACTCTTCATTAAACCATGTTTTATGCACATGTATGGATTGAGGTTACAATTTTTTTTCTTTTTCTATGGTAGTGAATCCACAATTAGATTCCAGGTCTATCAGAAGTAAAGGACTTGGAAACATAGAAAATAGGAGCAGGAGTAGGCCCTTCGGCCCTTCGAGCCTGCTCCGCCATTCATTATGATCATGGCTGATCATCCAACTCAGTAGCCTGTTCCCGCTTTCACCCCATACCCTTTGATCCCTTTAGACCCAAGATCTATACCTAACTCCTTCTGGAAAACATGCAATGTTTTGGCCTCAACTGCTTTCTGTGGTTGCGAATTCCACAGGCTCACCACTCTCTGGGTGAAGTATTTTCTCCTCATCTCAGTCCTGAAAGGTTTACCCCGTATGTTTGACTATGACCCCTGGTTCTGGACTCCCCCACCATCGGGAACATCCTTCCTGCAACTACCCTGTCAAGTCCTTTTAGAATTTTATAGGTTTCTATGAGATCCCCCTCACTCTTCTGAACTCCTGGGAATATAATCCAAACCAATTCAATCTCTCCTCATACGTCTGTCCCACCATCCCAGGAATCAGTCTGGTAAACCTTCGCTGCACTCCCTCTATAGCAAGAACATCCTTCCTCAGATAAGGCGACCAAAACTGCGCACAATATTCCAGGTGTGGCCTTACCAAGGCCCTGTATAATTGCAGCCTGCTCCTGTACTCGAATCCTCTCGCTATGAAGGCCAACATACCATTTGCTGTTTTTGCCGCCTGTTGCACCTGCATGCTTACCTTCAGCGACTGGTGTACAAGAACACCCAGGTCTCGTTGCATATTCCCCTCTCTCAGTTTATAGCTGCCCAGCTAATAATCTGCCTTCCTGTTTTTGCTACCAAAGTGGATAACCTCACATTTATCCACATTATACTGCATCTGCCATGCATTAGCCCACTCACTCAACTTTTCCAAATCACCCTGAAGCCTCTCTGCATCCTCCTCACAACTCACCCTCCCACCCAGTTTTGTGTCATCTGCAAATTTGGAGATATTACATTTAGTTCCCTCATCTAAATCATTAATGTATATGGTGAATAGCTGGGGTCCTAGTACCGATCCCTGCAGTACCCCACTAGTCACTGCCTGCCATTCGGGAAAAGACCCATTTATCCCTACTCTTTGTTTCCTGTCCACCAACCAATGTTCTATCCATCGCAATACACTACCCCAATCCCATGCGCTTTACTTTTACATGCTAATCTCTTATGTGGGACTTTGTCGAAAGACTTCTGAAAGTCCAAATAAACTACATCCACTAGCTCCCCCTCATCAACTCTACTAGTTCCATCCTCGAAGAATTCTAGTAGATTTGTCAAGCATGATTTCCCTTTCATAAATCCATGTTGACTCTGCCGATTCTACCACGGTTCTCTAAGTGCTCTGCTATAAAATCTTTGATAATGGACTCTAGAATTTTGCCCACTACCGACGTCAGACTGACTGGTCTATAATTCCCTGCTTTCTCTCTACCTCCCTTTTTAAATAGTGGGGTTACATTAGCTACCCTCCAATCTGTAGGAACTGTTCCAGAGTCTATAGAATCTTGGAAGATGACCACTAATGCATCCATTATTTCTAGGGCCACTTCCTTAAGTACTCTGGGATGTAGACCATCAGGCCCTGGGGATTTATTGGCCTTCAATCCCATCAATTTCCCCAACACCATTTCTCTACTAATACTAATTTCTTTCAGTTCCTCTCTCTCTCTCACTAAGCCAACATTTCTGGTATGATATTTGTGTCCTCCTTTGTGAAGACAGAACCAAAGTATGCATTTAGTTGGTCAGCCATTTCTTTATTCCCCATAATAAATTCCCGTTTCTGACTGTAAGGGACCTACATTTGTCTTCACCAATCCCTTTCTCTTCACATACCTAAAGAAACTTTTACAGTCAGTTTTTATGTTTTCTGCACGCTTACTCTTGTACTCTATTTTCCCCTTCTTAATCAATTCCTTGGTCCTCCTTTGCTGAATTCTAAACTGCTCCCAATCCTCAAGTCTGTTGTTTTTCCTGGCAAATTTATATGCCTCTTCCTTGGATCTAATGCTATCTCTAATTTCCCTTGTAAGCCATGGTTTGGCTACCTTTCCGGTTTTACTTTTATGCCAGACAGGGATAAACAATTGTTCATCCATGCACTCTTTAAATGTTTGCTGTTGCCTATCCACCATCATCCCTTTAAGTAACGTTTCCCAATCAGTCATGGCCAACTCGCGCCTCATACCTTCGTAGTTTCCTTTACTAAGATTCAGGACCCTTGTCTCAGAATCAACTATGTCACTCTCAGTCTTGATGAAGAATTCTATCATATTATGGTTGCTCGTCCCCAAGGGGTCTCGCACCACTAGAATGTCAAATATTCCTCTCCCATTACACAATACCCAGTCTGGGATGGCCTGTTCTCTAGCTGGTTCCTCAACGTATACCATCCTGTATACACTCCAAGAATTCCTCCTCTATGGTATTGTGACTAATTTGATTTGCTTGGGTATGAAATTGAAACCCGGCCCGGGCCCGACCTGACCACTTCCAACCTGAACTCGACTGGGCCCCGAGACCTTTGCTTTCTTCCCACTCCTGACCCAACCCGACCCGACTACCATAATAAAGTTAATTTTGAAGATTACTTCCCTCCCTGAGCAAGGCAGCACTGTGTCCACGTCCAGCCCGACCCGACCCGAGCCCGAATGCCGGACCCAGAAGAGAGCCCCAAACCGAACCCGAACCCAACACATGTCGTCAGGTTTGGTCAGGTTCGGGTCGGGTAGCCATGCTTTAATCAGAAGGAATATGTATTCTACCAAGTTGATCCCAAATATTAAATGGAGATATGTGTGTACTATATCATGTCTCTCGGTTTTATTGTGTCATTTAGCTGATTTTTAATTCAGCAAGTTGGGGTTAATCTGGGATCAAACGTTTTTGCAAAGAACTACTTCTCCTTCCACCTTCACCAGTGCAATTCCTGCAAAACCTGTTCTCAATTTTGGGATTATTATTGGTGGGGAGCAGTTCTAGATTCCTGATCAGACTGAGGTCATTGATGCTGAATTGATTATGTCAGAGATAAGTAGCGGGATGTATTTAGTTTCTGTTTATCTAAAGTAAGATTGGCTTTAAAACATATTTGTCACTGTGGACAGAGCTTGACCCTTAGTGTAACCCATGCTATTTTTGACCTAGTAGTGCTTGATGCTGATACTAAATGCAAAGTGGGAAAATGTTCAAGGTTTAAATACACTTAAATAACATCATGATGAAATTAAATTTAAACAAAAAAATTCTGATAGGCCTCTTCTAGGGAAACAACTGGACTTTGTACCATACAAACCTTTACTGGATGAATCTTCTTTGAACCACTGGTATGATATGATGATCAGTAAGGTAACACAGATGGTTGGGAATAAAGCTAACCAAATAATTTCAAGGACACAATTCTGCTCTGAAATGAAAAAAAAATCCATTAAAACGTTAATAGAAAATTGTTACGCTTAGATTTCAACCAATGTTACACTAAATTTGTGTTTGTGGAAAGTAGTGTAAAGTATGCTTATACCTGTAAAAGTAACATGCTTACGAATGAACAATTATACAAATTATTTCAAACTTCATTTTCAAATGATACTAATAATAGTAATAGAAATTGTTGGAGATCTGAAGCATTTGTTCCTCTTGGTATTAAGTTCAAAGAAAAAGTAGAAGTAGAAGATTTTTCACCTATTATTACAGTACCACTATTCTAAGTCAACATAAATTGGTATAACGAAATTCGAAGACAACAAAAAAGCAAAATATTGTGGATGATGGAAATCTGAAACAAAGCAGAAAATGCTGGAAATACTGAGCAGGTCAGGCAGCATCTGTGGGGAGAGAAACAGAGTTAATGGTCTGGATATTAACAGGGGCAGGTTACATGATTGGAAGAGGTGCAAAGTTAACTCCATAGTGTATGTCTTTTGTTTTTGACAGGTTCCCCACCTGGAAAACAGCCTGATTGATCGGCTTTACTTCCAGTTGAGTGGGGAGGACTCCAGACCAGGCCATAAGACCAGGTAGGTCTAAACCATAGCCCCAGTGAGGATGGGGGGTGGTTCCAATCATGGGGGGCAGGGGAGGCACTCCCGAGGGGAGGCTGATACCCGGGGGCCTTTGTATCGGTGGGAGGGGGTCTGATAGGGGTGTGGGGGAACAGAGGGAAGCATTCCTGCTCCTTCTGGCCCACAGGCAGTGCTGTAAAGACAGTTACCTATTCCCTGACGCTGTCCTTGCCTCCCTGCCGCTAATGGATTTCCCAAGAACATAAATCAAACCTGTAAAGCAGGTTAAATCAGAGGCTGCCAGCCTAATGAAGATATTTAAATTGCCAAAAATTGAAAGTATCCCGTGTGCTTTCTTGACCACCTTATCTACATGTCTTGCTAACTCCAGAGAACTCTGGACATGCATTCCAAGGTCCCTCCGTTCCTCTACACTTCTCAGTATCCTACAATTTATTATCTACACCCTTACCTATTTGCCCTCCCCATATGCTCACTTCTCTAGATTGAACTCCATTTGCCACTTTTCTGTCTACCTGACCAGACTGTTGATATCTTCTTGCAGTGGGCAGCTTTCATCCTCACTGTCATCCACATGATCAATTTTTGTATAATCTTCAAGCTTCTGCTATATGCTGCACTACCACATCATCATGAGGGCCCAGCCTTGGCCACCAGCTATATTACATGTATCTCAGGAGCACAAGGAGGAAGGGAGGAGGTGCCCTAGACAGCCCATTCTGGCTGTGCTGTCTGTGAACAACTCATCCAACTGTGATTCCAAGGGGGTGGCAGATGCGTAGTGGTAATGTCACTAGACTAGTAATCCAGAGGCCCAGGCTATTGTCCTGCCCACTGGCAGGACAGACCCATCAGAGGTGGTGGCACAGTGGTATACAGTCGGGAGGGAGTTGCCCTGGGAGTCCTCAACAATGAGTCCGGACCCCATGAAGTCTCATGGCATCAGGTCAAACATGGGCAAGGAAACCTCCTGCTGATTACCACCTACTGCCCTCCCTCAGCTGATGAGTCAGTACTCCTCCATGTTGAACAGCACTTGGAGGAAGCACTGAAGGTGGCAAGGGCACCAAGTGTACTCTGGGTGGGGGACTTCAATGTCCATCACCAAGAATGGCTCGGTAGCACCACTACTGACCAAGCTGGCTGAGTCCTAAAGGACATTGCTGCAAGACTGGGTCTGCGGCAGGTGGTGAGGGAACAAACAAGAGAAACCTACTTGACCATGTCCACACCAATCTACCTGTCGCAGATGTATCTGTCCATGACAGTATTGGTAGGAATAACCACCGCACAGTCTTTATGGAGACGCGGTCCCGTCTTCACATTGAGGGTACCCACCATCGTGTTATGTGGCACAACCACCGTGCTAAATGGTTTTGAACAGATCTAGCAATTCAAAACTGGGCATCCATGAGGCGCTGTGGGCCATCAGCAGCAGCAGCATTGTATCCAACCACAATCTGTAACCTCATAGTCCGGCATACTCCCAATCTACCCTTACAAACAAGCCAGGGGACCAACCCTAGTTCAATGAAGAGTGCAGGAGGGCATGCCAGGAGCAGCACCAGGCTTACCTAAAAATGGGGTGTCAACCTGGTGAAGCTACAACACAGTGGAAGCAGCATGCAGTAGATAGGGCTTTTGGTTTCCACTGTTAACCTAGTCCTAATTAAAAGATAGATTCTGTCATGGATATTGGAGGCCACTGAGGGACAATTATAGGATTGTAAATAAGTGCAATGCTTAAGTTACAGTCATTGTTCATGGATGTTGAATATTGACTGAAAAGGCATTACTGTAACTTTATATTTTACGTGAAGCTAGAACACAATACTACATGCATGCCAAACAGCAGAAGCAGCATGCGATTGACAAAGTTAAGTTCTCCCACAACCAACAGATCAAATCTAAGCTCCATCCAGTCTTGAATGGTGGTGGACAATTAAACAACTAACAGGAGGAGGAGGAAGCTCCACGAATATCCCCATCCTCAACGATGGGGGAGCCCAGCACATCAGTGCAAAAGACAAGGCTAAAGCATTTGCAACCATCTTCAGCCAGAAGTGGCGAGTGGATGATCCATCTCGGCCTCTTCCTGAAGTCCCCAGCATCACAGATGTCAGACTTCAGCCAATTCGATTCACTCCATATGATATCAAGAAAGGGCTGAAGGCACTGGATACTGCAAAGGCTATGGGCCCTGACAACATTCCGACAATAATACTGAAGACTTGTGCTCCAGAACTAGCCGCGTCCCTAGCCAAGCTGTTCCAGTACAACTACAAAGCGAGCATCTACTCGGCAATGTGAAACATTACCCAGGTATATCTTGGCCACAAAAAGCAGCACAAATCCAACCCGGCCAATCACCGCCCTATCAGTCTACTCTCGATCATCAGCAAAGTGATGGAACAGGCCGTCGACAGTGTTATCAAGCGGCACTTGCTCAGCAATAACCTGCTCACTGGCACTCAGTTTGGATTCCATCAAGGCCATTCAGCTCCTGACCTCATTAGAGTCTTCTTCCAAACATGGACAAAAGAGCAGATGCATGGGAACATCACCATCTGAAAGTTCCACTCCAAGCCACACACCACCCTAACTTGGAACCATATCGCCGTTCCTTCACTGTCGCTGGGTCGAAATCGAGGAACTCCTTTCCTAACACCAAGGACTGCAGCGGTTCAAGAAATAGTTCACCACCACCTCCTCAAGGGCAGTTAGGCATGGGCAATAAATACTGGCCTAGTCAGCGATGCCCACATCTCACGAAAGAAAAAAATGACGCAACCCCAATTCCCCATTCATCAACAGTCCCACACCTTACCTTCCCTCTCTCATTGACCATCACAGCGCCTGCTTGGCCGCAATGCAAAAATAAAAGCCACACTAAATAAACAGTCCAAACCAAATTTATCAATCAAAGCATGCCATTTTGCATACAAACATCAAATAATTATCCTTGTGCATTCCCTAAATGCCTGTCTTCCATGTGCCTTTGCCTGTCCTAATGCTCCTGCACAGTTGTATCCCAGTGGCTGTGGCATGGCTGATGGAAGGGGTCTGCAGATGGCCTTGGAGGATGACATTGAGCAGCTCTAGACCTTGAAGGCCCAGCTCTGAACTTCGCATGGATGTTAGTAGTCTGCGCTGGCTGGCTGCCTGAGAGGCAACAGCAAGGGCACTAGCAGATTGGCAGTGTTGGGAGGATGAATGCTGTCATCTTGAGAGGACAGCAGATTCATGCTCCATGAAGCTACTGCCACTCCCCTGGAGCAGTGCCTCAGCAATCCTTGTAATATTTTGGAGGACAGATTGCTCGACTGCTTTGAATACTGGTATCCGTAGTATCTATAGTAGTTTGAGCGTGCATGGCAGCAAGCTCTGCTTGCATTAGAGCAGATTATGTTTTCATGACTTTGGAACTCTGTCTTAGAAGGTGGTGGAGGCAGGGGTCATTGAATATTTTTAAGGCGGAGGTAGATAGTCTCTTGTTAGGCAAGGGAATCAAAGATTATCGGGGGTAGATGGGAGTGTGGAATTCGAAACACAAACAAATCAGCCATAATCTTATTGAATGGCAGAGCTGGCTCCAGCGGCCGAATGGTCTATTTCTGCTCCTAATTCGTATGTTCATATGACAGAAGTCTGAGCTTCCACTGCAGCAATGGAAGCTGAGACATCAGCCATCAGATGTTCCATCATGGTTGGGTCCACAGGTGTTCTAATGGAGTTGGCCACTTCCATGCTAGAAAGGATGTGTTCCAAGCTCTGCACAAAGCCCTGTGCAAAGTTGATGCCAGACTTCTCTATGCTTCTTGACAGTGATCGTAGGCTTTCTGGTAGCCATACCAATGCACCAAATATTTCATTGTGTATATCATCAGTCTTCTTATGCAGCCTGTCCCGGTGCTCTTCTGAGTCCTCTGCAACAGAACTCTTGTTTGTGCAACCTTGCTCTCTGGGGGGCTGGCACATGTATAAACCTTGCCCCCTGCCCTGGCTCACGGCACTGGCACCCAGTGTATCACCATGTGCATATCCTTACTCTAAGCAATCCTCTAAATTGTGCACTGCGTCAGTATCTGAGCTGGTGGCTGCAACTGTGAGATTGAGTGACAGCGTTTCTTCATCATAAATACCTTTTTGCTCTTCCATCTGTTGCTGTTCTACCACTGCCTGACCAGGTTGGAGTTCCTGGATATCCAGAAGGGGAAAGACACAAGGGTAGATTTCTGGTGAGGGGAGGGGAAAAGGCAGCAGGTGCATGCTTACACCATCTCCAGCTTGTAAATCAGAAGAGATTGTGGGATGATAGGGAAGTAGGATTTGAGAAGGAGGATTAGATATGAGCATATTATCATCTTCTATCATTTCAGCCCCCACCTCTGGCCTCAGCAAAGGCAACTAATGATGGCAACCACTGTTTCCTTCATGGGGGTAAGGACATGCAGCAATGCGTAATCCCTGCTGGTTAGCACCTGCTGCTTCCGGTTCTGCCTCGCCTTTTTTTATTCATTCGTGGGATGTGGGCGTCGCTGGCTAGGCCAGCATTTATTATCCATCTATAATTGCCTTTGAGAAGGTGGTGGTGAGCTGCCTTCTTGATCTGCTGCAGTCTTTGGGGTGTAGGTACACCCACAGTACTGTTAGGAAGGGAGTTTCAGGATTTTGACCCTGTGACAGTGAAGGAACGGCGATATAGTTCCAAATCAGGATGGTGTGTGACTTGGAGAGGAACTTGCAGGTGCTGGTGTTCCCATGCATCTGCTGCCCTTGTCCTTCTGGGTGGTAGAGGTCACGGGTTTGGAAGGTGCTGTCAAAGGAGCCATGGTGAGTTGCGGCAGTGCATCTTGTAGATGGTACACTCTGCTGCCACTGTGTGTCGGTGGTGGAGAGCGTGAATGTTGAAGTTGGTGGATGGGGTGCCAATCAAGTGGGCTACTTTGTCCTAGATGGTGTCAAGATTCTTGAGTGTTGTTGGAGCTGCACCCATTCAGCCAAGTGGACAGTATTCCATCACACTCCTGACTTGTGCCTTGTAGATGGTGAACAGGTACTGGGGAGACCAGAGGTGAGTTACTCGCTGCAGAATTCGCAACCACTGACCTGCTCTTGTAGCCATAGTATTTATGTGGCTGATCCAGTTCAGTTTCTGGTCAATAGTGACCCTGAGGATGTTGATAGTGGGGACTTCAGCAATGGTAATGCCATTGAACATCAAGGAGAGATGGTTAGATTCTCTCTTGTTTGAGATGGTCATTGCCTGACACTTGTGTGGCGCGAATGTTACTTGCCACTTCTCAGCCCGAGCCTGGATATTGTCCAGGTCTTGCTGCATTTCTACACGGACTGCTTCAGTATCTGAGGAGCCACGAATGGTGCTGAACATTGTGCAATCATCAGCGAACATCCCCACTTCCGACCTTATGATGGAGGGAAGGTCATTGATGAAATAGTGGAATGCATCTTCAAGGGACATTTCCTACCAACCTCTCCACTAACCTCGTACACTGCTCAATGCACCACACCCCCATCACTCATCCAGCAGCACTCCCTGGCACACAAGGCTCACGCCGAACATCCAGATACTCCACCTCACCCTCACACACATTCCAATGCCAATCTGACACCCAGCTCCCGCTGCTTCCACATACCTCCAACTTCTCAACTATGGTAGGCACATCACACAAACACAGTGCTATGTAATCTTTGACATTCTGTCCTTTCTCTTGCTGGACAAGCTGGCACACATTGGAGGGAGCAGAACAGAATCGACAAGGGATAAAAATGCTTGCATCTCCTGAGTCCTAAGGAGGCAATGGCTCTTCACATCATGGGACCTGCTGCGACAGAGCTTTGGCATTTGCTGTCATTGAGAACATTAAGAATGTTCCTGCCTTATGCCTCTGCTCAACTCCCAGCTCTCCCCCATTCTGCTATCTGTTTCAATGAGCAAGCTGCAGATGGTGTGACCATGGATCTCTTGATTTTCAACTCCTCCCCTCCTTCCGTCATCTCAACTTCCCCTGATATTCTACTTTCAAACATCCAAAAACTTCCACCTGCCCAACCATAGCAGTCCAAGGAGGAGGAGGGAAGAGCAACAGCTCAACACTGATGAACAGGCCCTGTCTCTTGATCTGACACACGCAAACACCAGCTCAGATACTGGCACTGCCCATACCTTAGAGGCTAGTGTACATCTGCATGTGGTGAGTCACCAGGCACAAGTGGGCAGCAGCCACGTCAGCAGGGGTGAAGGATGATTTGTGTGCCAATTCACCTGAGGGCGAGATCACTTAAGAGTTCTGCTACAGCGAACTCAGAGGAGGACCTTGGTGGGCTGGCATACAGGACAGTACTGATAGGCATTCACACTGAGATGATGGGTGCATTGGCTGGCCTGCCAGACCGCCTCCCATCACTGTCAAGGAGCATGGAGCAGTCCAGCTCCAACTTGGCAGAGGGCATTACACAGAGCTTGCTCTCTGCTCCATCTCCCTGTTCTGCTGCTGGTCCAAAGGCTCTGCAACTGCAGCTCCCATTCCTGTTGGAGCCTTTGTGTGGACAGGTTACCAAATACTCTGCCATCCCTCTGAGGATGCAGCAACACTATCTGGAAAATCCAGGAACTCACCACAACATCTCCAAAAAACAAACGCTCCACAGGATGACCAGAGACTTTCAATAACAGAAGTTATTCTAAATTACATAACCTGCAAATTGGATGCCTGGCCCTTTAAATAATGCTGGTGCTAGGCCCCTCTGGCAGCTGAACACTTGTTCTTTGGTGAGCGACAAGCGAATACATACAATGAATCTGCACCATCCAAGTTTGGAAGTTGAGGGTCACAGTAGTGCACAGTGACATCATGATAGCAACAGGTCAGATGCTTCCAGCACACACAGGGGATGCCTGTGTGTGCCCTTCTCAGCATAGGGTGCCACATGGGCCACGCCAGAACAGCTGGAGCCTCCAGCAATGCGAAAAAAATGAATTTCCGCCCAGTATTTACAATAACCTTATGTAACAAGGGGTGATAAGTGCATATCAATTTATTCCATGTGTTTCATTCGCAATTCTGCTACTTACAAGATGTATATAAGGCACTTACAAACTCACTAATGATAATTCAGTAATACAAAATAAAGTTTAATAATCATCACCAGCATACAGTGATCCAGAATTAAATGCTGGAAACGCATACAATAAATAGACAGTGTTAATAATCAGGTGAATTCCACATGCTCTTTCATGAGGATGCAAAAGTACTGCACATTTCCTTCACTTAAACCAGCACTATTTATGAAATTTGGATCTCTTATAGGCGTTAGGAAAGTACCTTGACTAGTATGAGATCTTCTATTTATATTACCATTACCTTTAGGGACATGAGTACAATCACTGAACCACTCTTAAAGATCTTGCCAAGACTTCCCATTCTGATGATTATGGGAAAGTAATACCAAATTTTTAAATTGTCATGTCATTCAGCACAATGAAGCAGATCGAACATTATCAGCTTTCAAACTTTTTAGCCATTGTATAACCTAAACTGCCTGGTAGAAACTGATGATGCATAGAAAATCTTTTAATTCCTAGCTGATGTTGTCTGATGTATGGATCAGCTAGCTGCCCACAATTGTAGATATCATTTTAGTTCTTACATTAATTGCAGAATTTCAGCTAGAATTGTCATCCGCACATTCTTGCGAATTCTCACTCTGGAAAAACAGCTTGCCTACCTCCAGTAGCAAAATGCTCTGAGCAATAATTCTATTAATGTTCAAAAGGACTAACAAGAAACTTCATAATAAAGCTACATGCGGGTGTCCATGAACACATGTGCACGAATGTAGGCATCAGTAACTAAATCTAAGAAAACTAGTTCACTTGCATTTTTAAGATTATTTTAGATGGTAATGTCAACAATTAAATTACACAGCAAAATCTGAAGTTAACAAATACAAACTATATTGTGTTGTAAACTATAGGATTGTTTGATCAGGAGCAAATGTTAATAATTGCAGTCTAGTTTCAGGAACTGATTCCGAGCTTTTTCATTTTTATCAAGATTCAGACATATCTAACCAAGAGATGGACATATATCTGAAACCTACCCACCAATTTCTTCATATTATTTGTTAATTTGGTTCAAGGACGTGTTTGGCTACCAACTGCAAATTATCTGTTAAATCTAGGTTTCGATCTTCATCAGAGACAACTTTTTCTACTAACCTTGATTTTCAGTAGTGAAATGCTGCAGCTGGACATGTGTAAAGCACTTTGTAGTTTGCATTCCGTCTGGAGAATGGATGTTCCAGGCAACATAAATACCTTCTGGTGAAGGCTCTGCAATGTTTGTGTTCATATCTGAAAAGGGTACAAGCATGTTAGTTACAACTTCAGAGGGAAATATATGTATTAGATTATTCAAATGCTGAACAGTGTGGTCTGGTTTATCTCATTTCTGAGTCAGCTGTAGACTAATCGATAGACATTGATTGCTATGATTAGTCAACAACTCCATTATCATTGTATCTGCGACCACCAGGATGGTAGAAGATGAACTAGGTGGGCCATGGTCTTTTTGCATCTAGCAATTCCTATGTGGTAATTTAGCAAGCAGACAACGATAATAAAACTCAACAAAGACAGCTGAACACTGGACATATATCTTGGAGTTAAAATATGGAGTCCACTATCCATTAGCTTATTAATACTTCTGTAAAATTAAGAACATAATGGGCGAAATCTTCCCAGTCCGCGAGGGCGGGCTTGAAGGCGGGACCAGGAGGAAATTACCAGAGGCATGCCACCCATATGGCAGCCAATCTGCATAATTAAGTGCCTATTTGTAGGCTGAATGGGGCCGCTGGGACGACCCCACCACTGGGGACCAAGCCTGGCAGGTGCCTGGAGGTGGCTTGCCAGTGGCTGGCCTGGAGGGCCGAGTAGGCCTCCTACGCTAACCCCCGCACTCCCACCTGGGGCTGCAGCCATCAGCAGGCACAAGCTGCTGCCACTGGCCATTCTGTGGAGGGGTTTCCCTTTCACAGGGATGGCCTCGCACCTGTAGCCACCATTTATTTTATTAAATTGTAACCTCTTCAGAGGGTGCCTCAAGATTAGGTGCCCTTGCGTTCCTACTCTGACAGTGGCAGCGCCCACCTCTGCTGGTGGGGCTGCCGTCTGGACGGCGGAGCTGGAGGTGGCCTCTGAATTGGTAGATTCTGGGAAGAACTCCCAGGAGGCGCTCTGACACACAGTGTGGAGTCAGGACCTAGAAATGGTCCCAACTCACACTCATAGATTAAGGGCAGAAGATTCTGCCCTATGAAGCAGAGCCCTATATTACAATGCCACAGATCACCTGTGACAGGTCTGCAGTGTTTCTCACTCTTTTTGGACCTGGTTGACGTCAAGTTATCACAGGCCTACTATAATCAGTGTGAGTAAAAATCAAGATAAGAGCAAAATACTGCGGATACTGGAACTCTGAAATGAGAACAGAAAGTTCTGGAAGTACTCAGCAGATCTGGCAGCATCTGTGCAGAGAGAAACAGAGATAATGTTTCAGGTCTATGAGGGTCAAAGACCTGAAACATTAACTCTGTTTCTCTCTACACAGATGCTGCCAGATCTGCTGAGTAAAAATCAAGGTGCTGGAAAATATGAAACAAAAACAAAAAATATTGAAAACACACGGCAAGTCTGTCAGCAAATATAGAGAAAGAAGACACGCTAATGTTTCAGGCATGAACCCTTCTTCAGACTGAGACCTCTGCTGTAGTGGATTTGTTTGTCACTTATAAATGCGTGAAACATCATTTACTATTTCCACATTTTATTCCTACTCTATTGCGGCGGATGTGTCACAACACTAACACTCAAGTCAAAGCCATTCCACCAACTGAACCTAGCTGTTTTTAAAATGCTATTACACCTTCTCAAGGGCAATTAGGGATGGGCAATAAATGCTGGCTTTGCTAGCAACACTCACATCCCAAAGAACGAATAAATAAAAGAGAAGAAAAGAAAGTCTGGATTTTCTTTCCAGTGATGAGGTCACAGCAAAGCAGAACTTGCACACTCTTTTCTGGCCTCACCGCAAGCCTAGATAAGTGTCAGGAGTCATTGGTCATGTTCCCATAAGCAAGAAAGACTTGCATTTATATAGGGCCTTTCACAACCACAAGACATCCCAAAGCAGCCAATTAAGTGTTTTTGAAGAGTAGTCACTGTTATAATGTAGGAAACATGATATCTAATTTGTGCACAACAAACTCCCACAAACAGCAGTGTGATAATGACCAGATAATCGTTTTTTGTGATGTTGATTGAGAGATAAATATTGTCCACAACACTAGAGATAACTCCCTGTTCTTCTTTGAAATAGTGTTGTAGGTTCTTTTACATCCACCTGAGACAGCAGATAGGGCCTCGTTTAAATATCTCAACCAAAAGACAGCACCTTTGATAGTGCAGTAGTCCCTCAGTACTGCACTGGTGCCTCAGCCTAGATTGTGCATGCAAGGCTTGGAGGAGGACTTGAACTGATAACCTTCTGAATCAGAGAAAAGAGTGCAACCAACTGAGCTATGGTTGGCAAACTAAAGAGGGAACCAGCTAGGGATGAAGAGGAAAAAATGGCAGTAGTGCAGTGGGACCCACTACACTGGATTTACCAGTACTTTCCAGCAAGCAATCCCAAGGATCTGTGATAAGAGTGGCCCACTTCCCATCACATTTGCATGAGGCAAATAAGAAAGGGCAACCTGAGTGGTGGTGGGAGAAGTAAAATGAGGTGTGACAGGGAGGCAGCAGTGGGCCCCACCACCCCATTTTCCCACGGGTATTTTCCATTATTGTGGAGGAAAAGCCACTCCAAAATGCTAAGAGACATACTGCAGAGCTTAGCCATTTCCTTTTTTTTAAATTCATTCATGTGATGTGGGCATCACTGGCTAGGTCAGCATTCATTGCCCATCCCTAATTGCCCTTGAGAAGGTGGTGGTGAGCTGCCTTCTTGAACCACTAGAGTCCATGTGGGGTAGGTACACCCATAGTGCTGTTATGAAGGGAGTTCCAGGATTTTGACCCACTGACAGGGAAAGAACGGCGATATAACTCCAAGTCAGGATGGTGTGATGCTTGGAGGGGAACTTGCAGGTGGTGGTGTTCCCATGCATTTGCTGCCCTTGTCCTTCTAGGCGGTAGAGATCGCGGGCTTGGAAGGTACTGTCTAAGGAGCCTTGGTGCGTTGCTGCAGTGCATCTTGTAGATGGTACACACTGCTGCCACTGTGCATCGGTGGTGGAGGGAGTGAATGTTGAAGGTGGTGGATGGGATGCCAACCAAGTGGACTGCTTTGTCCTGGATGGTGTCGAGCTTCTTGAGTGTTGTTGGAGCTGCACCCATCCAGGCAAGTGGAGAGTATTCCACCACACTCCTGACTTGTGCCTTGTGGATGATGGACAGGCTTTGGGGAGTCAGGAGTTGAGTTACGCGCCGCAGGATTCCTAGCCTCTGACCTGCTCTTGTAGCCACAGTATTTATATAGCTATTCCAGTTCAGTTTCTGGTCAATGGTAACTCCCAGAATGTTGATAGTGAGGGATTCAGCGATTGTAATGCCATTGAATGTCCAGGGGAGATGGTTAGATTCCCTCTTGTTGGAGATGGTCAGTGCCTGGCACTTGTGTGACACGAATGTTACTTGCCACTTATCAGCCCTGCCTGGATATTGTCCAGGTCTTGCTGCATTTCTACAAGGACTGCTTCAGTATCTGAGGAGTCGCGCAGGGTGCTGAACATTGTGCAATCATCAGTGAACATGCCCTCTTCCGACCTTATGATTGAAGGAAGGTCATTGATGAAGCAGCTGAAGATAGTTGGGCCTAGGACACTACCCTGAGGAACTCCTGCAGTGATGTCCTGGAGCTGAGATGATTGATCTCCAACAACCACAATCATCTTCCTTTGTGCTAGGTATGACTTCAACCAGCGGAGAATTTCCCCCCAATTCCTGCTATACTTTTTCTTGCATTCCAAAGAAGTTTATGGAATTTTAAAGAGAGCGGGGAGAAATTGGATAATTTAATCATTCTGAAAAGACAGAGTACCGAATTAACCTCAGCACATCAAAACGAAACCAGATCTAAACTTGGCTCATCGCAAAATATTTTAGCTGGTTTGAATTTCTTGAAAAGTGGGCCATTCTTATAATGCAGTGGAAGGACGCAGGTTTACACCTGCAGTTCTGTAAAGACACAGTCCCAGCCTCACCCTATGTGAAGAATAGGCAGGAGAGATGAGACAAGTGGAGGAGGGAAGAAACCTCCAAAAACCAAATAACTGTCTTCCCCCTCTGAGTACCTTAATAAATCATCCAAAGACAGGAATCAGCAAAAGCCGTCGAGCAGGGTGTTTGCTCACCCTGTTGGACAGAGAATTGTACATCTGGAAGGAATTAAAAATGCCTTAAAATGGGAAGTAATAACAAGAACAGATAATTTTATTACTTTTTTAGAAAATCTGAATCCAGAGCTGATCCAATTGAACAGTTCAGACGTAGGCAAGGTTAATATTTATTTATTAGCAGAACTTACTTGTTATAAATACATGTCTGCAGTAGGAAGTAAAGTTTAACATTAATACATACCAACTTTACAACTTACCTTTAATGGCTATTGTCAAATAATTAGTAGTATTTTTGTAACATGGATCATTAGCGATTCCCTTCGTTACTATTTGGGTGCAGTTTTTCTTAGTGCAGAGATCACTGTGCTGATCCGTCAGATTTTCTCTGGTGGAGTTCTGGAATTGAACTTCTATGTAACACTGAATAGTTTTTATCCCATTTGCTGAACTGTAGCTCCAAGTAGCATTAATTCTGTTAGGTATGGGAAACATGTGCATCCTCAATCCACTGACCCCAGTGATTACACTTCTATCTGTTACAGATATCATCATTTTGAATACTGTGTGGAAATAAATGCACATTAGAAATGACCACAAATGAACCAAATAAAAACTGAAAATAGCATAATGGCTGCCAAGGAAAGAAGCATTGTAGGAAGATTGGCAGGAAATTACTCAGAACTGCTCCCACTTCACCAGCGTTACTTCGCCAGAAGTATGGCAGAAACCCCATTTATGCAAATAAACAGAATTTCCACCATATCTCACAGAAGAATCACAGAATCGTTACAATGCAGAAGGAGGCCATTCAGCCCATCGTGTCCGCACTGGCTCTCTGAAAGAGCAATTCCCTCAGTTCCATTCTTTTAGATTAGAGATACAGCACTGAAACAGGCCCTTCGGCCCACCGAGTCTGTGCTGAACATCAACCACCCATTTCTCCTAATCCTACACTAATCCCATATTCCTACCAAACATCCCCACCTGTCCCTATATTTCCCTACCACCTACATATACTAGTGACAATTAATAATGGCCAATTTACCTATCAACCTGCAAGTCTTTTGGCTTGTGGGAGGAAACCGGAGCACCCGGAGAAAACCCACGCAGACACAGGGAGAACTTGCAAACTCCACACAGGCAGTACCCAGAATCGAACCCGGGTCCCTGGAGCTGTGAGGCTGCGGTGCTAACCACTGCGCCACTGTGCATTCCCCCGCCTTCCCCCTGTAACCCTGCACAGTCTTCCTTTTCATATAACTGTCTAATTCCCTTTTGAATGCTTCAATTGAACCTGCCTCCACAGCACTCTCAGGCAGTGAATTCCAGACCTTAACCACTCGCTGCGTGAAAAAATTTTTCCTCATGTCACTTTTGCTTCTCTTACCAAATACTTTAAATCTGTGCCCTCTCATTCTCGATCCTTTCACGAGTGGCAACAGTTTCTCTCTATCTACTCTGTCCAGACCCGTCATGATTTTGACCTCTGGTGATGTAAAGCCAGCTGAGCAAGCAGCTCCGAGCAACTTCCCAGCCATCATCACATATTCTACTGGAGAGGTTAAAGTATCAACTGTATAGTTACTGGATATAATCTAATTGGATATTCATGAGGCACTTGATCAAGTTCTACATGTGAGGCTTCTAAAAATAATTAAGCCTAATAGAATTAAGTTAATTCAGTAGAAACTGTGTTAGCAATTAAAAAGCAAAATGTGATGATTAACTGAATAAAGTTCAGTCTGTATGACATTGTTTGGGAGAGTTCCCCAGGACTCTGTTCTGGTTCCTTTGTTTACATACTCAAACAATATAGAATAATAATATAAAATTTGTTTAAGATACCAAGCTATGTAGCTAGATGACTTGTGTACCCCAGAAACAGATGTTATTGTGTAAGTATTGAAGTGGGTCTGAATTAGCAAAACACGTGGAAAAGAATGTGGGTATGTTTGTTGATCATTCACTCCAATAGAAGGGAGGAAGCAGGTTCTAGGATAGACCTCAAGGATAATATGATAAATTAAAATAAAAGCAAAATACTGCAGATGCTGGAAATCTTCTCTCTCCACAGATGCTACCCGACCTGCTGAGTCTTTCCAGCATTTCTTGTTTTTATTTTAGACCTCAAGGATGCTAGATAATAAGTTTAAATAGGTTGTTTCAACCCTCTGCAGATCCCCAACTTTAGATACCCTATTTTCAAAAGGACAGCAAGATACTTTGGAAAGGGTTCAGAAGATACTGACTGGATGAATTTGGGACTTAAAATTTAATGTTTTGAAGAAAGCTTACAGAACTGAACTTATTTTCATGGAAGGAATTGCAAAAGAACATGATTTATATCCTTAATGACAAGAGGCATGGCATAATATATGAATGCAAGTAACATAAATAATTGGTCACAGAACTAGAGACGTAATGTAAAATTAACAAGCTAACATTTTCTTTTGCAGAGTGTTGGATATGTTGAAAAACAATGGATGTTATATCAATTAACTAATTATAAATAAGAACTAGATAAATATGTCTTTAAGAATTAAACAAATATAGCTGATTTGAGCCAGGATAGCAGCTGAAATGCTATAATTGATTTCAAAAGCCCTTGGTTATACAAACATATGAATTAGGAGCAGGAGTAAGCCACTCGGCCCTTTGAGCCTGCTCCGCCATTGAACAAAATCATGGCTGATCTAATTGTAACCTCAACTCCACATTTCAGCATACACCCAATAACCTTTCACCCCTTGCTTATCAAGAACTCGGGGGTGGTGCCAGAGGACTGGAGAATTGCAAGCGTTACACCCTTGTTCAGAAACGGGTGTAAAGATAAGCCCAACAACTACAAGCCAGTCAGTTTAAATGCGGTGTTGGGAAAACTTCTGGAAAAAATAATTTGGGACAAAATTAATAGTCACATGGACAAATGTGGGTTAATTAAGGAAAGCCAGCATGGATTTCTTAAGAAAAAATCATGTTTAACTAACTTACTGGAGTTTTTTGCGGAGGTAACAGAGAGGGTTGATGAGAGCAATGCTGTTGATGTGGTGTACATGGACTTCCAAAAGGCATTTGAAACAGTGCCGCACATCAGACTTGTGAGCAAACTTGTAGCTCATGGAATAAAAGGGATGGTAGCAACATGGATACAAAACTGGCTGAGTGACAGGAAATAAAGAGTAGTGGTTAATGGATGTTTTCTGGCTGGAGGAAGGTTTGTAGTGGAGTTCCCCAGGGGTCAGTGTTGGGATGCTTGCTTTTCCTGATATATATTAATGACCTGGAACTTGGTGTACAGGGCATAATTTCAAAGTTTGCAGATGATATGAAACTTGGAAGCATTGTGAATTGTGAGGAGGATCGTGTGGAACTTCAAAAGGACATAGACAAGTTGGTGGAATGGGCAGACAGATGGTAGATGAAGTTCAATGCAGATAAATGTGAAGTGATTCATTTTGGTCGGAAGAACATGGAGAGATAATATAAAATAAAGGGCACAATTCTAAAGAGGGTGCAGGAGCAGAGGGACCTGGGTGTATATGTGCATAAGTCATTGAAGGTGGCAAGACAGGTTGAGAGAGAAGTGAATAAAGTATGCAGTATCCTGGGCTTTATTAACAGGGGCATAGAGTACAAGAGCAGGGAATTTATGTTGACCTTGTATAAGACACTAGTTTGGCCTCAGCTGGAGTATTGCATCCAGTTCTGGGCGCTGCACTTTCAGAAAGACGTGAGGGCATTAGAGCGAGTACAGAAAAGATTCATGGGGATGGTTCCAGGGATGAAGATTTTCAGTTATGAAGATAGATTGGAGTAGTTAGGACTGTTTTCCTTGGAGAAGAGAATGCCGAGAGGTGATTTGATAGAGGGGTCTGGACAGAGTAGATAGAGCGAAACTGTTCCCACTCGTGAAAGGATCAAGAACGAGAGGGCACAGATTTAAAGTATTTGGTAAAAGAAGCAAAAGTGACATGAGGAAAAGGTTTGTCATGCAGCGAGTGGTTAAGGTCTGGAATGTACTGCCTGAGAATGTGGTGGAGGCAGATTCAATTGAAGCATTCAAAAGGGAGTTAGACAGTTCTATGAGAGGGAAGAATGTGCAGGGTTACAGGGAGAAGGCAGAGGAATGGAACTGAGGGAATTATTCTTTCTGAGAACCAGTGCGGACAGGATGGGTTGAATGGCCTCCTTCTGCACTGTAACGATTCTGTGAAGAATCTATCTACCTCTGTCTTAAAAATATTCAAAGACTCTGCTTCCACTGCCTTTTCAGGAAGAGAGTTCTAAAGACTCACAACTCTCTGAGAGAAAAGATTTCTCCTCATCTCTGTCTGAAATGAGTGTCCCCTTATTTTTAAACAGTGACCCCTAGTTCTAGATTCTCCCACAAGAGGAAATACCTTTCCACATCCACCCTTTCAAGACCCCTCAGAATTTTATATTCTTCAATCAAGGTGCCTCTTACTCTTCTTAACTCCAGCGGATACAAGCCTAGCCTGTCCAACCTTTTATCACAAGACAACCCGCACATTCCAGTTATTAGTCTAGTAAACTTTTTCTGAACTGCTTCCAACGCATTGACATCCTTCCTTAAATAAGGAGACCAATAGTGTACACAGTACTCCATATGTGGGGCTGAATTTTACCAGCCCCTTGGCTTTGGGGGTCGTGGCAGGCGGGCTCTGAGAAGACCCTGCCGCATTTTACTGGTGGCGGCAAGGCCTCGGTATGGACCCCTGCTGCTTGGCAGCGGGGCCTTCATTTAAATATTAAAATTAACGAAACATGCAAATCCACTTACCTTGGCTGTCCCACTCCGATATTACAGCTACTGGCTGCAACTCGTGCAACTTCAGAACTCTGTTCGCAGTTCCGAGACGTAACACTGGTGTGGAGGTGGGGGGAAGGTGGGAAAGCCCTTTTGATTGGTGGAGGAGGTGGTGGGAAGGGGTCAAGATTTAAAGTTGTTAATGGTCGGTGGGGTGGGTGATGGTCAGGATCTGCACAAAAGGTTTTGCGGGGGACGGGGGGATGTCCAATTAATCAATCGCTTCTTCCTTGGGGGTGTGGGTGAGGGGAGTGAAAATGTTGTTATATGTGTTACTTTAATTTTCAAGATTCTATCACTTTAATAATGCAAATGCTCCTAAAGGGCTTCAAGCCCTTTTAAAATGGCGCCACGTTTGCGCGGTGGTGCCGGACGCCATTGCCGGGGACGGAACGGCTGCCCCCTCTATGTCATTGGAGGCGGCTGCTCCGCCCCCTCCTTTTAAATGAGACACTGCGCGAAATATCACAGGGGCTCAGTGGCGACGCATGTGCACCTGAAGTCCACCGACTTCAAAGCGTGCCGTGGCAATGTGTGGCGCGCCTATAAAGTTCAGTCTGTGGTCTCACCAATGCCCTGTACAACTGATGCATAATCTCCCTACTTTTGATTCAATTCCCCTCACAATCAATGATAACCTTCTATCAGCTTTCCTAGTTACTTGCTGTACCTGCATACTAACCTTTTGCGATTCATGCACTAGGACACCCAGATCCCTCTGCATCTCAGAGTTCTGCAATCTCTCACCATTTAGATAATATGCTTCTTTATCATTATTCCTGCCAAAATGGATAATTTCACATTTTCCCAAATTATATTCCATCTGCCAGATCTTTGCCAACTCACTTAACCTATCTATATCCCTTTGTTGCCTCCTTATGTCCTCTTCACAATT
This sequence comes from Heterodontus francisci, assembly GCF_036365525.1. Taxonomy (NCBI): domain Eukaryota; kingdom Metazoa; phylum Chordata; class Chondrichthyes; order Heterodontiformes; family Heterodontidae; genus Heterodontus; species Heterodontus francisci. The sequence continues at coordinate 138,918,100 of NC_090371.1, read as the reverse complement.
TACTTTTTAAAAATTCATTCCTGGGATGTGGGCATCGCTGGCAAAGCCAGCATTTATTTCCCATCCCAAATTGCCCTTGAGAAGGTGGTGGTGAGCTGCCTTCTTGAACCACTGCAGTCGGTGTGGGATAGGTGCACCTACAGTGCTGTTAGGAAGGAAGTTTCAGGAGTTTGACCCAGTGACAATGAAGAAACGATAATATAGTTCCAAGTCAGGATGGCATGTGGCTTGGAGGAGAACTTTCAGGTGGTAGAGTTCCCATGCATCTGCTGCCCTTGTCCTTCTAGGTGGAAGAGGTTGCAGGTTTTGAAGGTGATGACTAAGGAGCCTTGGTACGTTGCTGCAGTGCATCTTGTAGATGGTACACACTGCTGCCACTGTGTGTCGATGGTGGAGGGAGTGAATGTATGTGGATGGGGTGCCAATCAAGCGAGCTGCTTTGTCCTGGATTGTGTCAAGCTTCTTGAGTGTTGTTGGAGCTGCACCCATCCAGGCAAGTGGAGAGTATTCCATCACACTCCAAACTTGTGCCTTGTAGACGGCAAACAGGCTTTGGGGAGTCAGGAAGTGAGTTAGTCGCCGCAGGATTCCTAGCCTCTGGCCTGCTCTTGTAGCCACAGTAGTTATATGGCTACTGCAGTTCAGTTTCTGTTCAATGGTAGCCCCCAGGATGTTGACAGTGGGGATTCAGCGATTCTAATGCCATTGAATATCAAGGGGAGATGGTTAGATTTTCTCTTGTTGGAGATGGTCATTGCCTGGCACTTGTGTGGCGCGAATGTTACTTGCCACTTATCAGCCCAAGCCTGGATATTGTCCAGGTCTTGCTGCATTTCTACATGGACTGCTTCAATATCTGAGGAGTCGCAAATGGTACTGAACATCGTGCAATCAACAGCGAACATCCCCACTTCTGACCTTATGATTGGAGGAAGGTCATTGATGAAACAACTGAAGATGGTTGGGCCTAGGACACTACCCTGAGGAACTCCTGCAGTGATGTCCTGGAGCAGAGATGATTGATCTCCAACAACCACAACCATCTTCCCTTGCACTAGGTACATTTCCAACCAGCGGAGAATTTTCCCCCGATTCCCATTAACTCCAGCTTTGCTAAGGCCCCTTGGTGCCATTCTCAGTCAAATGCTGCCTTGATTTCAAGGGCAGTCACTCTCACCTCACTTTCCTACCTATCATCAGGATGTGTCATCAACAGATTTAGCAACCAAACCTTTGGTCCCTTCACCCAAGTCACTTATATAAATTGTAAAAAGTTCAGGCCCCAGCACTGATCAACCAGAAAATGACCCATTAATGCCTACTCTCTGTTTCCTGTTAGCTAGCCAATCTTCTATCCATGCCTATATATTACTCCCTACACCATGAGCTTTTATTTTCCAAAATAGCCTTTGATGTGGCACCTTATCAACTGTCTTCTGAAAATCTAAATACAGTACATCCACCGGTTCCCCTTTATCCACAGTACATGTTACTTCTTCAAAGAACTCCAATAATTTGGTTAAACATAATTTCCCTTTCACAAAACCATGTTGACTCTGCCTGATTACCTTGAATTTTTCTAAATGCCCTGCTATAACGTCTTTAATAATAGCTTCTAACATCTTCCCTTTGACAGATATTAAGCTAACTGGCCGATAGTTTCCTGCTTTCTGTCTCCCTCCCTTTCTGAATAAAGGAGTTACAATTGTTATTTTCCAATCTAATGGAACTTTACCTGAATCTAGGGAATTTTGGAAAATTAAAACTAACACATCAATTATATCATTAGCCACTTCTTTTAAGACCCTAGGATGAAGTTCATCAGGACCCAGGACTTGTCAGCCCGCAGCTCCAACAATTTACTCAGTACCACTTCCCTGGTGATTGTAATTTTCTTGAGTTTCTCCCTCCCTTCCATTTCCTGATTTACAGCTATGTCTGGGATGTTACTTGTGTCCTTTGTAGTGAAGCCCGATGCAAAATACCTGTTCAATTCATCTGCCATCTCCTTATTTTCCATTATTAATTCCCCAGACTCACTTTCTATAGGACCAATGCTCACTTTGTTAACCCTTATTTTTTAACTATAGTATCTATATAAGCTAAAGACCAGTTCTATGAACAACTCCATAACATCATTAGCAGCATCCCCAACACCGAACACCTATTCCTGCTGGGGGACTTTAATGCCAGGGTTGGGGCCGACCATGACTCATGGCCCTCCTGCCTTGGGCGCTATGGCGTTGGAAGGATGAATGAGAACGGGCAGAGACTGCTTGAGTTGTGTACCTATCATAACCTCTGCATCACCAACTCGTTCTTTCACACTAAACCCTGTCACCAGGTTTCATGGAGGCACCCAAGATCACGTCGTTGGCACCAGCTAGACCTCATTGTCACAAGGCGAGCCGCCTTAAACAGTGTTCAAATCACACGCAGCTTCCACAGTGCGGACTGCGACACCGACCACTCCCTGGTGTGCAGCAAGGTTAGACTCAGACCAAAGAAGTTGCATCATTCCAAGCAGAAGGGCCACCCGCGCATCAACACGAGCAGAATTTCTCACCCACAGCTGTTACAAAAATTTCTAAATTCACTTGTAACAGCCCTTCAAAACACTCCCACAGGGGATGCTGAGACCAAGTGGGCCCACATCAGAGACGCCATCTATGAGTCAGCTTTGACCACCTACGGCAAAAGTGCGAAGAGAAATGCAGACTGGTTTCAATCTCATAATGAAGAGCTGGAACCTGTCATAGCCGCTAAGCGCATTGCACTTTTGAACTACAAGAAAGCCCCCAGCGATTTAACATCCGCAGCACTTAAAGCAGCCAGAAGTACTGCACAAAGAACAGCTAGGCGTTGCGCAAACGACTACTGGCAACACCTATGCAGTCATATTCAGCTGGCCTCAGACACCGGAAACATCAGAGGAATGTATGATGGCATGAAGAGAGCTCTTGGGCCAACCATCAAGAAGATCACCCCCCTCAAATCTAAATCGGGGGACATAATCACTGACCAACGCAAACAGATGGACCGCTGGGTTGAGCACTACCTAGAACTGTACTCCAGGGAGAATGCTGTCACTGAGACTGCCCTCAATGCAGCCCAGCCTCTACCAGTCATGGATGAGCTGGACATACAGCCAACCAAATCGGAACTCAGTGATGCCATTGATTCCCTAGCCAGCGGAAAAGCCCCTGGGAAGGACAGCATTACCCCTGAAATAATCAAGAGTGCCAAGCCTGCTATACTCTCAGCACTACATGAACTGCTATGCCTGTGCTGGGACGAGGGAGCAGTACCCCAGGACATGCGCGATGCCAACATCATCACCCTCTATAAAAACAAAGGTGACCGCGGTGACTGCAACAACTACCGTGGAATCTCCCTGCTCAGCATAGTGGGGAAAGTCTTTGCTCGAGTCGCTCTGAACAGGCTCCAGAAGCTGGCCGAGCGCGTCTACCCTGAGGCACAGTGTGGCTTTCGTGCAGAGAGATCGACTATTGACATGCTGTTCTCCCTTCGTCAGATACAGGAGAAATGCCGTGAACAACAGATGCCCCTCTACATTGCTTTCATTGATCTCACCAAAGCCTTTGACCTCGTCAGCAGACGTGGTCTCTTCAGACTACTAGAAAAGATCGGATGTCCACCAAAGCTACTAAGTATCATCACCTCATTCCATGACAATATGAAAGGCACAATTCAACATGGTGGCTCCTCATCAGAGCCCTTTCCTATCCTGAGTGGTGTGAAACAGGGCTGTGTTCTCGCACCCACACTTTTTGGGATTTTCTTCTCCCTGCTGCTTTCACATGCGTTCAAATCCTCTGAAGAAGGAATTTTCCTCCACACAAGATCAGGGGGCAGGTTGTTCAACCTTGCCCGTCTAAGAGCGAAGTCCAAAGTACGGAAAGTCCTCATCAGAGAACTCCTCTTTGCTGACGATGCTGCTTTAACATCTCACACTGAAGAATGCCTGCAGAGTCTCATCGACAGGTTTGCGTCTGCCTGCAATGAATTTCGCCTAACCATCAGCCTCAAGAAAACGAACATCATGGGGCAGGATGTCAGAAATGCTCCATCCATCAATATTGGCGACCACGCTCTGGAAGTGGTTCAAGAGTTCACCTACCTAGGCTCAACTATCACCAGTAACCTGTCTCTAGATGCAGAAATCAACAAGCGCATGGGTAAGGCTTCCACTGCTATGTTCAGACTGGCCAAGAGAGTGTGGGAAAATGGCGCACTGACACGGAACACAAAAGTCCGAGTGTATCAGGCCTGTGTCCTCAGTACCTTGCTCTACGGCAGCGAGGCCTGGACAACGTATGCCAGCCAAGAGCGACGTCTCAATTCATTCCATCTTCGCTGCCTTCGGAGAATACTTGGCATCAGGTGGCAGGACTATATCTCCAACACAGAAGTCCTTGAAGCGGCCAACATCCCCAGCTTATACACACTACTGAGTCAGCGGCGCTTGAGATGGCTTGGCCATGTGAGCCGCATGGAAGATGGCAGGATCCCCAAAGACACATTGTACAGCGAGCTCGCCACTGGTATCAGACCCACCGGCCGTCCATGTCTCCGTTATAAAGACGTTTGCAAACGCGACATGAAATCGTGTGACATTGATCACAAGTCGTGGGAGTCAGTTGCCAGCATTCGCCAGAGCTGGCGGGCAGCCATAAAGACAGGGCTAAATTGTGGCGAGTCGAAGAGACTTCGTAGTTGGCAGGAAAAAAGACAGAGGCGCAAGGGGAGAGCCAACTGTGCAACAGCCCCAACAAACAAATTTCTCTGCAGCACCTGTGGAAGAGCCTGTCACTCCAGAATTGGCCTTTATAGCCACTCCAGGCGCTGCTTCACAAACCACTGACCACCTCCAGGCGCGTATCCATTGTCTCTCGAGATAAGGAGGCCCAAAAGAACAGTATCTATAGTTATCTATATCTATAGTAACTCATACTTTTATATTTTATATTTCGAGCCATCTTTCTCTCATACTCTATTTTTTCCCTCTGTTACGACCATGTGAGAAAGGTGTCTCGGGGGTCCCTCTCAGCCTTCACCTGGTCTTACTGTAACGGGGTTTAATTTTAAACACACCATGTTTTGAGCTCCTCCTTGGTGAATCCTTGTTCAACACTTTCGAATTATAAGGCAAAGAAATGAGCACAAACAGGCTTTCTTAGGTTTAAGAAGAAAAGTGAAATTTTAATAAACTTAAACTTAAACCTTAATTCAGTTAACGCCTATGGATACACGACACACCCACACTAGCATATGCAATACAGACATGCAGATAGGGACAGAAAAGAGCAGAAGAAGCGATAAAGTGGAAAAGTTTGAGGCAACCTCTGAGGAGGGGTTTTGTTACTGTGCTTCGAGCTCTCTGTAGACTCCTTTTGCTGAAGGTATGGTCTTGCATTTCGTTGGGGCCCAGTATTCTTCTTAAACCTTGTTCACTGTAGGAGACCTTTCTCTCTGGGTTCAAGTATCTTCAATGGGTTTTAGTTCCGTGAGAAAGAGATGGGAGCAGACAGGAAGGGTGGAGGTCTTTTCATGCAGGAGCACAGAGCTTTCTGCCAGTTCAAACACTGTCTCTACAATTTAAAACTCCCAAGTTGGCCAGCAGGGTAGTCACGTGACTGGTATAACCACTTCTGGCTTTGTTTATTGGGTGGGTCAGGGAATGGTCCCTTGTTCCAGGCAGTGTTTGTTAATATGCAAAAATATCCTTTCAGCCAGGGGCTTAGCAACTCCTTGTAATAGGCCTTCTCTTCTTCCCAGCAACAATTTGAAATTTAATGTCCATGTGGCAAAATTAATGTGCCTCATTCTTGGCAGGTGGGGGCCCGCATGACACCTCCACACCCAGGGGAGTGAAATGCCATTTGAAAAAAAAGGTGCATTTCATTAAAAGGGTAGAGAGAAATATATATAAGATACAGAAAACCATGCATTTCTCTCATTCATTCCCATTCATTCATTAATCTTAAAGCTTATTAAAATTGTCTTTTCTGGGTGCCAGTGCTGCTTTAATTTCCCATTTTTGGCATCGAAGTAACCATGTTGTTCTTTGGGGAAATTTTTCTTCAGTTTGCCCATTGCCATGACTGCTGAGGGTCTTTGTTCCTGTTGAGGTCATTTTTTTTTCAGGAAAGTTAGTAGTGGGCGGGTCAATCCTGAACTCTCTTTCAGTGCTTTGCTGAGTCATGCAAAGGCTTTTGACTTCAGGAGATGGGTGGTTCCCTTTTCCTCTGACTGTGGGGGAGGATTCTTTGTTAATCTCCCCTTTGTTCTCTGGGACATTCCTGCCTGCAGATATGTATGCAGACCCTACTGCACTCCTCTGTGGCACTTTGACTAGGTGAGGCATCACCCTCATGGTTTCTATGCCCCCTAGAGGTCTTTCTTTGCCTCTGCAGATTCCTATAAAGACTGTTAGAAACTCTGGTGGGGTGCTTCTAGAGTCTGCATTTGCAGAGGGTATGGGGTCTAACGTTTCAAATCTTTTGAGTTTGGCTGACCTGATAGTAGGGGTTTTCATCTGGGATTCCTCCCTGACTTCCTTTAACCTGCCCTCTTGGTCACTTTTTCCCCTTCCCTGTCTAACCTTTTTCCAGCCGTGTGCCTGCCTGTCCCCTTTTCTTCTCGATGGGGGTCCCTTACAGTTCACCAGCCCTCTGCTGGAGGATCCTCCTAACACCAGTACAGGACTTAAGGGTGCAGGTTTCACTGTAGGTTGGGGTTTCCCCTCAACCTGGCCCATGTGGCAACTCTTGCAGTACTCCACCACATCTTTGTGGAGTTTTGGCCAGTCAAACTGCTGTCCTATGTGGGCTTTGGTCTTTCGTATACCGGCATGTACAGCTACTGTAGTCTCGTGGGCCCTTCTTAATATTTCTCTCCAATACCTCTGTGGCACAACTAACTGATGAGAACTACTGTCCACTCCTTGCTCTTAGCTCTGTGAGGAGAAATCCATTTCCTCATCAGTACCTCATTCTTTAAATAGCAGGAATCAGAGACTCCCTCTGCTTCACTTTCAGACTGGGCCTCCTGTGCTAATTCTTGCAATACTGGGTTGACTCGCTGAGCCTCTCCTTGGGAAAATCCATTTAATTCATTCCCTGGGTCTCCTAACTTTCCAGAGACTTGGACTGGCAGACCTCATGGTTATCTGCCTGCAGTGCTAATGCAGTCTCCTCGGGGGGAGCTGGTTTGATCATGGCCTGATCCACTACACATTCAGGGAAACTGCAGAGGACCATCTCCTGCCACTGGCCTGTCTCTCTGACCTCCTGTGGTCTTTCTTTCATGACTGGGGAAACTACCACCTTCACCCCAGCTGGATCATTACCTCGGAGCAGGCCAACCCCGTCCACAAGTTACTAGGGACAATCCCTACAGTCACCGGTCTCGAACCTAGGTCACACACGAGGTGCACCTGGTGTACAGGTACAGGCACACACTGCCCTCCAATACCGTCCACCATCATTCTGGTGTTCACTGCAGAGATCAGGCCCAGTAAAAGGGACCCAGTGGCCCCTGTGTCCCTAAGAATCACTATGGGCTTGCTTGCCCCACTCAAGGGGTATGGGGTTACTTTCCCTTCAGACACAAAACTCTGATAACCTTTAGGAATCCTATTAAATTTTCCTGAACTTGCAGCCATAAGCTTCCTGGGTCTCACTCTTACTACAGTTAAAGCCACAGCTTGTTCTGCTGTGCTTTCCATCAGGTCCCCCTTTTCACTGACCGGGTGTGCCCTGATTAACCCTACCAGTTTTTCCTTTAGTTTCCAGCAGTCAGTTTTTAAATGCCCTGCTTTATTACAATGGAAGCACACAGGTCTCCGGGTCTCACTCTTGCTCATAGCACCTTCCTTTTTGGCTGGACGAGGGCTCCCTTTGTCTCCTGCTTTCCTTTCTGTACTAGGACTGCCTGGGCTCCTATCGATCTCCCATCCTTGGTCCTTTTCGGATTTGTGGGGGTGACTAGGAAAGGTTCTGCCCTGGGAAACCAACTTATAAATTAAAGCAAACTCTTTGGCCAGAACGGCCACTTGCCAGGCTCTCTGGACCCGCTGCTCCTCTACATGGGTCTTTATTGAAAGTGGGAGAGAGTTTTTAAATTCCTCTAACAGAATTACTTCCCTGACATTCTCATAGCTGAGCTGTACTTTAACAGCCCTCAGCCACTGATCAAAAGCCAGCTGCTTACTTCTTTCAAACTCCAGATAAGTTTGATCAGCTTGCTTTTTGAGGGTTCTAAATTTTTGGCAATAGGCTTTGGGTACTAACTCATATGCCCTGAGGATAGCATCTTTAGTCAGTTTATAATTTGATGAACTCTCATCTGGCAACAGTGAATAAACCTCATGGGTTTTTCCAGTTAGCTTGCATTGTAGTAAAAGAGACCAGGTCTCAGCTGGCCATTTTAGCTACCTTGCCAGTTTCTCAGAAGACATAAAAATTCCTCCACATCTTTCTCATTGAATTTTGGAATTAGTTGAGCAAGGTTTAGCAATTTTGCACCCAGACCTGAATTATGCTCCTCCATGTTGGGTCATGCTTTCACTGGGATTACTCTGTCACTCCCCTAGTTAATTCAAGATGCTTCAACTCTCTTTCTTCGCATTCTTTCTGGGATATTCTTTTTCTCTCTCTCCTCTCTCCTCTCTCGTTCCTTCTCCTGTCTCTCTTTCGCTCTCTCTCCTGCCTTTCATTTTCTTCATGCTCTCTAGTTCAAGTTTCCTTTGTTCCAATTGCATCTTTGCTAAAAGTACCCTCTCTGGGTCTGCTTCTAACACTGCTTCTGCTTCTTCAGATTCAAGGGAAAAATGGTTGGCCACTAGCCGTAGGAGTTCAGACTTCCTAGCCTTGCCACGTACAGTGATCCCACACTGTTCAGCCATTGTCCTCAACTCCTCCATAGATAGTGCTTTTAACTTATCCCAAGTTACTTCACCCTGGCTTGGAGAGCTACGAGCTTCAGTTACAGACATGTTAATATTCAAGCACACACACAAGAAAACCTGTATTAATCTTGCTCTTTTTTGATTGGGAACAATTTGACTTCCCCCTTCCAATTTCTCTCGTTTGTCTGTGGGTCAATTCCGGTCACTAGCACCCAAATTTCTGTTACAACCAGGTGAGAACTGTTTCTAGGGGTCCCTCTCAGCCTTCAACTGGCCTTACTGTACTCCCATCTCTTTCTCATGGAACTGAAACCCACTGAAGACACATGAACCCCAAGAGAGAAAAGTCTCCTGCAGTGAACAAGATTTAAGAAGAATACTGGGCCCCAACGAAAAGCAAGACCATACCTTCAACAAAAGGACTCTACAGAGAGCTCGAAACAAAAAACCCTCCTCAGAGATTGCCTCAAACTTTCCACTTTATCTTTTCTTCTGTTCTTTTCTGTCCCTATCTGCACGTGTGTATTGCATATGCATGCTAGCGTGGGCGCGTCGTGTATCCATCGGCATTACCCGAATTAGAGTTTAAGTTTGATAACATTTCATTTTTCTTCTTTAAACCTAAGAAAGCCCATTTGTGCTCATTTCTTTGCCTTATAATTGGAAAGCAGTGAACAAGGATTCATCAAGGGGGAGCTCAATTTGCCAGTTCACTTTAGCTAGTTCTGCTTTCCTGCCCTCATAATTGCCCTTATTTAAGTTTAAAATACTAGTCTTAGACCCATTCTTCTCTCCCTCAAACTGAATGTAAAATTCAATCACATTATGGTCGCTGCTGCCTAGGGGTGCCTTCACCAGGAGGTCATTAATTAATCCTATCTCATTGCACAATACCAAGTCTAGTATAGCCTGCTCTCTGGTTGGCTTCAGAACATGCTGTTCTAAGAAACTATCCAGAACAGTCTGTTAATATGCAAAAATGTCCTTCCAGCCAGGGTCTTGGCAACCACTTGTAATAGGCTTTCTCTTTTTCCCAGCAACAATTTGAAATTTGTGGCAAAATTAATGTGCCTCATTCTTGTCAGGTGGGGGCTGCATGACACGTCCTTATTAATCTTTTAGTCATTCTTTGCTGTTTTTTATATTCTGTCCAATCTTCTCAGCTGCCACCCATCTTTGTACAATTATATGCTTTTTCTTCAAGTTTGATACTATCTTTAACTTTATTAGTTAACATGGATGGGGGGTCCACCCATTGGAATTTTTCTTTCTAGTTGAAATATATCTATTCTGTGCATTCTGAAATATCCCCTTAAATGTCTGCTACTGCATCTCTATTGACCTATCCCTTAACCTAATTTGCCAATTCACTTTAGCTAGTTCCGCTTTCCTGCCTTCATAATTGCCCTTATTTAAGTTTAAATCACTTTTCTCTCCCTCAAACTGAATGCAAAATTCAATCATATTATGATCGTTGCTGCCTAGGGGTGCCTTCACTATCAGGTCATTAGTTAATCCTATCTCATTGCACAATACCAAGTTTAGTATAGCCTGCTCTATGGTTCGCTCCAGACCATGCTGTTCTAAGAAACTATCCCGAAAACATTCTATGAACTTCTCACCTAGGCTAACTTTGCCCATCTGATTTTTCCAGTCTATATGTAGATTAAAATCGCCCATGATTATCGCCGTACCTTTCTGACAAGCACCCATTGTTTCTTCCTTTATACCTCATCCTACTGTGTGGTTACTGTTAGGGGGCCTGTGCACCACTCCCACAAGTGACTTCAAGGGGGCAACATTTAGATAGGTTTCCCATTCCTGGTCGCTGTCGCTTGGCCCCTGCTGGAACGTGCTTAGGGGCCGATGTCCTGTGAGAACACAATTGGTCTTGGCTGTGACACCCTTCACTATAGAATTACTAAGTGTCCACTCTCGATCCAGACATATAGATGAAGAATAGCCACTGGAAGAGGTACCAGAATGCTGCTGGATCTGTGCATCTATGCCGCAGCAGAAGTCAATGCTTTTAGGAGAGAAGAAATAAGGAAGCAAGGTGGGGGAAAATGGCATCAAAGAATTGGGGAAATAGATCCATAGAATTCAGTGGTTGATCAGTGTCCCGTGAAATGTGACTGGTCAGAGATGCAAGCATAGTCATTGAGACTGGGTTATTGCCCATGAGTTTCACTCGATTCTTTTGGACAAAGGATTTATAGAGCTCTATCTTCTTGGATTTACTCATAGAAAAACATAGGAAGATCGGAAGGGTGAGGTAGAATTCATTAAAAAAAAACAGAAAATGCTGGAAATACTCAGCAGGTCAGGCAGCGTCTGTGGATAGAGAAACAGAGTTAATGAATTTTAATCTGGCGACAGGGATTCCGGCAGTGGGTCAGAAGGCGTGGGATCCCTGGAGCTACTTCATGCAGGCAGATAATTAATTACCCGCTGCCAGGGACACCATCCCTTTAAGTGACATACTCCCACCTCCAGTGCTGCCATCAGCTTCACTGGGAGTGGTGGCCACTGCCGGTACTGTAGGAGGCCCTGCAGAGGAGAAGAGTGATGATGACCCTGGGAGAGGCCAGTGGAGTTGGGGTCGCTGGGGCCATTCCAGCAGGCCCCAGGGATGGGGCGAGGGGGGTGTCAATGAGGGTGGGAGGGGTCTTCCCAGATTGTGGGGTGCAGGCAGCCATTACCCGTAGGAGGGGTCCCTTCGGGGGCTCTGGATTGCCCTCAAAAGAAGGGTCCCCCTTGAGCCCGCTAGGAGCCTGCCAGGTTTTACCTGGTGGCGGGCCCCTTCACCCATTAAATTGAGGTAGAGGTGGGAAGAAGCCCTTTAGTTTAGTTCAGTTTAGTTTAGAGATACAGCACTGAAACAAGCCCTTCGGCACACCGAGTCTGTGCCGACCATCAACCACCCATTTATACTAATCCTACACTAATTCCATATTCCTACCACATCCCCACCTGTCCCTATATTTTCCCTACCACCTACCTATACTAGGGGCAATTTCTAATGGTCAATTTACCTATCAATCTGCAAATCTTTGGCATGTGGGAGGAAACCGGAGCACCCGGAGGAAACCCAAGCAGACACAGGGAGAACTTGCAAACTCCACACAGGCAGTACCCGGAATTGAACCCGGGTCACTGGAGCTGTGAGGCTGCGGTGCTAACCACTACACCACTGTGCCGCCCTATAGTGGCCATTTATTGGCCTGCGGCAGAAAGGTCACCCCGGACTAACTTCAAAGGCATAGGGAAAGCAATGGGCACTCCATTCCCCCCCCACCCCCCCCCCCACCCCACCCCACTTTCTCACACAATTGTATGGGCCCCCTGCCTCTGTTTCCGTCCCTAGGTGCCATAAAATTCAACCCAATGTTTCAGCCCTACAGTTTCCAGTGCTGAATGTTTGCAGCGTTTTCTGTTTTTATTTCAGATTTCCAGCATCTGCAAATCATGCTTTTGAGATAGAATTCACATTGGGTCTAAAAGAAAAGCATGAAAGGGCTTGGTGGCCAAATAGTCTTTTCTCTTTCAATACTTTTGTTATGTTGTTACAATGTTGCTAAACCACTCAATTTTGAACTGTATCACCATCCTGAATTAGGTCACATTAAAAAGAATTGCGTTGACTACACTTAAGTAATTGAGTTTTAGTCTCTTGGCCATTACATAATATGAAGTTTGAAAATCAAAGGCCTCTTAGCTATCAATCTAGAAACAAAGTACATGGTGCTTACTATCATTGTTTTTAAAAGAGAAAAAGAAAGTCTATATTTTTAAAACAAATATCACCAGTTAACTCTCAACAGATAGTAAAAACAAATGAAAGGTATATAAAACAAATGTACCCAGTCACTTTGAGATCTTGAGATTTTGCAAGTAGTGATAAGCCAAATCACAAAGTGTAAATTAGATATAAACTCCAAATAAATAACATGACCTTACCTTGAGAAGGTGATTCCTGATTCAGTGTGTGCTTTTCCTTCGTGTCAGTTGTACATATAAACCGGCCTGTGGCTATAAAATGTGGCGTTACATTCTGACACATAGAGTTTTCCTGATTCCTTTCGTTGCTGGAGTGATTTAAAAAGACTTTTATCTCAGTCATTCTTCCTTGAGTTCCATTTTCTGAACAGTTGGAGATGGTACTAGTAATGTTCATGAATCCAAGCAGAGAGGATAGGTTGGTTACTTTATATGACAGGCTCAGGTCAATGCACACTACCATGAGCACATTAACAATGTCCCCTGTGAACAGACAATAATTAGTAAGTGTGCTAGTGAATTTAGTGAATTAGCAGAGCTACTGTCATAATCACAGCCATGCAAATGCACTTTCCATCCGCAGCCCCCTAATTAGGAGCACAGACCCCAATTTTCCCTGTGTCTAAACCAGGTCACTAAGGCCAAATGTAACACCCTAGTTGCGGTTCCACCTGAGATTACCTGACTCAGCAGAGACTTGGGGCTGGATTTTCTCTCTGAGGCAGGAAATAAAAGTCAGGACTGTTTCCGGGTCCCAAACCCGCCCCCGGCGGGGAGGGGGGTAAACAGTCACTTATTGGGATGTTGATGGGGGTGCCCACTTAATGGCATGGAGACAAATTTGCTGTCAATTAAGGGAGGTGTGCAGGCTCTCGAAGCTGGAGGGCCATACAGAGGCTTTCCAGCTTGAGAGGAGCAGCAGCCTGCAATGGATGGTAAGTAACTGCGAGGGTGCTTCAACATGGAGGTGCCCTCTCAACAACTTTTTTCACACTTAAATTAAAAATCAGAGACGGCAACCAGGCCAACACCTGGGACTCCCTGTCCAGGTGGATCTGTGGCTGCACCCAGGCAGGTAGGGAGGCCCTTTAGGCCTGTTTGGAGTACTGGCCCCCAAACCCACCCCCCCCCCCACCCCCCCCACCACCCCTGCCTGCCGCCGGGTGCCCACTTCCAGGCACCTAAGTTGCACTCGCTGGTGTGGGAAACTGGAGGTTGACTGGAAAATTCCAGTTGGCCTCCTTTAGTTGGCCCTAAAAAGGCTCTTAACTAGCCTAATCTGCGACCCTGCTGGCCCTGAATTCGCCTCAGCAAAAATGGCCAACATCGGAATGGAGTTGGGAAACAGACACACCAGCCAGCGCCGGTATTTTCGGGCCCTCTCCACCTCCATTCCAGCCCCCGGCGGGACCCAAAAATCCTGCCCCTGGGGAATGAACCTGGAATCTTCTGGTCAGTATGCCTTGGTACACCAAATGCTACATTTACCCAATATGCGAACAAAGGAACTCAAACTTCCCAGGTACAGTAAAAAAAACCTGCAGTTTTAATGATGTTTAAATTTAAAAATATAATAAAATGTTCTTGCATGTTATGCAAATAATTTTTAAAAAGTATATTCCAAAAGATCAACCAGCCTTGTCAACCAGAAAACATGTCTTAAATAGAATAATTATTAAGTACCTATTACCAATCTGCTTCAATAACCAGTGCAGCCCTGGTCTCCCACTACCCTGAAAGACTGCAGACTAGCCCTGGAGACTTCAGTATGTAGATAATGGAAGCTCCGACTGCTCCTGAAGATCCCATCACCCCTAGTGTGCTAACACTGAAAGGGGCAAGAGAGAGCAGAAGGAAATTAGAAAATGTAAAGGAACAAAACCAAAAAAAAAGCTAAGCAAAGAAAGGCTGCAGCAAAGAAAAGAGATAGCAAAGTGAAGCGAATTTTTTCTTTTTTATACATATTCAAAAAACGCTTAGCACAAAAAAGCAAGAAAAAAATACAGCAAAGAACAAGCAGCCTCCACATTCAAGGTAGGCATAGCAAAGAAGGAAAAAGAGGAAGAAAGGGAGGAAACAAAGTCAGTGGGAGAAAATTAGATGAATCTCTGACCCTCCCTTTGCCATAATATCTCTGGGCTGCTGATTTGTTCCACCATTCCCTAACCTTCAATTTTTAATGTCCTTGTCTCCAACAAAACCTTTACTGACTCCCACTCAGGTCATTGCCTTGATACTCCCTCCATCTTCGATCCCTCAAGTGTAAGGCGGACGAACACGAACATATATGATATACAACTGGCTCAGCCATCACACTACTACCCTCCTCTCCACCCCACTGCCTACAACACTACCTAAGCCCAGGGAAAGTAAGCAGCCTCAGCTTTTGACTTGCATTTCTCCCACTACAAGAACCCTGATGTGCCAAAATATTCCTCCCAGTATAAGAGCCCTGATGTACCTGCAAATGCCAAGTAGTGTTCGGATTTGCAGGGAATGTAGACTTTGATAAGATATAAGATCATAAGAACTAGGAGCAGGAGTAGGCCGTCCGGCCCCTTGAGCCTGCTCCGCCATTCAATAAGATCATGGCTGATCTTTTCGTGGACTCAGATCCACTTACCCGCGGTCCCACCGTATCCCTTAATTCCTTTATTGTTCAAAAAGATATCTACCTTAGCTTTAAAGACGTTTACTGAAGAAGCATCAACTACTTCACTGGGCAAGGAATTCCATAGATTAACAACCCTCTGGGTGAAGAAGTTCCTTCTTAATTCAGTCCTAAATCTGCTCCCTCTAATCTTGAGGCTATGCCCTCTTGTCCTAGCTTCACCTGCCAGTGGAAACATCCTCTCTACTTGTATCTTATCTATTCCCTTCATAATTTTATATATTTCTATAAGATCCCCCCTCATTCTTCTGAACTCCAATGAATATAATCCCAATCTACTCAGTCTCTCCTCATAAGCCAACCCCCTCAACTCCGGAATCAACCTAGTGAACCTCCTCTGCACCCTCTCCAGTGCCAGTACATCCTTTCTCAAGTAAGGAGACCAAAACTGCACACAGTACTCCAGGTGCGGCCTCACCAGTACCTTACACAGCTGCAACATAACCTCTCTGCTTTTAAACTCAATCCCTTTAGCAATGAAGGACAAAATTCCATTTGCCTTCCTAATTACTTGCTGTACCTGCAGACCAACCTTCTGCGATTCATGCACAAGGACACCTAGGTCCCTGTGCATAGCAGCATGCTGCAACTTTTTACCATTCAAGTCATAATCCTTTTTACTGTTACTCCTACCGAAATGAATGACTTCACATTTATTAACATTGTATTCCATCTGCCAGACCTTTGCCCACTCACTCAATGTATCTATGTTCCTCTGCAAAGTTTCACAGTCATCTGCACACTTTGCTCTGCCACTCATCTTAGTGTCATCTGCAAACTTTGACACCCTACACGTGGTCCCGAACTCCAAATCATCTATATAAATTGTAAATAATTGCGGTCCCAACACCGATCCTTGAGGCACACCACTAGTGACTGATTGCCACCCAGAATAGCACTCATTTATCCCCACTCTCTGCTTCCTGTTAGTCAACCAATCCTCTATCCATGCTAATACTTTACCCCTCACGCCATGCCTCCTTATCTTATGCAGCAGCCTCTTGTGCGGCACCTTTGGAAATCTAGGTCCAGCACATCCACTGGGTCCCCATTATCCACCTTGCTCATAATGTCATCATAGAATTCCAAAAGATTTGTCAAGCATGACCTGCCCTTCATGAACCCATGCTGCGTCTGCCCAACGGGACAATTTCTATCGAGATGCCCTGCTATTTCTTCCTTGATAACAGACTCAAGCATCTTCCCCACTACAGAGGTTAAGCTAACCGGTCTAAAATTCCCCATCTTTTGTCTACCTCCCTTTTTAAACAGTGGCGTCACATCTGCTGTTTTCCAATCAGCTGGGACTACCCCAGAGTCCAGCGAATTTTGGCAAATTACCGCCAGTGCACCTGCTATTTCTCCCGCCATCTCTTTTAGTACCCTGGGATGCATTCCATCAGGGCCAGGAGACTTATCAATCCTTAGCTCCATTAGCTTGCCCAACACTACCTCTTCCGTAATAATGATTGTTTCCAGGTCCTCACCTACGTTCGTCTCTTTGTCAATTACTGGCATGTTATTAATGTCCTCCACTGTGAAGACCGATACAAAATACCTGTTCAATGCCTCGGCCATTTCATCATATCCCATAACTAAAATTCCCCTTCTCATCCTCTAAAGGACCAACGTTTACTTTAGCCACTCTTTTTCGTTTTATATATTTATAGAAACTTTTGCTATCTGTCTTTATATTCTGTGCTAGTTTTTTCTCATGTTCTATCTTACTTTTCTTTATAGCTCTTTTTGTAGCTTTCTGTTGACCTTTAAAGTTTTCCCAATCTTCTAGTTTCATGCTGCTTTTGGCCACTTTGTACGCCTTCTCTTTCAATTTGATAGCCTCCCTTATTTCCTTAGACACCTGTGGCAGATTACCCCTTTTCTTCCAGTCCTTCCTTTTCACTGGAATATACTTTTGCTGAGCACTTTGAAAAATTGCTTTTAAAGTCCTCCACTGCTCGTCAACTGTCCCACCGTAAAATCTTTGTTTCCAGTCCACTTTAGCCAAGTCCTCCCTCATTCTATTGTAGTCCCCTTTGTTCAAGCACAGGACCCTGGCATTGGATTTTATCTTCACACTCTCCATCTGTATTCTAAATTCAACCATACTGTGATCACTCCTTCCAAGAGGATCCCTAACTATGAGGTCATTAATTATTCCTGTCTCATTACACAGGACTAGATCTAGGATAGCTTGCTCCCTCGTCGGTTCCATTACATACTGTTCAAGAAAACTATCACGGATACACTCAACGAACTCCTCCTCAAGGCTACCCTGACTGAGCTGGTTCGACCAATCTACATGTAGATTAAAATCCCCCATGATAATTGCCGTACCAATTTTACAGGCATTGGTTATTTCTTTGTTTATTGCCCGCCCCAATGTGATGTTATTATTTGGTGGCCTATAGACTACGCCTATCAATGACTTTTTCTTCTTAGAGTTTCTAATTTCCACCCAAATGGATTCAACCTCATTCTCCATAGAACCTATATCATCTCTCAGCACCGCCCTGATGTCGTCCTTGAGTATCAGAGCTACACCACCTCCCTTACCTTCCTGTCTGTCCTTCCGAATAGTCTGGTACCCCTAGATATTTAACTCCCAGTTGTGACCAACCTGTAACCATGTCTCCGTAATGGCTACCAAATCATATTTATTCGCGATGATTTGTGCCGTTAACTCATCAACCTTGTTACGAATGCTACGAGCATTCAGGTAAAGTGCCTTTATGCTAGCTTTCTTACCCTCATGATTCCCAACATCTCTAATAATAACTCCTGAGTTATCCTTCCTTTCTGCTTCTTTCATCGTCTGCCTTGAACCTAAACCCTCCTGCACACATGTTAGCCTGCTGCTTACCTTTTTATTTATCATCATACTCCCTGTCGTTTTCCCTTTCCCTTCCCCCCGAGTCACTAGTTTAAAGTCCTAGAGACCACCCTATTTATCCGTTTCGCTAGAACACTGGTTCCAGATCGGTTCAGGTGGAGACCGTCCCATCGGTACAGATCCCCCCGGTTCCAAAACTGATGCCAATGCCCCATGAAATGGAAGCCCTCTTTCCCACACCACTCCCTTAGCCACGTGTTTACTTCCCTAATATTCTTATCCCTAAGCCAATTTGCACGTGGCTCGGGCAGTAATCCGGAGATTATGACCCTCGAGGACCTGTTCCTTAATTTCGCTCCTAGTGCTTTATAATCCCCAAACAGGTCCTCCATCCTAGCCTTGCCTATGTTGTTAGTCCCAACGTGGACCACAACAACTGGATCCTCCCCCTCCCGCTCCAATTGTGTGATTATACACTTGAATGCACAATGACCTCAAAATATCTCTGTGAATATACGCTTATTAACTGTACGTGGCTTTATAAAATACATGTGAATGTATGGCTATATGTATTACGGCACCATAAAATGCATATTTACTTTCTTCAAAAACCATTAGATGAAGGAATATCACAATATGCTAAATGTTCCTATACTAATAGTCACGGAGTAATTTCAATGCCAGAGCATGAATGCTAGCATCATTGGTATACTGTCTGTGAACTGAATTATGAAAAGGATTTTTTTTCTTCACGGTGGTGTTGTTTGTTTGCATTGGCATTGATTTTAGGAGGACATAGAATTTTCAAAATGCAAATAACATTTTTAATAAAGCACTTTTCCCTTATTCCATTCAAAAATAACAAGAAACAAATTATGATTGAATACTTAATAAAACAAACTCTATTAGTTTAACATACTTATCCTTTTAAACATCAGTCCCTAAAGAGGAAAATGGTGTCATTCTGGTTGTTAGTGTGCACTTGTAAGAGAGCAGGCCATCTTTTTGTTTTATGTGAAGGGAATGCTCAACAAAAGAACAAAACTGAGCTACCAATAAGCATACTCTGCAAAGTGTCTATGCAAAGTGGGACTTCAATATGCTAGCTTATTAGTATTCAGAAACCTTGCAGCATATGCACCACTTACAGATAAGTAGATGTAACCATATGTAATTGAACACTGTGGAACCACTGCCATGTACTGTGTGAGTGACAGAAGCTGCAGCCAAATTGCAGGTAGCAGAGATTCAGGAAATAGAGAGCACGGGTATATGTCAATATCACTATGCTTTTTAGCAAAATTTGTCATTAAATACCATCAGCAGCTGGAGGAACTAATACTCTTTTATAAACAGTAGTGTTAATTAGCTTCTCTCCCCACAGATGCTGCCAGAACTGCTGAGTATTTCCAGCATTTCTTGTTTTTATTTCAGATTTCCAGCATCTGCAGTATTTTGCTTTTATTTTAGTGTTTAATTCACTGCCACTTCTCTTCCAAGAATGCCTACCTTGAAGAAGATCTACTCTGCTCTCCAACGGGATTTTCGTCTGTCTCTTTTATTTGCTTAAAACCTATTACATTTCTAATATTTGCCAGTTCTGATGAAGGGTCACTGACCTGAAATGTTAACTCTGCTTCTCTCTCCACAGATGCTGCCAGACCTGCTGAGTATTTCCAGCGTTTCTTGTTTTTATTTCAGATTTCCAGCATCTGCAGTATTTTTCTTTTATTTTTAGTGATAATTAGCAGTTGTTTCAGTTGCATATATATGGCCTATATATCACCCAGAAAGAGGGCAATTCTTTTCATGGAAGTATGCACAAGCAAATCCGCAATATACTCTGTGTGCACATTTTCTATCCTAAGCATTCATGATTTGCCTATTTATCAGAGTTGAGACTTAAGACCAGCACTTTACAAAAGTAAGGGTAAGTTTGAAAACTGGAGTTTGCTAATGTGGATATTTATCTCATACACAGTGGCGCAGTGGTTAGCACCGCAGCCTCACAGCTGCAGGGACCCGGGTTCGATTCTGGGTACTGCCTGTGCGGAGTTTGCAAGTTCTCCCTGTGTCTGCATGGGTTTTCTCCGGGTGCTTCGGTTTCCTCCCACATCCAAAGACTTGCAGGTGATAGGTAAATTGGCTGTTATAAATTGCCCCTAGTGTAGGTGCTTGATAGGGAATATGGGATTACTGTAGGGTTAGTATAAATGGGTGGTTGTTGGTCGGCACAGACTCGGTGGGCCGAAGGGCCTGTTTCAGTGCTGTATCTCTAAATTTAAAAAAAACATGCATGTTAGCTGTTTGTATATGGTGGTGTAGTGGTAATGTCACTGAACTCAATTTAGAGGCCCAGGCTAATGTTCTGGAGGTATGGGTTCAAATCCCACCATGGAAGCTAGTGGAATTTAAATTCATTTAATTAATAAAAATCTAGAATTGAAATCTAGTCTCAGTAAAGGTTCTATGAAACTATTAATTGTTGTAAAAACCCAATCTGGTTCACTAACATTATTTAAGGACATAAATCTGCTGCCCTTGCCTGGCCTGGTCTACATGTGACTGAAGACACACAGCAATGTGGTTGACTCGTAACTTCCCTCTGAAATGGCCTAGCAAGCCACTCAATTGTCAAGAGCAATTAGGGATAGGCAACAACCCTTGCCAGCGATGCCCACATCCCATGAAAGAATTTTAAAAAGTGCATGCTTAACAAAATATTTAAAGCAAATGGCCAGCTAATATATTATTAAAACTTTAAATTGATGACTTAATTTCCAAGTTGATGAGTTTTTAACTAAGGAGCCTTCTAACCAACTTTAGTGAATGATCTGAAATTTCCCCACAATCAAAAGTCCCTGAAGTAACATTTTGTCTATGCAAACCAAAGGAAATGGTTGACTTCACACTATGTAGGTAACCAAGTGTTAGTAGTTTGAAGTTTTGTTATAATAGATCAAACCATTTCACTCATAACCACAACAAAGGTTGTGTTCCAATAACCGTAAATATTTAAATCTTAAGTAAGCAGAAGTGACAACAGACGAATGAAAGAACTTGCATTTATATAACACCCTTCGTGTCCTCAGGATATCTGAAAGTGCTTCTGCCCACTGGGAGCATTCAATTTACCTTTTTGATTTCCTGCTTGGATTTGGAGTTTGTTTAGGAAAGTATATCTACATCATAAAATCGAACTATAAAAAGGACATAGAAGCTCTGGAGAAAGTGCAAAAAAGATCTACAAAGGATGAGAAAAGAACTATCGGGAATTATTAAACAGTTGTCGATAGAATGTTTCCACAATGGGAGAATCCAAAACTAGGGGCCATAAATACAAGATAGTTACTAATAAATCCAATAGGGAAATTTGAAGAAATTTCTTTACTCACAGGGTGGTTAGAATTTGGAACTTGCTACCACAGGAAGTGGTTGAAGGAAATAGCTTAGATACTTTCAAAAGGAAACAAGATAGGTACATTAGAGAAAAGGGAATAGAAAGATATACTGAAAGGCTGAGATGAGACAGACGAAATGGGAGGAGATTGATGTCGAGTATAACCACAAGCACAGAGTAGTTGGGCCGAATGGCCTCTTTCTGTACTGTATATCCTATGTAATAAGCATGCAAACATAAATATTCATTTCATGCATGGTAGTTTTGTAGGTAGATATGACACATGAATGGCCACTTGTTCCAGTTTCCAGAGGCACCACAACTAGTCTCATGCAAGATGCTTAAATTAAATACTGTACAATATACAAATAGCTCCTATAGCAAAATGATCCACATTAGACCCACATCATAAAGAGTAACACACAGGTAGGTCTTATTCTGGACTTTGATGATCTAAATGTACTTTAGGTAACAGGGTAAATGCAACCACTGAGTACATTGAGCGGATAAATAAAATGCTAATTTCCTGCCTTCTCATATTTTTCTCTCTAAGTCAGTGTAAATCTGCATGAGCAAAAGATCTAGTACATTGTGCAGAAAAACTTCTTTGCTTGTTCAAAAATGACCAATATGACAACCAAAGGCTGATAACCCAACAAGCACATAAATAATGACAGGCTAGATAATGTTTTAGTAGATGTTTTCAACAGAAGGACATAATTATTCAGTTTTAGCAAAAGCATTATAATTCAGTGTTCTTGTTTTGCCATGTATTTTTAAAGAGCATATTCTTCAAACCTCACTTAGTATTTAGATAGGACAAAAAAATCACATCTAAAACTTGTCTTTATGCTGCTATAATTTCATATCTTCTGCATCAAAAGATAAAATATTATCAAGGTATGTTTTTTTATTCGTTCATGGGATTTGAGCGTCGCTGGCAAGGCCAGCATTTATTGCAGATCCCTAACTGCCCTTGAGTGATGAGCTGCCTTCCTGAACCGTTGCTGCCCATACGGTGTAGGTACACCCATAGTGTTGTTAGGGAGGGAGTTCCAGGATATTGATCCAGCGACAGTGAAGGAATGGTGATAGTAGTTCCAAGTCAGGATGGTGAGTGACTTGCAGGGGGACTTGCAGGTGGTGATGTTTCCATGTGTCTGCTGCCCTTGTTCTTCAAGGTGATAGAGGTCGCAGGTTTGGAGTGTTGTTGGAGCTGCACTCATCCAGGCAAATGGAGAGTATTCCATCACACTCCTGACTTCTGCCTTGTAGATGATGGACAGGCTTTGAAGAGTCAGGAGGTGAGTTACTTGTCACAGAATTCCCAGCCTCTGACCTGCTCTTGTAACCATAGTATTTATGTGGCTGGTCCAGTTAAGCTTCTGGTCAATGGTGCGAGATTCAGTGATCCATATCTGACCTTGTGTCACTAAAACATTAATCTGTCAGCCTACCAGATGTTGAAGTAGTGCAAGCCAGGCTTATGCAAAGGACAGTCCGAGCAACTACAGGCCAGTTAGTTTTACATCAGTGGTTTTAGAAAAAATAATCAGGGAAAAAAATAATCAACAAATACTTAGAGAGGTTTGAGTTAATTAAGAAATAAAAACAGAAAGTGTGAAAGGTGAAAGGTCACAGGCCTGGAACATTAACTCTGCTTCTCTCTCCACAGATGCTGCCTGACCTGCTGAGTATTTCCAGCACTTTCTGTTTTTATTTCATATTTTGAGAATCTGCAGTATTTTGCTTTTATTTTTGAGTTAATTAAGGGTAGCCAGCGTGGATTTGTAAAGTGGAAATCATGCTTGACAAATCTGATTGAATTTTTTGATGAAGTAACAGAGAAAGTTGATGAAGGGAATGCAGTGGATGTTGTTCAAATGGATTTTAAGAAAGTATTTGATAAAGTACCACATAAAAAGCTGGTTAACAAAACTGAAGCTCATGGAATAGGAGGGTCAGTTTCCAGTTAGAAAGTTACTTAAGTCGGCTTAAGAACAGAAAACAGTGAGTCGTAGTAAATGGTTGCTTTTCAGACTGGAGGATGATGGACAGTGGTGTTCCCCAAAGGTCAGTGCTGGGAGCACTGTTTTTTTTGCTATATATAAATGACTTAGATCTTGAAATACGAAGTAGAATTTCAAAATTTGGCGAAGATACCAACCTTGGAGGTGTGGCAGACAGTGAGGATGATATGAATCGCCTGCAACAGGATATAGATACGCTAGCAGAAGGGGCAGAGAGGTGGCAGATGGAATTTAATAATGATAAGTGTGAGGTGATGCATTTTGGCAAATGGATAAGGTGAGACAATATATACTTAATGCCACAGTTCTAAAGGGTGTGCAGGAACAGAGGGACCTGGGGATGCATATGCATCGATCTTTGAAGGTGGCAGGACATATTGAGAAAATGGTTAGTGAAGCATATGGGATCTTGGGCTTCATGAATAGAGGCACTGAGTACAAAAGCTGGGAAGTTATGCTGAACCTTTATGAAGCTCTGGTTAGACCTCAGCTGGAGTATTGCATCCAGTTCAGGTCACCACACTTTAGGAAGGATGTGAGGGTCCTTGTGAGGGTACAGAGGAGATTTACTAGAATGGGTCCAAGAATGGGGGATTTTAGTTACCAGATTCTGTTAGAAAAGCTTGGATTGTTCTCCCTAGAGCAAAGGAGATGAAGGGGAGATTTAGTAGAGGTGTACAAGATTATGAAAGGCTTGGACGAGTTAGACAGGAAAAACTGTACCCAGTTGGCATGGTCTCGATGGGCCGAATGGCTTCCTCTGTGCCTTAAATGACTCTATGATTAACTAATGGTACGAGGACTAGGGGACACAGATTGACGGTTTTGGTCAAGAGATGCAGGGGGAATGTGAAGAAGAACTTTTTTTACATAGCGGGGGGCAATGACCTGGAACTCACTGCCAACAAGGGTGGTGGAATCGGAGACAATCAATGATTTTAAAATGAACTAGTATGGGCACTTGAAGGAAGTAAACATACAGGGCTATGGGGAAATCGTTCAGAGGAGTGGGGCTGACTGGATAGCTCTGTGGAGTGCTGGCATGGACTTAATGGGCCGAATGGCCTCCTTCTGTGCTGTAAATGACTCTAAGACTCTACATGATAATCTTCTGAAGAAGGGTCACTGATCTGAAACGTAAACTCTGCTTCTCTCTCCACAGATGCTGCCAGACCTGCTGAGTATTTCCAGTGTTTCTTGTTTTTATTTTATATGGAATCCTTTCCTTTATTAGCTGATGTGTAGAATATAAGAGCAGAGAAGTTATGCTGGAACTGTATAAATCATTGGTTAGGTCACAACTTGAGTACTGTGTGCAGTCTGGTCACCTCATTACTAGAAAGAATGTAATTGCACTAGAGAGAGTACAAAGAAGATTTATGAGGATGTTGCCAGGACTGGAAAAATGCAACTGTGAGGAAAGATAGGATAGGCTGGGGTTGTTCTCCTTGGAACAAAGAAGGCTGAGGGGAGATTTGATTGAGATGTACAAAATTGTGAGGGGCCTAGATAGAGTGAATTGGAAGGGCCTATTTACCTTAGCAGAGAGGTCAGTGACTAGGGGGCATAGATTTAAAGTGAGGGGAGAAGAGGAAAAGGTTTTTCACCCAGAGGGTGGTGGGGGTCTGGAACTCACTGCCTGAAAGGGTAGTTGAAGCAAAAGCCCTCAACTCATTTAAAAGAAGTCTGGATATGCACCTCAAGTGCTGTATTCTGCAGGGTTACCAACCAAATGCTGGAAGGTGGGATTAGAATGGGTGGAACATTTTTCGGCTGGCACAGACATGATGGGCCAAGTGGCCTTTTTCTGCACCTTAAATATTCTATGATTCTAAGGGTCCCTAGTGGGAGGAATCTAGGCAGTCTGTGTCCATTTCCTTGTGTGAGCAAGTCAATAGAAAATAAAACACAATTTGGCACGACGTAATATTAAATTGGCAGTTTTATTCATAGGTGCCAAAGGTGTTTTTTGTGGGAAATGGAATATTCACTCTTGTGCCCTCCTGGGGTTTGGGTTAAACAACAATGTTAGGACAGAATAAACTGAGCTTTATTCCCTCAGCTGCATACCTGGCATGAAAGCATTCAATGCTGACACTGTTCATAAATAGTGAAGCATTTCACTTCCTAAAGCTGAAATACATCATTGTGATGAGCAAAAGTCAACAAGAAAATCCTTCTACGCATTTTGGTACTTACTGATTTACGAAATTGTAGTATGTTGTGATATAGAGAATAATTTTGTTCATTTAGGTATTTCTGACTAGTTAATCTAACTGAAAGACATTAAATTCCATCCATCACAGCATTGCAATAGTTGGCAGTATGTAGACTGCATCATCAACACACTTTCAAGTCATTTCGTTTAAATAGGAGTTTGCTACTTAAAAACAAAAAGTTACTATTCAGATAAATAATCTTTCAGACCTTAGCAAACATACACTGTATAATAAGAATATTAGACCTGAAAAGAACACAGCATCTTTTTCCTCATTTACCTAACGTTAAGGGATAGTTTAATAAATCTACGTTAGGACTTGCAAATATCTTGCCAGGAGATTATCAAATTGGTAGACAAACCAATGCTTTCCAATCTGGAAACTGACTACTGTAAAATTTAACCAGTGTCAATTTTAAATGAAAACATAAACTGAGCTGTAAAATAGTCTATGTTACTAAAGCCTTTGCTGACAAAATATCCTTTTTCTGCATTACATAAGTCAAAAAAGCTTAACAGGAATAAAAGCATGATACATCTTTGAATTCAACTGTCAGTCTTAGAAAAGCAGTTTTATCTGTCCTCTCTGCAGTGTCACCTCATTATTGCACCAGAGGAACCATCGTTTCAGGATAGATCTTCGTTAAAAAAAGTTACTTATTGTACCTGTGATCCTTACCTTCAGGTGGGAGGAAGAAATCAGACAAACAGATAATATAAACAGCCAGAGCAATTGTTATTATTTTCATGAGGATCATTCTTGCCATTGTTGTTTCGGCATATGGTTAGAGTGCTAAGTTCTAGTCTGTCTGTCTGTGGTATGTTCCTTCCTCTTCTCATTTGATTCCACTAAGGAGGGGGCGGTAACAAAACTTTAAAGTGATTTTTTTTTTAAAGTACCATTTTGAATTGTATCAAGGTACAACATATCAAATCTGTATGTCTATGTTATAACACAATACATAAATACTGTATTAAAAACCTTTTTGAGTCACCCCAATGGCACAGCTGTTTAAAGCAGTGAACAACTGTTCCTTACGAACCAAGAAGGTGCCAGATTCACTGACTGATTTTAGAAGCTGATTGCAGTTAGCATGATAATATAGGTTTAACTCAGTTGGTAGCACTTTTGCCTCAGACTGAGTTGTGGGATTAAGAACCCTGTGAACTTGAACACAAAACCAAGGCTGATATGCTTGCAGCACCTAAAAGAGTGTTGTGTTGTTGGCAGTGCTATTGTTTGGATGAGATGTTAAACCACCTGCAGAGATAGATGTAAAAAATCCCATGGCTCTGTTTGAAGAAGTGCAGGGAGTTGTCCTGGTGTCCTGACCAACATTCCTTCCATATCCAATACCATCAAAGGAAAATTAATTAGATTACCTATTTCATTTGTTTTTTTGGGGGGCAGTGGGGTGGTGGGGGCTTTGCTGTGAACCAACTGGCTGCCACATTTGTAATAATAATGACAATACTTCAAAAGTATTCCATTGATTAGAAATGGAGGAAAAATAAGTTTTAAGTAACTGGAATGAATCTGCCATTTACCAGTTTGTACCAATGTTTTCAGGATGGATTTCCCTCAAGGGTGATTAGTAAATTTCCTCACTTACCAACAGAATAGTTAGGTGGTATTTCCACTTTTTAAATTATTCTTGGGATGTAAGCATCGCTGGCAAGATCAGCATTTATTGCCCAACCCTAATTTCCCTTGAGAAGGTGGTGGTGAGCTGCCTTCTTGAACCTCTGCAGTCCATGGGGTGTAGGTACACCCACAGTACTGTGAAGGAGGGAGTTCCAGGATTTTGACCCAGTGACCGTGAAGGAACAGCAATATAGTTTCAAGTCAGGATGGTGTGTGGCTTGGAGAGGAACTTGCAGGTGCTGGTGTTCCCCTGCATCTGCTGCCCTTGTCCTTCTGGGTGGTAGAGGTTACAGGTTTGGAAGGTGCTGTGGAAGGAGCCTTGGTCAGTTGCTGCAGTGCATCTTGTAGATGGTACACACTGCTGCCACTGTGTGTCGATGGTGGAGGGAGTGAATGTATGTGGATGGGGTGCCAATCAAGCCCCCACCACCCCACTGCCCCCCAAAAAAACAAATGAAATAGGTAATCTAATTAATTTTCCTTTGATGGTATTGGATATGGAAGGAATGTTGGTCAGGACACCAGGACAACTCCCTGCACTTCTTCAAACAGAGCCATGGGATTTTTTACATCTATCTCTGCAGGTGGTTTAACATCTCATCCAAACAATAGCACTGCCAACAACACAACACTCTTTTAGGTGCTGCAAGCATATCAGCCTTGGTTTTGTGTTCAAGTTCACAGGGTTCTTAATCCCACAACTCAGTCTGAGGCAAAAGTGCTGATTGCAGTTAGCATGATAATATAGGTTTAACTCAGTTGACCCATCTAACTCATCCTTCCATAGAAATCTGCAGGCCCCCTATCGTAGCATCCAAGGAACTCCTAAATAATGCCAGAGCTTTTGCCTCCACGACCCTACCCATAGGGCTATTCCAGTCCTGAACTTACCTTTCACCTAATTTTCCCTCTGCCCTCTTGTCCTACACTCTTGGTTTAACTTGAAGTAATGCTCAGGATTAACTTTTGATATTCCACGTAATATCTTCCATATGTCTATAAGGTCCCCTGACATTCATCTAATTTCAAGGCTAAAATTCCAGTTTTTTAAACTGCAAGAGTAATCTAACAGTAGGGATTACCTTTGTCCAATCTCTGCATGCTTCCAGGAAATGAGTGCTTCCCTTGTTCCTCAGAGACCAGAACTGAATGCAGTATTCAACTGGAAGAATGCTGAACCCGTTCATATTATAAGCTGGGTCCCAGCCGATGCTGGCAGTTTCCATCATGGGCTGTTTGGGGGCACACTCTCTATCTACCCCAAACATGGCCCATGACATTGGAAAAGGAGGAACTGGCTGGAGGGAATTACATTGTCAAGAATTTCCTCAACCCCAATCTCCATAATACTTAGTGTTCTTTACGCAAGGTTTATTGGTACTCTCAGTGACAGCTGTAGGGCTCAGCTGATGGTCCAGTGTTGAAGATTCAGAAAAAACAGCAGCTCCATTTGTTACATTAGGTCCCTTATAAACAGCTCCAAATTCACTGCACCCTTAAAATTTTTAAGCTGGCAGTACTAACGTCCAGGTGAGCATCTGGCTCGTGCCATTTTTCCTGCCACTCCCCACTTCTGGCTGGTGCCTATTTCCTGACATAGGTGCTCCTCAAACACAGGCTGATGATGTGACCTTTCCCTAACTGTGGATACATTTGACGGGATTGGAAGAGAAGATTACTGGAGGTCAGTTCACCATACTTACACTGACATAGCGGTTTCATGCATTTTCATGGAAGCAGCTGTCAGGAGCTTACTAGATTGTGGAGTTATCCATTATCCATGCACAAGTACACACCTTCCAGAAGGGATCACTAGGTAGGAATCAGAAGTTCTGAAAGGTCACTGGGAATTTTATCAAAATCAGCTCTACCAAAAATTATAATGCAGAATAAAAGCGGAAAAAATATTTTTAAATATTTGTTTCATGGGATGTGGGCCTTGCTGGCTGGCCCAGCATTTATTGCCCATCTCTAATTGCCCTCGAGAAGGTGCTGGTGAGCCACCTTCTTGAATCGCTGCAGTTCATCTGGTGCAGGTACTCTCACATTGCTATCAGGGAAGGAGTTCCAGGATTTTGACCTAGCGACAGTGAAGGAACGGCGGTATAGTTCCAAGTCAGGATGGTGTATGGCTTGGAGGGGAACTTTCAGGTGGTCATGTTCCCATGCATCTGCTACCCTTGTCCTTCTAGGTGGTAGAGGTTGTGGATTTGGAAGGTGCTATCTTACAAGGTTTGGTGAGTTGTTGCTGTGCATCGGTGGTAAAGGGAGTGAATGTTTAAGGTGGTGGATGGGGTGATATTCAAGCGGGCTGCTTTGTTCTGGATGGTGTCAAGCTTCTTGAGTGTTGTTGGAGCTACACTCATCCAGGCAAGTGGATAGTATTCCATCACACTGCTGACTTCTGCCTTGTAGATGGTAGACAGGCTTTGACGAATCAAGAGGTTGGTTACTCGCCGTTCAGTTTCCAGCCTCTGACCTTCTCTTAGAATCATAGAATCATAGAAAGTGTACAGCACAGGAAGAGGCCACTTGGCCCATCATATCTGCGCTGGCAGATAAAAAACAACCCATCCAGCCTAATCCCACTTTCCAGCATTTGGTTCATAGCGTTGCAGGTTATAGCACTTCAGGTGCACATCCAGGTGCCTTTTAAATGAGATGAGATTTTCTGCCTTCACCACCCTTTCAGTCAGTGGGTTCCAGACCCCTACCTCACTCTGGGTGAGAAACCTTTTCCTCATCTCTCCTCTAATCCTTCTACCAATCACTTTAAATCTATGCCCCCTAGTCATTGACCCATCTGCTGAGGTAAATAGGCCCTTCACATCCACTCTATCTAGGCCGCTCACAATCTTGTACATCTCAATCAAGTCTCCCCTCAGCGTCCTCTGTTCCAAGGAGAACAACCCAATCTTTCCTCATAGCTGCAATTTTCCAGTCCTGGCAACATCCTTGTAAATCATCTCTGTACCCTCTCTAGTGCAATTACATCCTTTCTGTAATGAGGTGACCAGAACTGCTCACAGTACTCAAGTTGTGGCCTAACCAATGTTTTATATAGTTCCAGCATAACCTCCCTAATCTTATATTCTATATCTGGCTAATGAAGGAAAGGATTCCATATGCCATCATAACTACCTTATCGACCTGTGCTGCTACCTTCAGGGCTCTGTGGACATTTACTCCAAGGTCCCGTACTTCCTCTAGACCTCAGTATCCTCCCATTTATTGTGTATTCCTTTGCCTTGTTTGACCTCCCCAAATGCATAACCTCACACTTCTCTGGGTTAAATTCCATTTGCCAGTTTTCTGCCCACCTGACCAGTCCATTGATATCTTCCTGCAGTCTACAGCTATCCTCCTTTCTATCAACCACAGTATTTATGTGGCTGCTGCAGTTCAGTTTCTGGTCAATGGTAACCCCCAGGATGTTGATAGTGGGGGATTCAGCGATGGTAATGCAGTTGAATGTCAAGGAGAGATGGTTAGATTCTCTTTTGTTGGAGATCGTGGCACAAATGTTATTTGCTACTTATCAGCCCAAGCCTGAATGTAGTCCAGATCTTATTGCATAAGGATACAGACTGCTTCAGTGTCTGAGGAGTTGTGAATGGTACTGAACATCATACAATCACCAGTGAACCTCTCCGCTTCTGACCTTATGATGCAGGGAAGGCCATTGATGAAGCAGCTGAAGAGGGTTGGGCCTAGGCCACTACCCTGCAGCGATGTCCTGGACTGAGATGATTGGTCTTCAACTACCACAAGCATTTTCCTTTGTGCTAGGTATGACTGGAATATTTTATCCAAAAATTGATTGCACAATACAGTAAGATTAAAAATTTGTTTAGGAACATAAGATTATCGTAGAGTGTTTACGAATGAGGAATAAATGTGACTTAAGGAGGAAAAGCAGTGAAGATTTTCTGCAAATTTTCCATGGTTGTAAGTGATTTTTATAAAATATTATTTTTGTTTTGTACCTATTAGGTTTTTTGTAAAGAATGAAATACTGAATTTATGCAATGAAAAGACACTAAACACAACTCATTTGTACATTTGTAAAAGAGCAATAGAATCACACAGGCACTTTCTTCTGTGCATTTCAAATCAATCAAGACAAAAAATGAACTTAAAAATATTTATTTAACTTTCTACCTATAACCTACAATAACCCTTTCCCTCCAAGAATTGTTAGGAATTTCCATTATTTTCAATAGGAAGTCATAGATGTTTTGGGAACAGTAGCTAAACTACCCTTGGTTACTAAATATTTTTGTGAACACGAAGGAACATTGGTCTCTTGGTAAAGTGCCTTACCTGTTATTTTTGGCTTGTAAATTCAGGGATGGAAAATATTGCACATAATTCACAATTTGACTGTCACTAAAAGATATTTTGCCTTACAATTCACTCTAAAATGCAAAAATTGTATCGCAGTAGGCACAGAATGTGCTTCTATGTATGCATTTTCAGTTGACCTGTTTCATTTATTTGTAAATTTTAATTGCGGTACCACAGAAATAATAACTGTGTTAAAAATTATAACTGTTTTCTGGAATTGTATTCACTAAAATGATCCAATGGAAGTTATATTTGAAATTCTTCCATCAAGATATGTACAGTTGCGACTTTGTGCTCTGTGTATACTGTGGTCAAAGTACAGCACAATCATTGTGGTCTATGGCATAGAAATAGGGTTATATTTAAACTGTAGGGTAACACTAGGAATCAAATCCACGCTTACCAAACATGCCAATTGAATACTAACCATCTTGCAAGACGAGGAAGCAGGCTAGAGCTTGGGAGCTTCCTGTTAATTTCCAGATAACCCTGCAATTCAATAGCATACCAGGTAGGGTGGTTGTAGCTGGACAAGCAGCTGGAAACATATCAGTACTGAAATGTTGGGGGGAATTTGCATTTTCTTCAACCTCTGACCATCACCATGAGACCCTGAAGAAGTCATAAAATTCAGGTGGTTTACCATGTGTTGCAGAAATATATATTAGGGCTATGATATGATTTGCAACATGTTTCTGGGGAATTAATAAGAGAAAATAAAGAGATGGCAGATGAATTGAACAGGTATTTTGCATCAGTCTTCACCAGAGAGGGTACAATTAACATCCCAGAAATAGCTGTAAATCAGGAAATGAAAGGGAGGGAGGAACTTAAAGAAATTACAATCACCAGGGAAGTGGTACTGAGCAAATTGTTGGAGCTGCGGGCTGACAAGTCCTCAGGTCCTGATGGACTTCATTCTAGGGTCTTAAAAGAAGTGGCTAGTGAGATAGTTGATGCGTTGGTTTTGATTTTCCAAAATTCCCTAGATTCGGGGAAGGTTCCAATAGATTGGAAAATAACCAATGCAACTCCTTTATTCAGAAAGGGAGGGAGACAGAAAGAAGGAAACTACAGGCTAGTTCACTTAACATCTGTCATAGGTAAAATGTTAAAAGCTACTATTAAAGATGTTATAGCAGGGCATTTAGAAAACTTCAAGTTAATCAGGTAGATTCAATATGGCTTTGTGAAAGGGAAATCATATTTAATCAATTTATTGGAGTTTTTTGAAGATGTAACATGTGCTGTGGATAAAGGGGAACCAGTGGATGTGCTGTACTTAGATTTCCAGAAGGCATTTGATAAGGTGCCACATCAAAGGCTATTGTTGAAAATAAAAGCTCATGGTATAGGGGGTAACATATTGGCATGGATAGAAGATTGGCTAGCTAACAGGAAACCGAGAGTAGGCATAAATGGGTCATTTTCTGAAATAAAAACAAGAAATGCTGGGAAATACTCAGCAGGTCTGGCAGCATCTATGGAGCGAGAAGCAGAGTTAACGTTTCAGGTCAGTGACCCTTCTTCAGAACTTAAGAACTTCATTTTCTGGTTGGCCACGGGGATCAGTGCTGCGGTCTCAACTTTTTACAATTTATAGAAATGACTTGGATGAAGGGACCAAAGGTATGGTTGCTAAATTTGCTGATGACACAAATAGAAGTTAGAAAGTACGTTGTGAAGAGGACATAAGGAGGCTACAAAGGGATATAGATAGGTTAAGTGAGTGGGCAAAGATCTGGCAAATGGAGTCTAACATGGGAAAATGTGAAATTGTCCATTTTGGCAAGAAGAATAAAAAAGAAGCATATTATTTAAATGGTGAGAGATTGCAGAGCTCTGAGATGCAGAGGGATCTGATTATCCTAGTGCATGAATCACAAAAGGTTAGTATCCAGGTACAGCATGTAATTAGGAAAGCTAATAGAATGTTATCATTTATTGCAAGGGGAATTGAATACAAAAGTAGGGAGGTTATGTTTCAGCTATACAGGGCATTGGTGAGACACATCTGGATTACTGTGTACAGTATTGATTTCCTTATTTAAGGAAGGATGTAAATGCATTGGAAGCAGTTCAGAGAAGGTTTACTAGAATAATACCTGGAATGGGCAGGTTGTCTTATGAGGAAATGTGGGACAGGCTAGGCTTGTATCCGCTGGAGTTTAGAAGAGTAAGAGGTGACTTGATTGAAACATATAAGATTCTGAGGGGTCTTGACAGGGTGGATGTGGAAAGGATGTTTCTTCATGTGGGAGAATCTAGAACTAGGATCCACTGTTTAAAAATAAGGGATCGTCCATTTAAGATAGAGATGAGAATTTTTTTCTCTCAGAGGGTTGTCTTTGGAACTCTCTTCCTCAAAAGGCGGTGGAAGCAGAGCCTTTGAATATTTTTAAGGCGGAGGTACATAGATTCTTGAAAAGCAGGCGGGTTAAAGGTTATTGGGGGTAGGCGGGAATGTGGAGTTGAGGTTACAATCAGATCAGCCATGATCTTATTGAATGGTGGAGCAGGCTCGCGGGGCCGAGTGGCCTACTCCTGCTCCTAATTCATATGCTCATATGCAAATAACTCCCTTGAACCAAATACCAGTGTTCTGTATTCAGAGTAAAACCATATGAGGTCTTAACTGGGAGCAACCATGTTGGAAACTTTTATTTACACCTCCCAACAGAGAGGGCAGCAGAAAAGCAGTATAGCATTATACAATGCTTAACTATTACAATACAATCAGCCAGTTTAATACAGTATGCTACACTCCCGCCATTATACAGTAAATGTAAAATGGTACTGTACATAATTTCCCAGAATACAATAGTAATACTCTGAAATTTAACAGGTTGGGCTGCATGCCTGTTACTACTGTAATCACAATGAAAACATATATAACCAATATTTCCAGAGTAATTTACATGTTAAAAAAATTGTTTTCCTTAGTACCAGTATGTCTTTAACAAAAATGTCATCATTGACAAAAAAATTATGAAAGGAACAAATTATTTCTTCTTCCTTTCTACATACTTTCAATTAACCTATCTGGCTTCTTTCTCTTTCTGTCTGGAAAACTAGTATGCAGGTGCAGCAGGTAATAAGGAAGGCAAATGGAATTTTTGCAATTATTGCGAAAGGAACAGAGTATAAAAGTCGGGAAGTGTTGCTGCAACTGTACAAGGCATTAGTGAGATCGCACCTGGAGTATTGCGTACAGTTTTGATCCCCTTACTTGAGGAGGGATGTAGTTGCACTGAAGGCAGTTCAGAGGAGGTTCACTAAATTGATTCCAGAGATGAGGGGTTTGTCTTATGAAGAGAGATTGAGCAGTTTAGGTCTTTACTCTCTAGAGTTTAGAAGAATGAGAGGAGATCTAACTGAGGTATATAAGATGATTAAGGGGATCGACAAAGTAGACATAGAGAGGATGTTTCCTCTGGTGGGGCAATCTAGAACAAGAGGTCATAGTTTTAGGATAAGCAGATTTAAAACTGAGATGAGGAGAAATTACTTCTCTCAAAGGGTTGTGAGTCATGGGGAATTCACTACCCCAGTGTGCGGTGGATGCCGGGACATTGAGTAAATTTAAGGAGGAGATAGATTTTTAATTAGTAATGGGTTGAAGGGTTATAGAGAACGGGCAGGAAAGTGGAGTTGAGGCCGAGATGAGATCAGCCATGATCGTATTGAATGGCGGAGCAGGCTCGAGGGGCTGAATTGCCTACTCCTGCTCCTAGTTCTTATGTTCTTATGTATCTCCTTCCATTTTCATTAGCTTGACTCTGCTTTCCCAACATCTCAGACTGTGTTGACCCTGAACTTTGATTTTGACTCCACTTAATGGTTAGGACTGTGAAATTAAATCAAAGATCACTTTGCCCTACCGGTGGATTCCGTGATACCGGCAAATATTCAGTTTCTTTGAGACTGTCACTTTAATTCTGACTTTCACTTGTGACTGTGGGAATTTGGACTATAGGAGGTTTCTCATGCTCTCCCTTTGTTAGATTTCTTCTTTCAAGCAAATGATTGATATGTGTTACGACCAGGTGTGAAAGGTGTCTCGGGGTCCCTTTCAGCCTTCACCTGGTCTTACTGTAACAGGGTTTTATTTTTAAACACATTGTGTTTTTAGCTCCCCCTTGGTGAATCCTTGTTAACCACTTTCCAATTATAAGGCAAAGAAACCAGCACAAACAGGCTTTTTTAGGTTTAAAGAAGAAAAGTTGAAATTTATTAAACTTGAACTTAAACTCTAATTCGGTTTACGTCTACAGATACATGACATGCCCATGCTATCATGCATACGTGATACACACATGCAAATAGAAACAGAAAAGAGCAGAAGAAAAATAAGGTGGAAAAGTCTGAGGCAATATCTGAAGAGTTGTTGTTATGGTTCTTCGAGCTCACTGTAGAGTCCTTGATTGTCGGTAGATCTTGCTTTTCGTTGGGGCCCAGTATTCTTCTTAAACCTTGTTTGCTGTAGGAGACTTTTCTCTCTTGCAGTTTCATGTGTCTTCAGTAAATTCAGAAGCTTGTGAGAAAGAGATGGGAGCAGACAGGAGAGAGATCTTCTCAGTCCAGGAGCAAACAGATGTTTTGCCCAAACTGTTTGTACAAATTCAAAAAGCTCAGGTTGCCCAGCAGATTAGTCATGTGACTAGCTGGTTTGACCATGTCCGTTTGTGTATTCTGCCATCTTAGCAGTCAACCTGGAATGCGAGTTCCCCCACCTTCAACGTCTGGTGATCAGAAGTCCATTGGGGGTTGAATGTCAGGGAATGGCTGCTTTGTCCTTCCAAACACCATCTGTTAATATGCAGCCACAATTGATCTGTTCAACATGTCCTCCCCTCACTCCAGTAACAATTTAAAATCAATGTTCATGACAAAATTAATGTGCCTCGTTCTTGGCAGGTGGGGGCCTAGCATGCCACATGACACTGACGGAGTCTCTCTCCAACCTTCACTAGGTATGTGAATGCACCTAGCCTTTTTACAACAGCTCCAAACACATATTTCTCCTTATCACCTCGTTGGTTTTTCACCATTGTCTTCTGACCAGCACTGAACTCTCTAAGTTTCATGCCTCAAGTATCATGACTCATCTTCCCTCTGTCTTGCTTTTCTCTTACCTTGCTACTGATGTCTGTCTCAAGCAAACTAAACCTTGCCCTAGAAGCATGTTTAAACACTAACTCGTAAGGTGAGCATCCTGTTGTGGACTGTGGGGTTATTCTGTAAGAGAACAGAAATTTGTCTAGCCTGTGTCAAAGAGAAACATGCAAATTACTGCCCAGCTTGTCACCTAGCAAATACTCCTGCAAAGACCTCTTTACAATCTATACACTTCTTTCTGCAGCAACATTTGATGCTGGGTGATGTAGTGGTAACAGAGTATGTTTGACTCCATTCTTACACAGAAATATTTCAAACTCTTCTTAATAAACTGTGGACCTTTATCTGACACTAACACTTCTGACAACCCATAAATTGCAAACCAACCTCTCAAAACCTCAATAGTTTTGGCACTTATGGTATTGGGCATAAACACAAACTTTATCCACTTGCTATAGCTTTCGACCAAAACAAAATACTCTTAACCTTCCACTTCAAAGATATCGACATGTATTTTTTCCTTCCCACAATTTCTTTGTTTTGACCATGGTATGAAATGAACCTTGGTTGGATCATTTTTCATTCTGAGACACACTTCACAACTTTTCACCAACTCTTCAATGCCTCTATCTACCTTTAGATACCAAAAATAGTTTCTTGCAACTGATTTCATACAGACTATCCCTATGTGCTCCTGTTGAAGTTCCTCTAACAATCTCCCTTTAAACCTTGGTGGAATAATGACTCTTAAACCCCATAGGAAACAGCCTTGATCTACACTTAGTTAATTTCTAAGTGTAAAATACTCTTGCAATTTCTCGTCACATTTTTTAGACCAGCCATTCATGGCATAATTGAGTACTTTACTGAGCACCACATCCTTGCGAGTTGCTAAAAATGAAATTTCTCTGGCAGACATTAACATGTCATTTGTTTATGTAAGATAATTCACAGGTAACTCATTTGCTAAAAATGAATCCGTCTTCACGGGAAATCGCAAAAGAATGTTCCCATTTGCATGATCTGCTGTCTTATGATATTTAATAGTCTACTGATGGACCATAAAAATCAACGCCCATCTCTGAAGCCATGCTGCCACTAGAGATGGTACTTCCTTCTTTGAACCAAATATGATCATAATGGCAGGGTGGTCAATTAACAAAGTGAACTTCCTACTGTACAGGTATTTCTGGAACTCTGTTAAACCATATATGATCGTTAATGCCTCATTCTCAATTTGTGAGTAATTTTGCTCTGACTTCGTTAAAGTATATGAAGCATATGCTGCAGGCTTCTCCACACTATCTTCCATTATGTGAGATAACACCACGCCTGGTGAGGCATCGATCGCACTGTAAAACCAATGGATTCTTAGGATAATAGTGGGTCAAAACAGCATCACTAGTCAGTACTTTCCTCACTTCTTCAAATGCTTTCTGACACTCCACAGATCACTCCCAATCTATTCCATCTTTGAGCAGTTGATACAATGGAGCAAATGTATTAACTAAGTCGGGGATGAACTTAGAATGACACACAACAATTCTATGAATGTTCTAAGTTCTTCTTTGCTCTCTGGTCTCTTTGTTTTTAAAATCCCCTCAACCTTCTCCTGTTTTGGGTGGATACCTTCACCATTTATTTGGTGTCCCAGGTATGTTATACTTGATACCGTGATGCAACACTTGTGCTTTTTAGCTTTGATGCCATACTCTTGAAGTCTTTGAAGTTGTGAAGGACTTTGTTCAACCTTACAATGTGCTCTTTCTCTGTCTTACTGCTAATTAAAATGTCATCCGAGAAACAGCACACTCCTTTCATCCCACTTAGTATTTGATCTCTGACACTCTGGAACACTGCAGGAGTATCAGACACCCCCAAATTGTAAACTTTCGTACTGGTACAACCCTTTATGTGTATGAATGGTAAGCAATTCATTCCTCGTGTCAGTTAATTCTAATTGCAAATATACATTTGACAAATCTATTTTACTGAGCACCTTTCCATTTGCTAAATTAGAAAACAAATCATCAGTAGTAGGCAGTGGGTAAGTATAATTTTCAATCATCTTATTTACTGTTTGTTTATAATCCCCACAAATTCGAATAGACCATCCTGCTTTTTGAACTACAACAATGGGTGCAGCCCATTCACTGCTCTTCACCTTTTTAATTGACCCTGTTCTTTCTAATCTATACAGCTCTTTACTTACTGCTTCTAACTGTGAATAAGGCACTGGTCTAACTTTGCAAATGTTGGCTGTACATTGTCCTTTTTCTTGACTTCAGCCTTGTGATGCCTAATTTTATAAATTGGTCCTCCTTGCCCAAAGATCACTTTGTGCACTCACAAAGTGTCAAACATACTCTTACTGATCCCTATTATAAATAACTTGGTCCAGTTTAAATGTATGTTCTTAAGCCTTTCTTCCCATCAGGGAGACTTTGTTCCCTCCTACTACTACCAATGACAAATAATAGAATGCATCACTGCATTGCACCTTAATACTCACTTCGTCTAATACTTAGATACTGTTATTGGCATAACTAGTCAGTTTCACACCAATTTTTCGTTAGGGAATGTGACTTAGGGACTTCTTGTACTCTCCTTCCAAGATAACAGACACTGCTGCAGCAGTGTTGCAACATTTTCGTATTGACTACGAAAGTAAGTTGTGAATCTCCGATTTTCATTTTTACTGTGGCTGCTGGAATTATATCTGCAGCCTTTTATCACTCAACTTCCATGTTCTGTTTTCCTTGCTCTCTGACTGAGTACAACTTTTGATCTTTCTGCTCGATAACATCAACTTCTGTTTCTATATCTCTATATGCACATTCGAGAACTTCCAGGCTCCTGACTGAGCTTTAAGTCTACCATGACCTCGACCTGGTATATTGCTGCTACCTGGATCATTACTGCAACCTGGAGCATTACTGTTTCCTTTACTCCTGCATGCTGTCTGAATATGACTGACTTTCCCACAGCGTAGCACTTTGACTGAAAATTGGAGCATTGGAGCATGGCAACAATAGTATCTAAATTTCTGACTCTGAGATTGTGAACTTGGCTGCTTGTTTCCTTCTGAAATCCAGTGGACCTCCCTTGCCGGCTCAGGAAAGGACTTCCTTGCATTCTGCAGCTATCTCTTCCTGCCATTTCCATGGCTGTGGCCTCATTGCAGGCCTGCTTGCACAGCAGTTTACTGCCTTTA
Source organism: Heterodontus francisci (assembly GCF_036365525.1). Lineage (NCBI taxonomy): Eukaryota > Metazoa > Chordata > Chondrichthyes > Heterodontiformes > Heterodontidae > Heterodontus > Heterodontus francisci. The sequence goes on along the minus strand of NC_090371.1, from coordinate 138,877,912 downwards.
CACAAACGCTTGGCCTGGATTTTACTGTTCTTTAGACCGCCATTGAACGTGTCTCTAAAGTTGACTTCTAAGTTGAGACCGTAACCACAGTGATGAGAAAGTTTCTTTAACTAAAGAATATAATCTGCAGTAGACTCATTTGGCAACTGCTTCCTTCCACGGAATGTAACTGGCAGCGCAATTTCATTCTTAGTTGAACTATGAGTCCAGAAACAAAAACAAGAAATGCTGGATTCACTCAGCAGGTCTGGCAGCATCTGTGGAAAGAGAAGCAGAGTTAACGTTTCGGGTCAGTGACCCTTCTTCGGAACTCGGGTTCCGAAGAAGGGTCACTGACCCGAAACGTTAACTCTGCTTCTCTTTCCACAGATGCTGCCAGACCTGCTGAGTGAATCCAGCATTTCTTGTTTTTGTTTCAGATTTCCAGCATCCGCAGTATTTTGCTTTTATTATATGAGTCCAGAATCTCACTTATCTCATAATAGTCCAAATTACTGGGGTCTTGTGGGCAACATTGGTTAACATCACCTCAAATGCATCCAGTCCTATCATGGTCAGGAAAACATTCACTTTATCCTCATCTAGGATTTTATTAGCTTTCATCCAAAAGTGTAACCTTTGTTCATAATTACACCAGTCCTCTTTGTTAGGGTTAAATTCCTCTGTTGTCCCAAAATATGTCTTCGGTGCCATATTTTTAAAATTACATACTCACTGAGTTGTAGCTGAACACAAATTGCGGACACACAAAGCAATCTTTCAAATAGCTCAAATTTCCTCAAAATCAACTTTAGGAGTTCCAAAAAGTGTGTCAGAATCTTCTTCAGACTGTAATCTCTCGAATGAGATGTAAATAAAAAAATCCCATCCTTTCGTTATCATGTTTCTGTTGTATATTCAGAATAAAAGTACATAAGGTCTTAAAAGCAGAATACTGCAGATGCTGGAAATCTGAAATTAAACAGAAAGTGCTGGAAATACTCAGCAGGTCAGGCAACATCTGTGGAGAGAGAAGCAGAGTTAACCTTTCAGGTCTGTGACCTTTCATCAGTTCTGAAACATTACAGACCTAAAATGTTAACTGTGCTTTTCTCTCCAAAGATGCTGCCTGACCTGCTGAATATTTCCAGCACTTTATGTTTTTATTGCAAGAGGTTTTAACTGGGAGCACTCATGTTGGAAACTTTTATTTACACCTCCCAACAGAGAAGGCAGCAGAGAGGCAGCATAGCATTATACAATGCTTAACTATTAGAGTACAATCAGACAGTTTAATATAGTATTCTACAAACAGATCACCACAGTGCTAGTTTGAGGAGACACCACACAGCATAAATAAACATAACAGGATGGGGATGTAGGTGAAAATCAGTTGTACTCAATTTGCACTCATAATGCACATCACCTGCCGTTTCATTACCTGTTTTTAATGGTGGGAAGATCTGTCAGAAAGAGGTAGGATCTTCATTTCAAAATCTTCAAGTCATCTAGACATCCCTACTCTTCTTCTTTCTTCTTTGGCCTCCTTGTCTCGAGAGACAATGGGTAAGCGCCTGGAGGTGGTCAGTGGTTTGTGCAGCAGCGCCTGGGGTGGCTATAAAGGCCAATTCTAGAGTGACAGATTCTTCCACGGGTGCTGCAGATAAAATTGGTTGTCGGGGCTGTTACACAGTTGGCTCTCTCCTTGCGCTTCTGTCTTTTTTCCTGCCAACTGCTAAGTCTCTTCGACTCGCCACGCTTTAGCCCCGCCTTTATGGTTGCCCGCCAGCTCTGGCGATCACTGGCAACTGACTCCCACGACTTGTGATCAATGTCACAGGACTTCATGTCGCGTTTGCAGACGTCTTTAAAGCGGAGACATGGACGGCCGGTGGGTCTGGTACCAGTGACGAGCTTGCTGTACAATGTGTCCTTGGGGATCCTGCCATCTTCCATGCGGCTCACATGGCCAAGCCATCTCAGGCGCCGCTGGCTTAGTAGGGTGTATATGCTGGGGATGTTGGCCGCCTTGAGGACTTCTGTGTTGGAGATGCCGGGTTCATTCCCCAATACCAGGTCCAGTACGGCCCCTTCCCTAGTTGGACTATCTACATATTGTTTCAAGAAGCCCTCCTGGATGCTCCTTACAAATTCTGCCCCATACAAACCCCTAGCACTAAGTGAGTCCCAGTCAATATAGGGGAAGTTAAAATCACCCACCACTACAACCCTGCTACCTTTACACCTTTCCAAAATCTGTCTACATATCTGCTCCTCTACCTCCTGTTGGCTGTTGGGAGGCCTGTAGTAAACCCCCAACATCGTGACTGCACCCTTCCTATTCCTGAGCTCCACCCATATTGCCTCGCTGCATGACCCCGCCAAGGTGTCCTCCCGCAGTACAGCTGTGATATTCTCCTTAACCAGTAATGCAACTCCCCCTCCCCTTTTACATCCCCCTCTATCCCGCCTGAAGCTTCTAAATCCCGAAACATGTAGCTGCCAATCCTGTCCTTCCCTCAACCAAGTCTCTGTAATAGCAACATCATAGTTCCAAGTACTAATCCAAGCTCTAAGTTCATCTGCCTTACCTGTTATACTTCTCGCATTGAAACAAATGCACGTAGACCACCAATCCCGCTGTGCTCAGCAACATCTCCCTGCCTGCTCTTCCTCTTAGTCTTACTGACCTTATTTACTAGTTCCCCCTCAGTTATTTCACCTGCTGTCCTACTGCTCTTGTTCCCACCCCCCTGCCACACTAGTTTAAACCCCCCCGAGTGACGACAGCAATTCTTGCAGCCAGGATATTTGTGCCCCTCCAGTTTAGATGCAACCCGTCCTTCTTGTACAGGTCCCATCTGTCCCTGAAGAGAGCCCAATGATCCAGATATCTGAAACCCTCCCTCCTACACCAGCTGTTCAGCCACATATTTAGCTGCACTATCTTCCTATTTCTAGCCTCACTGGCACATGGCACAGGGAGTAATCCCGAGATTACAACCCTAGAGGTCCTGTTTTTTAACTTTCTACCTAACTCCCTAAACTTCTGCTGCAGGACCTCGTCACTCTTCCTGCCTATGTCGTTGGTACCGATGTGTACCACACCTCTGGCTGTTCACCCTCCCCCTTCAGAATGCCCCCTGTCCGTTCAGAGACATCCTTGACCCTGGCACCAGGGAGGCAACATACCATCCTGGAGTCTCTTTCACGTCCACAGAAGCACCTATCTGTGCCCCTGAGTATAGAGTCCCCTATAACTATTGCTGTTCTGCGCTTTGTCCCTCCCTGCTGAAGAACAGTGCCAGTCGTGGTGCCACTGCTCTGGCTGCTGCTGTTGTTTACCCTTGATAGGCCATCCCCCCAACAGTATCCAAAACGGTATACTTGTTAGAGAGGAGGATAGCCACAGGGGATTCCTGCACTGACTGCCTGCCCCTTCTAGCGGTCACACATCTATCTGCCTGCACCTTGGGTGTAACCACTTCTCTAAAACTCCTGTCTATGACACTTTCCGCCGCTTGCATGCTCCTAAGTGCATCCAGTTGCTGCTCCAACCGATCCATGAGGTCTGTGAGGAGCTGCAACTGGGTACACTTCCTGCAGATGTAGTCGTCTGGAACACTGGAAGTGTCACGGACCTCCCTCATCTCACAGGTGAAGCACTTTACCCCTCTAACTGACATTTCTAGCACTAATTAATAAATTAATTTAAAATAAATAAATACTTATTAAATCCTTACTACATTATGTTACAATTAACTATGTGGTCCCTCGTGCTAGATTTCTACTACAAATACTAAATGCTAACTAAATACAGTAATCTCCTCCCTCCGGTTTAGTTACTCTACTTATTAATTAATTAGTTAATTAGGGTTCTAATCAATTTTTATCAATGTTTTATTTTCAAATTCAGTACAGATTCCCTACCAGCCAGTCAGGTCACAGCTTTCCTGTGACGTCACTTTTTCAGTTTTTTAAAGTTTTTCTTTCAGTTTTTTTTTACCAGAGGTAAGGTTTTTATACTCACCGGTTCGGAACTCTGTCCTCCGAGTCTTCTCCCTGGATGTAGGCCGCGAATCCCCGAGGTAAGTTTTTTATACTTACTGGTCCGGAACTCCGCCCTCCGAGTCTTCTCCCTGGATGTAGGCCGCGAATCCCCGAGGTAAGCTTTTTATACTTACTGGTCCGGAACTCCGCCCTCCGAGTCTTCTCCCTGGATGTAGGCCGTGAATCCCCGAGGTAAGTTTTTTATACTTACCGGTCCGGAATTCCGCCCTCCGAGTCTTCTCTTTGGATGCCCAGTATAGGCATGTCCTTTTCATAACTTTAAACATGGACTATATTCAGCGTAGCATCTTCTGGAACTGAATTTTCAATTTGTTTTAAATGAACCACAATGGACATTAAAAGTGGGCGTGGACTGCAAAGATGGCTGCCGAAGTTCAGCCGACCTGACCAGTGTATTCAAAAACTGACTTATTGTCTTGAAATGACAAAAGAATACTTTCCAGACTAAGAGGTGTTATCAATGCCCATCCTGAAACCATCAGGATACATTCCTGAATTGAATGGGTTTCATCCTGAAACAAAGAAGATGATTGTTTCAACCCTCCTCAGGATGAATGTCTCACAATAATAAACCAGGATGGGGTTAATCAACCTCGGAAAAAAAACTATGAGAAGTCAGATGTTGGAGCAGCTATGTTGGTCCCCGTTTAAAAATCTGTAAAATACAGACTGCGGGAAAAAGCAGCAACCAGACAAGGCAGTACCATCGTGCCTTAAAAGAACTGGAGGCTGTAACATCTTAAGGTCTTCGAGCCTATTCCTTTTCTCAAGTCCACCAGTACGGAAAACCAACCTCCTAGTAATGAGGCTACAAGCAACTAACTTCATGACCTGCTAAACATCCACCTCTTCGAGAGAATCCTGCAACAACTTTGACATACAACTCTGGCTATCGAATCCACCTAACTACATTTCAGGAATGAAAACACCTGCTTCATTGGGCCTGCAATGCATGTCTTTTCCCCAAGACGAGCCAAATTACATGACTTACAAACTATTCCTTTGTTTGCAATTTGTAAAGGTGCACTATCCTTTTAATGGCTTTCTTTCTCAAGTGTGTGTGTGTTGTTATGACCAAGGTGGGAGCAGTGCACTGTTTTTCTAGTTCCACTTCTCCCAGGTCACAACATATATTTAAATGTTTACCCAGTCACTGATTCAATCAATCATAGATTCTATTTTTATCCCAAAATAAAATACACCCAACCAGGTTTCTTTAATAAACAACAAAATTATTAGTTTATCATAAAACCAAACATAACCAGTAACAAAGCAAAGCATTAACACACAGAGTGAAATATGAAAGTTCCCTTTTTACCCTAGCCCCTCACACACACACATACACCGGTTCACTGAAAACAATAGAGATTTTCTTTTTAGAGCTCTGATTAAAAAAAACAAAAAAGAATACTTTGGCGGAATTCTTGCAAACTCTTGAAGAAAAAGGAGAAGATTTGGAAAGATTTCAGCTGTCCCTTTTTTGGTTTGGTGCCCCAAATACACGTAGATGGTTGTCACTGGGATCTTTCTCTGGAGAAATTCATTCAGGTGGTGTCAAGGATTTACCCGGCAGGTTTTTCCAGCATCTCAGGAGAAATGCAGTCACAGGGGTTTCAAGCAGGCCTTTCAGGATGATTGTAGCATCAATTTCTCTATTTCTTACATTCGCTTCAAAAAGCTTTCAAAGAGATGGAAAAACTGGCAGGTTTTTGAAAGAGATGGAAAAGGCAGAGCTGGGGTGACTGCTCTCTTGGCTTTTTTTAAAACTCCAATTGACTGTCCAAAGCAAAACCAAAACAATATCTCAAGAGTCAAGCCTCCTGACCCCTATAAATACTGACCTGTCACTTCTCTGTAAACACCTCCCCAAGTCAAAAAAACCCTGTTGGGTATTTACCCGAAGACAGGGGAGATGGTGGTGTAGTGGTATTGTCACTGGACGAGTAAACCAGAGGACACAGGTTCCAATCCCACCATGGCAGTATTTAAATTCAATTGATTAACTTCAAAGGCAGCAGTGGTTAGCACTGCAGCCTCACAGCTGCAACAATCTGGGTTCAGTTCTGGGTACTGTCTATGCAGGGTTTGCAAGTTCTCCCTGTGACTGTGTGGGTTTCTGCCAGGTGCTCCAGTTTCCTCCCACAGCCAAGGACTTGCAGGTTGATAGGTAAATTGGCCATTGTAAATTCCCCCTCGTGTAGGTAGGTAGTAGGAGAATGGTGGGGATGTGGTAGGGAATACGGGATTAATGTAGGATTAGTATAAATGGGTGGTTGATAATCATCACAGATTTGATGGGCTCACGGGCCTGTTTCAGTGCTGTATGACTCTACAGTTGTTTGCAAACCAAGTCCAAAAGACCTTCCAATGACTTATTTTTTGAAAAAACACAAAGTCCAGCATCTATGGAATCCTTTCCTCAGTTTAAAAAATAAACAATGTCCATAATTCTAAAATGCATGAGTCCTCAAAAAAAAACTAACAAAAAATATAAAAACACCATCATAACAGTGTCTGTGCATGTGGGTGAGTGTGTGTGGGTGTGTGAGAGCTGAGTGAGTGACATAGTGTTAGACTGTTGGGGTGAATGTGTGAATAAAAATAATCCTCTTTATTTAAACCTAGGAAAAGAGTGCTTTTTTTTTTCTTTTCATGGGATGTGGGCATTACTGGCAGGCCAGCATTTGTTGCCCATCCCTAATTGCCATTGAACTGAGTGACTTGCTAGGCCATTTCAGAGGGCATTTTAAGAGTCAACCACATTGCTGTGGATCTGGAGTCACGTAGGCCAGACCAGGTAAGGACAGCAGATTTCCTTCTCTAAAGGACATCCGTGAACCAGATGGGTTTTTACAACAATCTTTGATAGTTTCATGGCACCATTACCGAGACTAGCTTTCAATTCCAAATTTTTAATTAATTGAATTTAAACTCTAACAGCTGCCATGGGGGGATTTGAACGTGTGTCCCCAGGCATTAGGCCTTCTGGTTATTCAAGTTGGCCATACACTCAGGGCTTAAGAAACATACACACCTTCCTTGTAAAATAGCACTGATTAAGGGCAATAAAGGGAAAAGAGCTGGGGTTTCAGTTCTCTTTCAACTCTGTCCGTAGCAGAATATCCAATGGATAGAGAGCATTTGCTGAGGGTGACCATGAGGGAGAAGCATAAATTTGCATTAGGATGAGGGTGAGTGGGAGTGGTTGATCGATGGAGATGTGAGGAAGTGCATGGACAGAGAATAATGGGTGTGGGGCGTGATGTGCTGGAGTAGGATTGACAAGGCAGATTGATGGGGTGGGGTGATGAGCACAGCAGGAAGTAGACGAGATTGCCACTGTTCACACCCTTCCTGACCTGCTAAGGTCATTAAAGGGTTCTTTACACTGAATCCAGGAGTGTGGCACCACACTCCTGCTGCTGACCTCTTCTGTTATCTCCAATCATGCCTCCTTGATGCCAGCTGGAGGCTTCTTCCTCCCGTTGGTAGGGAACAGTATCTCTTTTTAACTCCGCACATCCACCTGCAGCACACCCAGGAAAGCGTCAATGGAATAAGGGGCTGCATTTTGTGCTGGAGATGGGGATCCCAGCACTAGGCCAAAAAGGTGGGGGAAAGCCATTAATAGGCCACTTAAGGGCCTCAATTGGCCTCTGGGCAGGAAGGCTGTCATCGGCCTATCCTACCTCTGGGAAGATCGCTTGGCGATGGGGAGGCGACGGGCCCTCTGATCCCCACCCCCCGCCATCCATTACGATACTCCGTGACCCCCCCCCCCTCCCCACTGCCTCCAATCCCACCTCGGGGGCCACAAAAAGTCCTGGCCAAGGTGTAGCCTTTGTCCATGTGGAATGCATTCTGCCACTTGCTTCTGTATTCTTCCCAACTCTCATACATTACAACAGTGACTACACTTCAAAAGTACTTTATTGGCTGCAAATTGCTTTGGGACATCCTGTGGTTGTGGAAGGTGCTTTATGAATGCAAGTCATTTTTTTGTTTAATTCTAAACTCCTTCAGCTTGGATGTTTGGAGTGTCCCAACTGGAGTTGAGATCAGACCTTGCAGGTCCACACCATGCCTGCTACCGCTGATTGGTTGAGGAATTCGGAACTAAAATCATAATGAGGTGGCTGAGTTAAAAAGCCACTGACAGACACTTACTGCTGGGTTTCCCACATGCTATCGAATACCCACCCCGCTCCCAGCATAAAGCAAACTTAAATTTGGGGCCATTGTCTTTGATCCATGCCACAAATGTCATTCCCCAGCCAAAGACTCCACTCCTCTCCCTGGCCACTGTCTGACGCTGAACCACACTGTTTGCAACATTGGCATCCTATCTGAACCTGAGTTGAGCTTCTGACCCCATATCCCCTCCATCACAAAGATTTCCTACTTCCATCTCTGTGATATCCTGTGACCATCGCCATGAGGCCCTGAAGAAATCATGAAATTCAGGTGGTTTACCATGTGCAGCAGAAATATAAATTAAGACTGTGATGTGTTCTGCAGATGAGTCTCTTGAGCCAAATACCAGTAATATCCTGTGAAGCACTGGGACGTTTTAGAACATGAAGGCACGAAATTGAGCTTGATAGTGTGGCTGGTGCCATTGTTACGGAAGCCCTGAAGCAAGAAAATGGTGCCGCCCATGCTTCCAACCATTTCTGGTGTGGACCACACAGCATCCTTTGCTGGGAAGGGCACTAGTGCGGGTGTGCTGTGTGTGCACTGGATGGTCAGGAGTGATGACAAGCAGCCATTCCGGCTGATCTGGCGTTCGTTTCAGGAACTTCATTTGCGCATGTCCATTGAACGTCTGTGTTGATCACTCCCAGCTGAACAGACATACAGCAGCACAAGGGCCTCCCACCAGCATTATTTAAAGGGCCAGACACTAACTTGCAGGCTGAGGTGCTTTTGACTTGCATCTACTTAGGCTGATTTGTGGAAGTACCGTGGTGTATTTTTAGAAGTGTTTTGCATAGCTATGTATTAAAATCATGGGCGACACAGGATTTGGTGACCCAGATATGGGGACTGTGGTAGCAGCACCTCTTATCTGCAATATGACCACCAAATGGGGCAAAAGCTGCAGAGGGGAAACCCACCAAGGATTTTTTGGCAGCATTTCTCCAATCTCCACTTGTCCCAGAAGAAATGCCTGAAGCAACTCAGGTTCAATAATGAGGTGATGACAGAACAACCCGACCTGGAGCCTCACACCAGGGTGAGGATGATGCTGCCAGTGGCCTTCAAGGTCACAGTGGAATTGAACTTTTATGCGTCTGGGTCTTTCCACACAGGAGCAGGCGACATCTCGGACTTATCCCAGTATGCCATCCATCGGATCATCCAGGAGGTCTTCTCCCTCAGCTGGAACAAACAGAATGAGAGGGCCTATGATTTTGCCACGACAACAGGATTCCTGATGATGCATGGTGCCAATGACTGCACACATGTGGCTCTGCTGACCCTCTATGACAATGGGGAGAGCTACAGGAATTGCAAGGGCTACCATCCTATAACCATGCAGTTGGTGATATAGCTCTTGGGTCTAAAGGGATCAAAGGGTATGGGGCGAAAGCAGGAGCAGGCTACTGAGTTGGATGATCAGCCATGATCATAATGAATAGCAGAGCATGCTCGAAGGGCCGAATGGCCTACTCCTGCTCCTATTTTCTGTGTTTCTATGGTGTGCGACCACTCCCAAAACATCATGTAGGTGAATCGCCGCTATCCTGACCAAGAGCCACAATGTATTCATCCTGCGCCAGTCAGCTGTATCTACCAGCTTTGGGCCTCCACAGAGAATCAGATGGTGGCTGCTCGTGTGGGGACAAAGGCTACTCCCAGTACATGTGGCTGATGACCCCACCTCTACCACCTGACCACATGAGGATAGTGGGCATATTATGAGAGCTACAAGAAACATCGTGGTGGAGACAATCGTTCTGCTTAAGCAATAGTTCTGCTGCCTTGACTGCCTGGGAGGAGCTCTCCATTTCACGCCGAAGTGTGTTTCAAATTTTGTGGTGGTCTACTGCGTCCTCCATAACATTGCCACGATGAGGGTGCAGCCATTGCCTCCTGGAATCTAGGGGCCAACTCAGGAGGAGGAAGAGGAAGAGGCAGGGAGGATGCATCCTGGACATCTTCACTCTAGACAGGCTGTCAGCTCCTTCTCAGACTCCACTTTCAATAAAACTACTTCCCCGACCACCCTGATCCACCAATTCCCCATCACAGGTCACCATCCAACAATAAAGGTCACCCACAAAAACCTTCTCATTAACATCTTTATTCAACACTACATCCAATTATACAAACAATGATAACTATTCACCCTTGTGCATCCCATAGTACCTGTCTTGCGGGTGCCCTTTTCTGTCCTAGTGCTCCGAGGCAGTACTACCCCAGTGACTGCAGCATGGCTGGAGGAAGGCTGCTGACTTTCACTAGGGGAGACGGCAGATGGCCTTGCAGTATGCCCTCGAGTAGCTCTGAACCTTGAGGGCCTGGCTTTGGACTGCGCCACCTCAACACAGGTGTCAGCAGTCTGGGCTGGCAGGCTGAGAGGCAACAGCAAGGGCACTGGTGGAGTGGCAGTGGTGAGAGCACGAATGCAGTCATCCTGGGAGAGGACAGCAGGTGCGTGCTCCAGGGTGTCACGACCACTCCCATTGGGCAGTATCACAGCAATCCTAGTTATCTGCTGGAGGACAGATTGCTGGACCACGTAAGAGCCTGCATTCCCCTTTGAGCACTGAGATCCGCAGCCATAAAGGCAATAGTCTGACCCTGCATGGCAGCAAGTATAGATCTCATAACCTCAATCTGAGCTTCCACCGCCGTACTGAAACATTGTGTGACTGCCGCCTGTGCTGCAATGGAAGCTGAGATAGCGCCATCAGAAGCTGCATTATTTGGCTTGGCTAGAGCTGTCATGGAGTTGGCCACCACTTACGTGCTCGAAATGATGGGTTCCAAGCTCTGCACAATGCCCTGTGCCAACTTTGAGCCAGACTCCTCCAGGTTCCTTGACAGTGACAGGAGGCTATCTGACAGGCCTGCCAATGCACCAAGCATTTCATGGTGCATCATGATCAGCAGCATTCCCCTGTATACCATCCCATTGAAGTCCTCAGCTGTAACCTCACTCTCCTGAAAGCAGGCCACAAACTGTCCTATCCCCTAGCCTGTCTGCAGCCCACTCATGTCCGGTGACTCATCATTAAAAAGCTTTTAATAAAGTTCCACACCAAATGTTATTAATTAAACACAAAGCTGTAATGGATTAAAAGAAAACTGACTGAAGTGCAGGAAACAGTTAATATTTGTGACAGGAGTTAGGTTAGAGTTGGGGGAATTACTGAAAGGGGTACAAACAGTCACTTGGTAGTACAGAACTTGAGTATTACTGAAAATATAAAGAAAGAGAGAGAGAGAGAGAACATATCAAACAGCACATCCCTTCGGCTGTTTGCAATAGGCAGACTACTCACCGTACTTAACCAGCCCGTATTTGCAAAACTCAAAACACAATGTCTAACATTAGATGTGATTCTACGATTGGACAGCACTTACTGAACAATCTCAAGTGTGCTAAGAATTACACTAACAACCAATTTAAGATTATCAGTCAGGCTTGCAATGTGGCTCACTTACCCTTGCTAGAAGCTACATATATTCATATGCAGGGACCTGTCCTCTTTAGGCAAAAGAAACATGTCCAGGCGTTGCACCTTTTTTGAAGTAAACAAAAGCGTGGGGGACAATAATTCCGTGGTGCATTCTCCACGACAATGCCTTGATTAGAGTTGACTTGCCAACCAATCAGCACCCTTTTCTCATGCAGTACAAATTGTTGCTCCCTTTGAAATTTGGCATTCTTGCATCTGTCCTGATTAGTGCAAGACGAAAGCTTCGACAGCATGTCTCTTTTTTCAGCAATACTGAAAGGGGTACATCAGAAACTCAATGCAATGTGGTCAAATCTGCAGATGATACGAAATTAGGCAGGCAGTGGAATCAAAAGAGGCAGCTCAGAAATTATAAGACAAGTTATGTAAATGGGCAGAACAATGACAGATGAAAATTAATGCAGACAGATGCAGAGTCCTACATAGGAATAAAAAGTAGATGACACGCATTCCCCATGAATGGTGATGAAATTGTTAAGGATATAGGTAAAGAGACCTTGTGGTCTTCTTGGACATGACAGTAAACATGGCCAAGCAACGCAGAGCAGTATTCAAAAAGGCCAAGAGAATGCGGAACTAATTTGTCAAAATAATAGAAGATCAGTCAGAGGAGGTAGTCACCAAACTTTATAGTACTCTGGTCAGCATCTTAATAGACCTTGACTTCAATGGAAATGAAAATCAAGAGAGATGTACAATGAAAGCAGAATCAATGTTGCCCTGTTTACACTATCACCTAAAGTCAAATTTACCCCCAAAGAGTGATCAATGTGTCAACTAAACTTACAGGGATAATGAGGCAAAAATCCTGAAGTCATTTATAAACCAATTGGATGTTCGAATGGTGGGAATTAGGAATTCTCTGAATGAATAAACTAAGTTGGGGTGAATGGCCTTCTTCATCTGTAATTATCTTACAATCTTTAATGGAAAAGATTGTCAGACGCTGGGACAGCCAAATCACAAAATGTGAAGAATTTAATAAGTAAAGATCAGGAATCAGACCCAAGCAAGTCTCACAATAGGAGTTTTGAGTTGTGACTCGCTGGCGACAAAGCTTATGGAATGGAACAGATTGCAAACAAGAATTGGTATCTCTTCAGGCAGTACTACTGCCAAAGAAAATGGGCATAAAGACAAAAAACTGATCAATGCTAATTGAGGACTAATAAATTGTATGGACCACACACAGATGATATATGGAAACAGATTTTTTTCTAACAATGGATTTAGCACAATAACCTATACATAGCCTTCAATTTCAACTGTAAAGCACCAAGTATCAAACCCGATATGCAATATAAATTACACTTCAGAGCTGGTAACAATTGAATGTTTAACTACCTGACACAATACGAAACAGATGGCTACAATGCCAACTGTTTAAATTGTCAGAAAAACCCTATATACCAAATGGGAAATGAACTTCCTTAGACTTTTAATGGAAAAAAAACCCTACAAGTAACTTAAAAAAAACTTGCAGCCAAGATGGCCACAGCCATTTATATCTGAAATACCAGGGGATTGGACTGGAGACAAAAAGTCTAACAAGAAGCCCAGCCAGGACAATGGCTTGTTCTAAGTAATTGAATTACCTAGAATGGCTTCATTAGTGGCTTTCATGGCCATCCCCACCCATTAACGTTGAAAGAGCCAACCCCACCCCCCACCCCCCAACCTCCAAATGTGAATGGACATCCTGGGGCATGTAGAACCTTGAATTTCATTAGAGAATTTCAGAAAAACCTCATTAGAAACAAAGGGGATTGAGAAGAACCATGTGATTGCCTGTTCATCTCTAAAGAAACAAGTTGTTACATAGACAAGGAGACAAGCAGTAACCGAGTGGGCAGCAGCTGAGAAGGCTGCTGCTCCCGTCACTCTCTCTCTCTTCCCAGAGAACATCAAGTGAAAACCGTCTGTGACTAGGGGACCCTCCAAGCCTACAGACTGCTACAGCCAGCGACCGGGGAAGAGAGCCAGCTGCAATTCTGCCTTCAGGAAAACTCTGAGCAAAGCAGGCCAACCAAAGTGCACTTTGACCAGCGAGAACTTCAAGAATACAGCTTCAGCTGAGGACTACTGGATTTACAGACTGTATTTAAGTTCCATTTATTCTGGATTTAATCCAAACACCAAATCTATTCTCCCTCTTGTAATCTATTTGCGTGTGTGATTCTCATGTGAATGTGTGCGTGAATATATAGTTTTTTTTAGTATTTTTAAAACAGGTTAGAGTGTTAAGTATAATAAACTTACCTCTTTCTTGTTTAAACTCAAGAAAACCTGTTCGATTGGTTCTTTAACAATCTCAGTAAAGGAAAAAGGTAACACACTCACAGAGATGGTAAGCATTACCACTGTTTAAAAGGAATAAGCCCTGTTACAGTCAAATAAAAGGAAGGAGAAAGAGGGGAGCCTGAGAGCCCCACCTCATTGGCACTTGTGAATTTTATATTAATACTAATAATAAAAATAAAATGAGAACAATTTGAAGACCATACATCATTTTTTGACCCATACACACTTTGTTATTGCCTAAAAGAACAGTTCAAATGTTTGAACAACTCACCAAGCAGTTGGTCTCTAAATTGGAAATAAAGACTTTGAAATGAAATGAAAGGAGGAGAGGTAAAAGAATAATAGACTAAAAGAGAGAGGAGAAAGAGACTGGAAAGGAGAGACACTATTAAAAATGGTGACAGGTCAACTGTACTCCTCATTAAGAGTAAAATGATTATCAGCTAATGAAATAGGTAAGCACCAAAAATTGGTTATACTTAATGTATAAAGCCAGTAATACACAAATGACGGTTTTGTTTTCTTTGTCATCACAGCAAGTTTATGGTAAATGTCATTTGCAAGTGGCTTGAATCATATACTGAGGAATTTCACGAACATCCAAAACAATATTTCTGCAGATATCAGTATTCTGCTAATCCAGCCAACATCTGGTTCTGGGTTCCCTGTTCTCTCTTCTTCTGCCAAGCAAAAAAACTTGCTCAGTTCCAGAATTATCATATTTTACTGTTTCTTCAACGTAGTTCCGAATATTTTATTTGCTAGAAAGCATTGATATATATTGAATATTTCCTATGAATGGAAATTGTCGCATCACAAAGCCTGAAGAATAGCAGATTAGGTGTTTTCTACCATGATTTCTTTTTTTAATTGGTTATTTTAGTTATTATTCATATTTGCTTGCATCTTACCAAGAAATTGAAAACATGGTAAAGAGAGGAAAGGAAATACAGTTAGATTTGATAATGCTCCATAACAGAGTCTTTTAAAATGACAATGAATGAAATTAATTGCAAATAAGGTGGTTATTTGAAGACTGCTTTGATAACTGAAACCAATAGGTAGAGATAAACGGAGAAAATGATGATGACATGGTGTGTACTTTCAGCATTTTCTGTTTCTATTTCAAAATTTCAAACTTGCAGACTTGTTTTTAATCTCTACTGATGATAAATGTATCTGCCTCTTCTCAGATTGAGTGTTTGCAGGCTTCAGTTTCAGTTTCTCTATTCAAAAGCAATAAGGAGGAATTTATTTCTGATAACATTTCATATTTTCTGACAACACCAAACTATATGGCCAGGAGAACCAACGTAGTGTAAATTTCACATCTCACTTCTGTCCAGGGTTCTAAATGAGCTTGTTGGATGATGTATATATCAGAGTATGTAACTTTCTCTGAAATCATTTCACTATATCTAATTGAGTTTTAACATGGCAGTTCTAACAGTGAGCTCCATAGCCCAGTCTTTCTTATTAGCAATAGTTATCTTTTACTGACACGTGACTGAATGAGTTAAGAATCAACGGGTGTGAAATTCAAATCCGTGTCACTGCTGGAGATGATTCTACAGAAGCGGAGACCATCTGAGTGGCACATGTTGCACCTCTAGCCACTTCTGGGGAACCTTTGTGGCACTCCATGCTGGGAAGGGCACTCGCACTGGACCCCTGCATGCACTGGAAGCTGCTGAGCTGGTGCTGTCATGACATCACTGAACCCTACTACTCTATGCTCTATTTGCAAACTTGGACCACGCAGGTCCATTCAACATATTTGCTTGTCATTCAGCTGCGTTCAGCTGCAAGAGGGGCCCAGCACTAAAGTTATTTAAAGGGCCAGGCAGCCAACTTACAGGTAACTTAGAATAGCTTCTGCTATTGCAAAGTGTCTGGAAGTACTGTTGAGTATTTTTGGAGGTATTGTGATGAGTTGCTGGATTTGGCAGGGAATGTTGCTGCATCCTCATAGGAAGAGCAGTCGATTTGGTGACCTGTCCACACAAAGGCTGCAACAGGTATGGACAGGCTACAGTGGCGGTGCCTCTGGGTCTGCAACACAAACTGTGATATCCTCTGCCAAGTTGCAGCCAGACTCCTCCGTGCTCCTTGACAATAACAGGAGGCCATCTGGCAGGCCTGCCAATGCACCCAGCATTTCAGTCTGCAACCTCATCAGCATTCTCCTGTATGCCAGCCCATCAAGGTCCTCATCTGAGCTCCTATAGCAGAACTTGTCTGCGACCTCAACCTCCAGAGAGCTGGCATACAAGCTATTGTTTCCCCTGGTCTGGCTGTAGCCCACTCGTGACCAGTGGTTCACCACGTGCAAATCCCAACTCTATATTAGCCTCTAAGGTACATGCAGTGCCACTATCCAAGCTGGTGGCTGTGAGTGTCAGATCAAGTGGCAGGGCCTCTTCATAAGTATTGTGCTGCCGCTTTCTCTCCTGCTGGGTATGCTGTGGCTGGGCAGGTAGCAGTTCTTGGGTATCTGAAAGTAGAAAATCAGAAAGAGGAAATTTGGAGTGAGGGAAGGAGGATGGGAAGAAAATCAAGAGGTCCATGGTCACACAATCTGCAGCTTGCTCATCATAACAGATAGCAGAATGGGGGAGAGCTGGGAGTTGAGAAGGGGCATAAAGCATGAACATAGCATCATCCTCAATGTTTTCAGTGACTCCAAATGCCTGGGGCTCTATGACAGCTGAGCTCATGACGTGGAGAACTATCTCCTCTGTAGGCTGAGGCGATGCAGGGGTGCCTGTCCCCCAGCAGTTCTGCTCTGCTCGCTTCTATTATGTGCCACCTTGTCCTGCAAGAGAGAAGGCTGAATGTCAGTGCTTGTGTTGCACTGTGTATGGTTAATGTGCCTGCCACAGTTGAACAGCTGGGGTTATGTGGAAGCAGGGTTTGAGGATGGCATCATCGGAATGTGTGTGGAGGTGAGGTGGAGTATCTGGATGTTAGGTGTGAGTCGTGAATGCCAGGGAGTGCTGCCGGCTGAGTGCTGGGAGTGTGGTGCATTGAAAAGCATGAGAAGATGGTGGTGTGGCTGCTAGGAGAAGTCATGTGTATTCACTGACTTTAACCACCTGTGAGAGGTCAGTGAACTTCTTGTGACACAATTGTCATATCCTTGGGGTCAGACTCTGAGAATTGAGCTCCCTGGCCATCTGTTTCCGATCCTGTCTGAGGGTGGTCCTTGAGGCCCTTCTGCATCACCACCCCTGCAACTCTTCTCCTGTCCACCTCCATCACTAGCACCTCCAATGCTTCATTCGTGAAACTGGGAGCCCTCTCTCTGCCCTGGTGTTTCATATTTTTTCTTCAGTATTGCTATGATAGTATTCAGCAGCAGCCATCTTCCCTTTAAGAGGGACAGACTGCATTAGAAGAGCAGGCTGGCTGCATCACATGCTATCAGCACACACTGGTCGGCACCCTGCTGAGAGCGCAGGCAGCTGGCATTGTGGACTCCACTCGCACCAATGCTACAACAAGGTAGATGAGGAGGCAGCACCAAATTTGAAAGCTGCCTACCTCCACAGCAATGGGTACAGGCAGGTTGAAAATCACAACCCCTGTGCCCAAAAAAATGATGCGGACCAATTTTTAGTCCAATGGCCAGAATTTTACTTTGGGCAGGAGGCTCTGCCCACCAATTGAAAAGTTGGTGGTGAGCCCATCTCTGCCAGGCCTGGGGAGCAAAAAACCACGGCTTGGCTCCCCAGGCCCTTAATTGGTCCTGGGCGGGCCTTCCACCTCCTTAAGGCAGGAAGTTCCACCTAATGGAGCTGTCGGCCAATCAGCTGGCCGGCAGCTCTCAGTCCCAACAGCGCCATCAGGAGCGGTGGACACTTCTAGAACTACATCCAGCCATCGGAGGCAACAGGAAGGACAGCCTGGAAGTCAGCTAAGTTTTTAGGACCTTGCCGGGGACAATCGGTCGGGCCCCGGTGAGGCAAGGGGGTCGGTTTGGTGAGGCGGTGTGGGGGGGGGGGAAGTGTTGTGTGTTGGGGGGGTGCTTGGGACCTCAGCAGCAGCCCTCTGTGGGGCACAGGGTACCCGATCAGGAGGGTCCCCCCACCGCCTGCAAGAGATTCTTGGGGTCTTTGCCATCCACCCGCCATGGGTAAAATACCTGCGGCAGTGGGAGGAGGCCCTAAAGTAGTAGTTAATTGGCCACTTAAAGGCCTTGATTGGCCTGGGGCAGACAGACCATTTCTCGCCGCCATTGCCCCACATAAAATTGCAGCAGGGGCAGAGGGGGTTGGGAATGCCTCCCCCCCCTCACCTCCCACTCAATTTTACGCCCCCCCCCCCCCCCCACCGCCACCAGCCTGCTCGTTGGGGGACCGTAAAATTACGGCCAATGTGTTCAACCAGCTAAAAGTTGTAAATATAGATTGAATCTCCGTGAAGCAAAACATCTGTAGATTTGAAACAAAATGCATCTGTGCTTTATCACAAACTCCCTTAAATATGTTTTTAAAGTTTTATGTAAGGCATCTGGTTTTGTAGATTTTATATTTCCAGAGACTAAAAAAATAGTAACGGACATTCTGTTATTTTAAAATAGAATTTACATCGCAAAGAGTTACCAAATATTTATATTTCTCAATGTTCAGGCTTTGTTAAAGAAAGCTATGGATGAGTCTTTGCTAAAAATATTTATGACAAGTATGCTGATAATTTGAATTCATGTCCTAGCCCTCAAATCCAGTTTGTGTGAATATTAAGGAAGAGATTTATGCTAGATATTTATATATATTTTCTAATGTTCTTGAGATTAAATCAAGCCATATAGTATCCCTTGTTCTATTTTATGTATTGGAAAATATAATCAACATTCTAACTTTCTTTATATTATAGTCAGATTGCTGTTAAATAAAATGGGTTCACAAGATGATCCTGATCCACAACATCCCTGTATTCCTACTGTGTTCACACAACTATAACAAGCTATTCAGACCAGCAGTGGGATGACAATGATTTGTAATCTTCCCAGTAAACAACTCAGTACCATTTTTTAAATCCTACATGGGGCGACTGGACATAGCTAAAGACGATAATTTATAATGATCTCATTTTTTTAAAATTGTCCTCGGCTTGTGGGAAAAAGCAGGCAAGATCAGATTTATTGCCCATCATCAATTGCCCTGAGAAGGTGTTGATAAGTCTTCCCTTGAACCGCTGCAGTCCTTGTGGTGATGGTGCAATCATAATAGTGTTAGCTAGCGAATGGTGTGGTTCCTCTAATACTAATTTAATAAAAATACTTTGAAAAGTATGGCCGAGAAATTCATCCATTTAACATTGCTTCAAGTGATATCGTTGAAGAAACCCACACTAGTCATGCAGGTATTGGTCAGGGGAGCTGTCTATCTCTGGGAAATTGATGTAGCCTGTGTAGTGCCACTCAAAGCGATGCTACGCAAATAAATTTCTCCCCATAACTCCTACAATGTTTTATTTTTCATGATTTAAAATACTTTTCAATCTAGAAATACTCATACTGAAATCTTGATATCTTTTTAAGATTTGTTTGAAGAATTATTAAAATACCACACAGAATATATTTCAGAGTGCTATTTTCAATACTTTAAGATTCAGTTAACACATAAAGCCATATGACAAATATTACAAAATATAACCAGTAAAATTGTACTTTGTTGCATTTGCTCTACATTATGTTTCTTAATCCTTCCTTCTTAATCCAGCACCTTCCAAACCCACGACCTCTACCAACTAGAAGGACAAGGGCAGAAAATACATGGGAACACCACCACCTGCAAATTCCCCTCCAAGTCACACACCATCCTGACTTGGAACTATATCGCCGTTCCTTCACTGTCACTGGGTCAAAATCCTGGAACTCCCTTCCTAACAGCACTGTGGGTCTACCTACCCCAAATGGACTGCAGCGGTTCAAGAAGGCAGCTCACCACCACCTTCTCAAGGGCAATTAGGGATGGGCAATAAATGCTGGCATAGCCAGTGATGCCCACATCCCATGAATGAATAAAAAAAAATGTTTTTAATCCTCAATGTTTGCTTTGTGATGCTTGTAAAAAGCAATGGCGCAACAGTGGTGCAGCAGTTAGCACTGCAGCCTCACAGCTCCAGTGACCCAGGTTCAGTTCTGGGTACTGTCTGTGTGGAGTTTGCAAGTTCTCCCTGTGATTGTGTGGGTTTCCTCTGGGTGCTCCAGTTTCCTCCCACATGCCAAAGACTTGGGGGTCGATAGGTAAACTGGCCATTGTAAAAAAAAATTGCCCCTAGTGTAGGTAGGTGTAGGAGAATTGTGGGGATGTGAGAGGGAAAATGGGATTAATGTAGGATTAGTATAAATGGATGGTTGGTGTGGGCTGAAGGGTCTGTTTCAGTGCTGTATCTCTCTATGATTCTAATAATAGATCACCTGAGGTGCCAGCATTTTCATTTTGTTTATTAATTGGCACTATGCTTATTCCAACTTCCATATGCGACACCATTTCCAAATGTTATCCAAGTAATACAAATAGGGGCCAAAATCCAAGTGCTGGAATTGGCCTGTCAGAAACCTCCACCTTTAACCTTGCTAGAGTATGCGAGGTAGGAGGTTCGCTCATTTGCATGATCCTTGCAGGCACTTGCATCACTTTTGGCACAATTCAATGGCTCACTCTGGCAGAGGTGCAGGAATCAGTGACAAAGGCTGACTGCCCCGAGGGAGCCAGCTCCCCCACCCCAAACAAAAGCTGTGTGTGGAATCCGCTGCAGCTCCTTTCATGGGAAGGCAATGAATTAGAAACAACATACACCTGTTTTGGTGGGTCCCCTTGGTAGGCCTCATTTGTGTCCCTCCAGCAGTCTGGATGTTTCCTTTCACCATGTAAGTACCAGCGACTTCTCCTACCAGGTTGGGTCCAAAGAACCAGACTCCCCTCCCCCACATCCCATGACATGCAGGCCTGAGGTTTCACCCTAAACAGGGCCTTGTGGAAACAACACAAAGGTCGGCACCTGGCATATCTGAGTCTCAGCTTAATTTGTAACCCTTCCATTATGCTCTTGACTTGTGTCTAGTGTGCCAGAGAGGCTATGGGCGTTTAGCACCATAGAGGTGCTATAGCTCGAGGAACAGCATCTCATCTACCGATTAGGCACACTACAGCCTGCCGGACTGAACATTGAGTTCAATAATTTCAGAGCATGACAGCCCCCCATTTTACTTTCATTTTTAGTTATTTTTTCTTCCTTTTTTTTACATTCTTTTTTACATTTTTTACTATCTTTTTTTGCATTTATTTCATTTCAGCTTAGTTTGTTCAGTTTGCTTACCCACTGTTTTTTTCAGGGTTTTTTTCAGGTTTGCACTTGCTGCTGTTCAATATTCAGTGTATTCACACCTAATCTGTACTAATGCTTTGTCTTTCAACACACCATTAACATATTGTTTGCCTTTGCTCCGTGACCTTTTGGTCAGCTATGTGGCCTGGTCCAATCTGCACCTTCTCCTTTGTTATCTCTTGCCCTACCCCCACCTCACTTGCTTATAATCTGTGACTTTTCTAATATTTGTCAGTTCCGAAGAAGGGTCACTGACCCGAAACGTTAACTCTGCTTCTCTTTCCACAGATGCTGCCAGACCTGCTGAGTGATTCCAGCGTTTCTTGTTTTTGTTTCAGATTTCCAGCATCCGCAGTATTTTGCTTTTATATTAGAAACTAATTTTGTCTGTCTTAACCTTTTTTAGTTAAGATCAAAGTGTTACTTTTAAGAAAGAAGGAGGAATCAATCATGTTTTACTGAAAGTGTAGCTCCATGTAAAAATTATCAATTTCAGTTCAAGTTTTGTTCTAGGATTGCTTTGTCTTGGCTTTTCACAAAGTCTGCGGCTTCCATTAGTACTGATTTAAACAACCACCTGAAGTTTGTTTGCAAATCAAATGTCATATCATCATATCTACCATTCCACATCAAACAATACATCACCCAAAAATGGCTAGAAAGCAAAAAAAAAATTTTTTAAATATATAAATGTCATAGAATGTAAAACATTCCAGTCACAACATAATTAACTCATTCTCTTGATGCTCGCGTGATGTATTTTTTATAAGCCATCAGTTGTTGGCTTACATTCCCTATGTATAAGGAACAGTCTTAAAATTCATGTAATGCATCTCCTTAAATATACACCATCCATTTATGTGGAACAGACCATATTTAAGATCACAAATACCTTGATATTTTCATTATTTAGTGGAGTAATAAATCATTCTAGTGAAAAATATTGATGGTAACATATGTAGGTTAAATATCAAGTAAACGTTAGAAGCTTTCTAAAATTAATTTAAAGGCTGTGTTGCAATCTCTGAGATCATTCAGTACCACAAAATAAGTGCAATATTTCATCTGTGACAATGGTTTTGAGATGCAGCAGAACTAGGATTAGACCTGGCCTTCCTTTCATTGGTTGGGTCCACTTTCGCTATCAGAAGCACCATGAAGCACACGTCTATAAATCTATTTGTGTTGCAAGCCTCAAGAATCAGCAGCCTACGCAATTATCGGTTGATCGCAGCCACAGAAAATCCTTAAAGTTTTTTGAACTTGCTTTTTCTTAATTTTCAGTTTTCACCCCAGCACCACCCCTCCATAATTCTTTTGGGCTTCATAATCCACATTACATCAGACAGCAGACAGCGTCCATCCCCATGGTTCAGTGATGCCTTCCTGCAGGTTCTCCTCCAGGCCATCAGGGAAAGGCGGAAGGTCCTCTTCCCTGCCGATAGCATTAGAAGAACCTCTCACCTGACCAAGGCGGCCTGGATGGAGATGTCGAACCGTGGGGTAACGCATTGAACCTGGGTACAGTGTCAGAAATGTGTAAATGATCTCAGATCGGCAAGGGTAGGAGCTTTTCCCGAAGCTGCAATTAATTTTGTCACCTTGGCTCCATGTGTGTTTGTCATTGGGCAGGCAAGGCAGGCATTAGAATGCTTGATCAGTCTTGGTGACAGACACCAAATGATCTTGCAGAATTCTGACGTCTGGCTTTTGTATATGTTTGGATGTATGGTGTGAAAGCCACTCCAGAAAATGAGTGATGTTGATGCATGTATACAATGGGTGTGATGCATCTTTTGAAATGTCTTTAACTCTGAACTGTCTCCTGCAAGATAAACGCATCCATAACCAGCAGGAGCGGGCAAAGACAAGCGGAGGTGTTCCTGATATTAGAGCCCTGTCAGCAGCTGAGGAGGAGGCAGCACAGATAACGAAAGAGGAAGGATTGAGATCTGTTGCTGATGGTGAGGCAGGATCCTCAAGGCCTAAGGATGTAGTTGTAGTCTAGCAGCCATATGTGAACACCACAGGAACGTGAGTGACAATGTCACCCTCATGTAGAACTGATGCTGATTGTTTGTCTGTTTGTGTCTCCACTGCACTCAACTGACAGAACGCCATGAGGGCCCATAATCGGCCTCTGGGGACGAAGATGCTGATGTCCCAGAGGGTGCACCGTCACCCTGCCTCTTCTTCCACCTCCACCAACACAGATACATCCACATGGTCCACAGGGAATTCAAGATTAAAAGCTGGGTCACAAGCTGGTGGGCATGACACAGACATGTCCCAGCAGCTGAAGAAGCATGTGCCAGCTGGCTTGCTGACAATCAAAGGACTGCTCGGCCCTGCGCTCATGATGGCCCTCTGTTTGTTGCTATGAGAAGTCTGCTGGACATGCGGCAAAGCCATGTGGAACATATGTCGGAGATGCCTGATGTCATTCGTGGCTTTGCGCATACCATGGAGGAGTCCGTGCAAGCCATGACAACTACCATGTCCCAGGCATATGAGAGTATGGCTTCTTCAGTTGAGAATTTGTCGAGCTCCGTGGAGACTCTGGTTTAGCAGTCTAGCCATATACGTTTTGACCTTCACTCCATCGCTTTATCCATGCGCTCAATGCAGCAGAGTCTAAGTGAGAAGGGTACAAGGAACCTGGACCTCCCTCCAGATGCTCCTTCCCCTCAGGCAGGTGCCATCGTGCACACAGATGGAGGAGGAGTGCGTGCCAGCTGCATCAGGGCCTTCCACTCAGGACACCCCCAGGGTAAGTGCCGTCTCCTCCTCCCCCGTGATATTGATCCCTTTACCTCTAGCAGGCGAGCACACAGGGGATACTCAAGCATCATTGCTGCAGACCCCCAGGTGGATGGAGCCATTAAGGGCCTGTTCCTCCAGAGGACACCTGCCACGGTCATCCAGAGCAATGGGGCAGCGCACTGAGCAGACTGCCTCCACCTCAGCTGCTAATGTCGGGACTGCACTTAGACATAGCAGTAGGAAGAGAAAAAGGGAGCAATTATGAGCACTAAGGTGGCACAGGAGATGTAAATATTGTACATAATGCAAAGAATGTTACAAATATATTTATTTGCTTTAATTATTGATGCTCTCTCCTAAGTCATTCCATTAGTTGTAGAGGAAAAGGTTAATTTTTTTTCAGGCCTGTGCCTTGCACCCATTGATGCTTGCAAAGGATTTTTGAAAGAGTCCAGTGTGAATTAATCCTTGATATTGGAGCTTTCAGTCTGCAATAATGGCTATTTTTCACTTCAACATTTGTTGCTTGATTCTTTACCAATGTGCCTTCCACTTTCAGTTCCGTGGTTCCCCCCCCACCCCACTTACATTAGATGTATAGGTGCTGTTGTGGGTACCTCGTTGCCCCTAAACAAGTAGATATGCCTCTCACATCAAAGTGCTGCAAAGTTGCAGCATCCTCTGTGTGAGAGTCTCAGCCTTGATGCAGGACACCATTTCCATGGAGATACATGTTCCTTTCAATGAAAGTGATAGCAGACAGGCCGTTAAGCACATCTCCAAAGCAGGTTAACCTGATGTGTCATAAGAGCCCTCCTTTTACATTGCAGCGATGAATCAGAACATAGGTGTACGTTAACATATGTAGATTATTTTCCTTCCATCCAAATACACTTCATCAAGTGACTCAAGTTGGCTGAAATGTTAAAATATGAGGTTCTCTCTGATGTCCTTTGCATGTCGCGCCATGGGCCTTATTTCCATAACGGCATCATTTGCATTCTTGTTGTCCTCCTCATGCACTGCATAGTCATCCTCATCTGAGGATCACTGCTGTGCCTCCTATTGTACTGCAAGAAAATTGTGACTGCGTCTAATTGACAGATTGTGCAATGCACAGCTGAGAGAAATTAATCGTGAGACCCTCTGTGGCACATACTCAAGAGCCCCTTCAAAGCGTTCAGAGTAGTGGAATCGCATTTTGAAGATGCCAGTGGTCTGCTCGATGATGGCTCTGGTGGATGAGTGAGCTGCATTGTATCGATCTTCAGCTGCACTTTGAGGATGCCGCACCTGTGTCATGAACCATGTCCAAAGTGGGTAGCCCTTGTCACCCAGAATGCAGCCATCAAATTCTGCTGTTTCATCAAAAATTTCTCTCCACTGTGAATTATGCAAAATGTATGAGTCGTGATACCACCCTGGGAATCACGGAAAAACCTGCACGATTCTTCTCCTGTGGTCGCAAACTAGTTGTATGTTCAAACAGTGGAAGCCCTTGGCAATGCCAAATGCTGCAGGCTGTTGCCAGCGAGCTCTAATGGCCACATGAGTGCACTCGATCACCCCTTGAACTGGAGGGAAACCAGCGAAGGAGCCAAAGGATGCTGAAACTTGCTGCCTGGGTGTCCTCGTCTGAAGGGAAATAGATGAAATCATTGGCACAATGGAACAGGGCATTGATCATCTCTTTGATGCACCTATAGGCCACCGTATCCTTGAGGGCAACTGGCATGGGATTTCCACCAAACATACGCAATTGCAGGTCAGGCTGCAGGATCCTACAAAAGTAAGTGAGCATTTAACGTGACATCCTTAGGTATCTCTGGCATCTCCGGTGAGGTGACCCTGTCCTGAGGATACGACGACACACAAGTGCACGTTTTCGATAATGCTTTTCCTGGATGATAACATTCTGAGCAACCTCACCTTCTTGTCCTGCCTGCCATTGGCGTTCAAGCATCATTCGTTCACAGAAAAGACCCCCCCTCAGTCACTCCTTCTGCTCTTCTTCATGTGTTAGGAGAAAAATTGAGACACATTTCTTTAAAGCTTTCCAGATATTGAAATGAGCAGAGTGTTCCAAAAAAGCCTTCTGCTGCCAATCAACTGGACCATGAAAGTCATGAGCAGGTCCCTGTTATGTGCCTTACATTTGCTTGCAGCAGGAAATCGCACCCACCATTATTGGTCTCCACCCAATTAACTTGCAATCCTTGAGTGAACATGTGGTTTCCATTAAACTTCAAGAAAATGTTGAGTCTGTGATACCAGGCAAGTTTGCCCACCTTCCAATCTCCTCCTGCCATCTTTCAGCTTGCACCATCACCCTTGACCCACCCGACGTAACCTTCAACCTTCCCCCTGTTACCATAGAACCACCCCCCCATTACCGTGCACCGGATCATCATCAATTTATACATGCCATCCCTCCCCCACCCCCATCCAACTCCTGGCTTTCATCCTTAATCCTCCTACAATCCACCTTGATATAGTTACAGATTCCCAATCCCTTCCCTATGATGAGTTTGAATACTCAGCCCTAAGTCTCGACCTTCTTCCCTACCATATTTTTAAAAATCATTCATGGGATGTGGGTGTCGCTGGCTAGGCCAGCATTTATTGCCCATCCCTAATTGCCCTTGAGAAGGTGGTGGTGAGCTGCCTTCTTGAACCGCTGCAGTCCATGTGAGGTAGGTACACCCACAGTGCTGTTAGGAAGGGAGTTCCAGGATTTTGACCCAGCGACAGTGAAGGAACGGCGATATGGTTCCAAGTCAGGATGGTGTGTGACTTGGACGGGAACTTGCAGGTGGTGGTGTTCCCATGCATCTGCTGCTCTTGTCCTTCAAGGTGGTAGAGGTTGTGGGTTCGGAAGGTGCTGTCTAAGGAGCCTTGGAGTGTTGCTGCAGTGCATTTTGTAGATGGTACACACTGCTGCCACTGTGCGTCGGTGGTGGAGGGAGTGAATGTTTGTGGATGGTGTGCCAGCTTTGTCCTGGATGGTGTTGAGCTTCTTGAGTGTTGTTGGAGCTGCACTCATCCAGGCAAGTGGAGAGTATTCCATCACACTCCTGACTTGTGCCTTGTAGATGGTGTATAGGCTTTGGGGAGTCAGGAGGTGAGTTACTCGCCTCAGGATTCCTAGCCTCTGACCTGCTCTTGTAGCCAGAGTATTTATATGGCTACTCCAGTTCAGTTTCGGGTCAATGGTAGCCCCTAAGATGTTGATAGTGGGGGATTCAGCGATGGTAATGCCATTGAATATCAAAGGGAGATGGTTAGATTCTCCCTTGTTGGAAATGGTCATTTCCTGGCACTTGTGTGGCGCGAATGTTACCTGCCACTTATCAGCCCAAGCCTGGATATTGTCCAGGTCTTGCTGCATTTCTACACGGACTGCTTCAGTTGCCCCCGTGACTGTGACCGTACCTTCTGCCAGCCAGTACCCTGATGTGGACACACAGGACTCCGATGATGACAGCGATCCTTCCTCCTTTTAGGCCTCTCATGAGCATCAGTTTTCTGACAGGAACATATCAACCCACTATCCACTGCAACCTCACACAGCCAGCCTCATCGTCAAAATCAGCTATTACACACCCTGGACGCAGCCCTCCTCTCTCCCCTGATCCTCCAGGCACCCAACTATAAACCCTGGACGGCACAGTGGCGCAGTGGTTAGCACCGCAGCCTCACAGCTCCAGCAACCCGGTTCAATTCTGGGTACTGCCTGTGTGGAGTTTGCAAGTTCTCCCTGTGTCTGCGTGGGTTTCCTCCGGGTGCTCCGGTTTCGTCCCACATGCCAAAGACTTGCAGGTTGATAGGTAAATTGGCCATTATAAATTGCCCCTAGTATAGGTAGGTAGTAGGGAAATATAGGGACAGGTGGGGATGTGGTAGGAATATGGAATTAGTGTAGGATTAGTATAAATGGGTGGTTGATGGCCGGCACAGACTCGGTGGGCCGAAGGGCCTGTTTCAGTGCTGTATCTCTAAACTAAACTAAACTGCTCTCCTCCCTCCCCTGATCCTTCAGGCACCCAACTATAAACCCTGGACACTGCTCTCCTCCCTCCCCTGCTCCTCCATGCACCCGATCACCCCACCCTATCCTGCCCCAGTACCCTCCCCTGCTCCTCCAGGCACACAATCAGCCCTCTCTGTCCTGCCCCTCCCTCCCCTGCTCCTCCATGAACCGCCCCCCCCACAACCCCCCCCCCCCCCCCCCCCAATGCCTTCCCCGCCATCACCTGAGAAGATTCGCCCTTGCTAGTACCATGTCTGGAGCCAAACATCCATTCCAATGTTGGCCTTCCTTGTGTCGATGAGTTCAAGAAAGGAAACCACTGACCTCAGATACAACTGCACAAAGCTGACTGGTGTACACCATGTTTAAACAAATGTGAACCAGGTGGCATGGGAATACTGCTTGCTGCTAACTTAATCTGACAGGTAGGATTTAATTTGTGGAAATGTATGCAAAGCTGCAATCCGCCATTGTACAGAGGGAACCCAGACCGCCGCAAACAGACTGCTGACTTAATTGCAAATCTGAAAACACAACTCACGCCTAATTAAATCATCCCGCACGCCACCAAAGCCGCTCTTGTCGGGCTCATAAAATTCCCCCTTTGTTCCAGGAGCCAATCACACCCCTTAGGTTAAGTAGAATTTTGGAGTTGGTCAATGGTCAGGGACAGGAGGATGAGACTGCAGAATATCTGTAGGCAGATATTGGAATCCAGGATGCAATGAAGGAAGAGACTCAACCTTTTACTTTGACCAACAAATGCAAGGTATGTGCTACAAAAACAAGAAATACTGGAATCACTCAGCGGGTCTGGCAGCATCTGTGGAAAGAGAAGCAGAGTTAACGTTTCGGGTCAGTGACCCTTCTTCGGAACCCTTCTTCGGGTCACTGACCCGAAACGTTAACTCTGCTTCTCTTTCCACAGATGCTGCCAGACCCGCTGAGTGATTCCAGTATTTCTTGTTTTTGTTTCAGATTTCCAGCATCCGCAGTATTTTGCTTTTATTCAAGGTATGTGCTACCTGTGTGGATGAGAACAAGGATTCCAGGGTGGATGGGCAAACTGACCATAGCACCATGGTGTTGGAGACCATTCAAGTTGAGGGAGTGAAAGGGAAAGTAGTAGTGATAGGGCTCAGTTTAGTCAGGGAATAGATTCTGTTCTCTGCAGCTGCAACCAAGAGTTTCAAAGGTTGTGTTGCCAGACTTAAAGACATCTTCTTGTGGCTGGAGAAATACCTGAGGCTGCATTTTGTGCCCATGGCGAGGTTCCTAGTGCCAGGCCAAAAAGGCAGGGCTGAAGCCTCCCCGGAGCAATTCTGTGGCGCCAGGCCAAATAACATCCCTGCGCTGGGATGCCTGTCCATTTAAAGACAGGGATCCTGCCTCCAAGAGCTGCTGGTCAATCACAGGGCCCACAGCTCAGCAGTACTGGCAGCGCCACTGGGAACAGTGGCCACTGCTGGTACTGCAAAATGCCTTGGACCCAGGCCCAGCCTGGAGCCCGGATATGGTTAAGTGAGGCAGGGCTGCCAGGGGCAGACCAGCTGGCCCCAGCAAGGGTGGGAGTTTAATGCAGGTGGAGGGTGGTTCAGGGAGGTGCAAATTTTCCCAGTGGGAGCCCTCCGTGGGCCACAGATTGCAACAGGGAGATTGCCTCGTTTTACTGGGCAACCTCCCCACATGGCGGATGCCCCCCTGACGCTGGTCAGATCCCAGCAGAAGCAGGAAGAGGCCCTTAAGTGGCCATTAAGAGGCCACTTAAGGGCCTCAATTGACCTCTGGGTTGGAAAGCCATCATCGGCCTATCCCACCCCCAACAAAATTGCATTGGGATGGAGAGGTGACGGGACCTCCACCCCCCACCTCCCATCTCAAGTCTATGGGCAGAGGTGCCTCCAAACCCATCTCGGGGCGGAGGGGGGGCCATAAAATTTAGCCCTTGGAGTGGGAGTAGGATGATCCAGTTATTGTGGTTCACATTGGAACCAATGACATAGGTACAATAAGGAGTGATGTTCTGCTGAGAGAGTTTGAAGAGTCAGAGCCCAAATTAAAAAAACAGAACTTCAGAAGTATTAATCTCTGGATTGTTACCTGTGCCATGTGTCAATTGGCATAGGGATAAACAGATTGGAAGGTTAAATGTGTGGCTGAAAGGGTGGTGTGGGAGACTGGGATTTTACTTCATGGGCAACTGACACCATTACTGGGGAAAGAAGGAGCTGTTTCATTGGGATGAGCGCCACTTAAACCAGGCTGAAACCAGTGTCCCGGCAAACTGAATAACTAGGGCTGCAGGAAGGGCTTGAAACTAATGAAGGGTTGGATTAGGAGGATTCAGTAAAGGGAAAATTCCAAAGCATCAAGGCAAATGTCAAGGCTCTACAGCACAGTAGCATTTTGGGTAAACATAAGCAGAGTGGGTCAAGAAGGGAAAGAGAGAGTAACAAAGATAATAGAGCATTAGCAACTAAGGTGACATCAGGGAAAATTGGAAAAAGGTCAAAGCTAAAGGCACTATAGCTGAATGTGTAAAGCATACTCAATGAATTAGATGAATTAACAGCACAGATAGAAATAGGTTTCATCTAATAGCCATTACGGAGACGAAGACTAGAATTTTATGTTGTGGCAGAGGCCCCGCCCACCTGCTAAAAAATCGGGGGAGAGCCTGCCTCTGCCCGGCCTGGAAGCCACGCAGCAATTTTGCGTAGCCCAAGCCCTTAATTGACTTTGGTTAGGACTTCTGCCCCTCTGAGACAGGAAGTCCTGCCTCCAAGAGCTGTTGGCCAATCAGAGGGCTGGCAGCTGCTCAATCCCAGCAGCACCACCGGGAGTGATGGTCACTGCGGGGACTGCACCCAGCAAGAAGAGGATGATGGACGTCGCCCTTCAGGAAGGCAAGTGGGATTCGGGCCTCGCTGGGGACAATTGGCTAGGCCCTGGCGAGGGGCTGGGAATCGGACAGTAGGGCAAGGGAGTAGTTTTAGCAGGAGCAGTCCATGTTGCTGGGGGGTCCTCTGTTGGACACATGGTGCCCGATTAGGAGGGGCCCCCCCTCCCCCAAGCCCGCAAAGAGGCCACCGAGATTTACTGGGTGGCCTCCTCAGGTGCTGAAGTACCCATCTGCTACTGCTAAAATACCACTAGTGGCGGGTGGAGGCCCTTAAGTGGCAATTAATTGGCCACTTAAAAGCTTCAATTGGCCTGGGGCTGGCAGGCCATTTGCCACCTGCCCCACTGCTGGTAAAATAGTAGCGGGGCAGGTATGTGATGGGAATGGTATCCCCTGCCTCCCATTCGATTTTATGACCCCCCCGACCCCCCGCCGCTTCCTCGCCCATCGCCAGGAGCGTGGTGGGTGGAGGGGGGGAGGGGGGGGGGGGTAAAATTCCGGCCGTAGTTGCAAAGTGACCAAAGTTGGTGTTACAACTGAGGCAGGAGGAGTGCAGTGTTTTTCCAGTTCCACTTCTCCATAGGTCACAATATATATTTAAATTCTTTTCCCAGTTACCAATACAATCAATCAAAGACTCTATATTTATCCCAGAATAAAATACACCAACCAGGTTTCTTTAATAAACAACAAATTTTATCAGCTTATTATAAAACAAGACATAACCAGTAATGAAGCAAAGCATTAACACACAGAGTGAAATATGAAAGTTCCCTTTTACCTTAACCTCTCACATGCACACACATATACATACACACATACACTGGTTAACCGAAAAAATAGAGATTTTCTCTTTAGAGCTCCATTACAAAAAAAAAACTTTGGCCAAATACTTGTTAATTCTTGAAGAGAAAAGAGAAGATATGGAAAAATGTTAGACGTCTTTTGTTTTGGTTTGGTGTCCCAAATACGTGTCGATGTATTTTCAGGTGACACGGAGGATCAGTTTTGCATGCCTTTCAGGAGAAATGCAGCAACAGTTTCAGTCTGCTTCTTATACTTGTTTCTCAGGGCTTCTTAAAGAGATGGAAAAGTAGGCAGGCTTTTTGAAGAGATGAAACAAGCTGAGTTGGGGTTTGCTCCCTTGGCAAATTTTCTCCAACTGTCTTTTTAACACTGTCCACACCCCCAACTCACTGTCCAAACGAAACAAAAAACAATGTCACAAGAGTCAAGCCTCCTGATCTCTATAAATCTTGACCTGTCACTTCTTTGTAAACATCATTTCCCAAGTCATAAAGCCCCTCTTGGGTAATTATCTGAAGATAGGTGACTTCCAATAAGGGCTTGCTTTTAGCACTCCTTGATTCCTCCAGTAATTGGTTGTTTTCAAACCAAGTTCAGTGGACCTTCCAATGACCTCTTTTTTAAACAGAACGCAAAGTCCAGCATCGATGGAATCCTTTTCAATTTTAAAACCCAAGTCCTCAAAAAAATTTAACAAAAAAATGGAAGTACTTGTAACAATTGGGAACTAAATAGTCCAGGAGACTTATTTTTTTGAAGAGATAGGCAAAAATGATAAGATAAAGACAGTACAGAGAAATTATCTTAACTCAGAAAATCAAGTAGAATCAGCTTGGGTGGAGCTAAGAAACAGCAAGGGGCAGAAAACATAGGTGAGAGCTGTTTATTTGTCCCATAAAAGAATTTATAGTGCAGGGCAGAGCATAAATTAAGAAATTAGAATTGCATGTAATAAAGGTAATCATGGGGGATTGATGTCGATAGATTTTTGGGTACTACGGGAATTAAGGAATTTGGGATACTGCAGGAAGGTGGAGATAAGCTGAAGATCAGCCATGATCTTATTGAATGGTGGAGCAAGCTCGAAGGGCCAAATGGCCTACTGCTGCTCCTATTTCTTATGTTCTTATGCCGGGATAGCTTCCTGCATCCTGGAATGAACTGATCTCTCTCTTCCTATACATTTCTACACCAAGGCCTCCAAGACAGCATCAGACAACCTTGGGGCCCCCCTCAGATTTTGCTGCAGCCATTTTTGTATTAGTAAGTGTTTCCTTCCTTCTACAGCCAGAATGCATTTAAAGAGGTATTATAGAGACACACCCCATATATGCCATGGCATGTGTAGCTCTGGCTGTAAGCCTGCATGATTACAACGAGCAGACAGTATGAATATTACGGGTTTCTTAAGTGAACACTATCAGGGCTTGTGCCCCCGTTTCCAGACATGATCGAATTTCTAGGGTGTAATGTTCATACATAAATTTGCAGCACCCGGAGCAAAACATTAAAAGACATAGCTAATAGCTTTGACATTGAAGCTTTCACTTGTAATGCAGCTGCTTAATAAACACTGTCATCTGAGCGAGCTCTTGTGCATTTTGAAACAGATTAGTCTAACAAAAGGTCACCTAGCTGTCAAATAATTTAACACAGTAAACCAACTGAAGCTCTTAAAAATTAGACTGATTAGTAACCCATAATATTAATTGATGACTACTGGCAACACCTATGCAGTCATATTCAGCTGGCCTCAGACACCGGAAACATCAGAGGAATGTATGATGGCATTAAGAGAGCTTTTGGGCCAACCATCAAGAAGATCGCCCCCCTCAAATATAAATCAGGGGACACAATCACTGACCAACGCAAGCAAATGGACCGCTGGGTTGAGCACTACCTAGAACTGTACTCCAGGGAGAATGTTGTCACTGAGACTGCCCTCAATGCAGCCCAGCCTCTGCCAGTTATGGATGAGTTGGACGTACAGCCAACAAAATCGGAACTCAGTAATGCCATTGATTCTCTCGCCAGCGGAAAAGCCCCTGGGAAGGACGGCATTACCCCTGAAATAATCAAGAGTGCTAAGCCTGCTATACTCTCAGCACTCTATGAACTGCTTTGCCTGTGCTGGGATGAGGGAGCAGTACCACAGGACATGCGCGATGCCAATATCATCACCCTCTATAAAAACAAAGGTGACTGCGGTGACTGCAACAACTACCGTGGAATCTCCCTGCTCAGCATAGTGGGGAAAGTCTTCGCTCGAGTGGCTTTAAACAGGCTCCAGAAGCTGGCCGAGCGTGTCTACCCTGAGGCACAGTGTGGCTTTCGAGCAGAGAGATCCACCATTGACATGCTGTTCTCCCTTCGTCAGCTACAGGAGAAATGCCGCGAACAACAGATGCCCCTCTACGTTGCTTTCATTGATCGCACCAAAGCCTTGGACCTCGTCAGCAGACGTGGTCTCTTCAGACTACTAGAAAAGATCGGATGTCCACCAAAGCTACTAAGTATCATCACCTCATTCCATGACAATATGAAAGGCACAATTCAGCATAGCGGCACCTCATCAGACCCCTTTCCTATCCTGAGTGGCGTGAAACAGGGCTGTGTTCTCGCACCTACACTGTTTGGGATTTTCTTCTCCCTGCTGCTCTCACATGCGTTCATGTCTTCAGAGGAAGGAATTTTCCTCTGCGCAAGATCAGGGGGCAGGTTGTTCAACCTTGCCCGTCTAAGAGCAAAGACCAAAGTATGGAAAGTCCTCATCAGGGAACTTCTCTTTGCTGACGATGCTGCATTAACATCTCACACTGAAGAGTGTCTGCAGAATCTCATCGACAGATTGCAACGAATTTGGCCTAACCATCAGCCTCAAGAAAACAAACATCATGGGACAGGACATCAGTAATGCTCCATCCATCAATATCGGCGGCCACGCTCTGGAAGTGGTTCAGGAGTTCACCTACCTAGGCTCAACTATCACCAGTAACCTGTCTCTAGATGCAGAAATCAACAAGCGCGTGGGAAAGGCTTCCACTGCTATGTCCAGACTGGCCAACAGAGTGTGGGAAAATGGCGCGCTGACACGGAGCACAAAAGTCCGAGTGTATCAAGCCTGTGTCCTCAGTACCTTGCTCTACGGCAACGAGGCCTGGACAACGTATGTCAGCCAAGAGCGACGTCTCAATTCATTCCATCTTCGCTGCCTCCGGAGAATACTTGGCATCAGGTGGCAGGACCGTATCTCCAACACAGAAGTCCTCGAGGTGGCCAACATCCCCAGCTTATACACACTACTGAGTCAGCGGCGCTTGAGATGGCTTGGCCATGTGAGCCGCATGGAAGATGGCAGGATCCCCAAGGACACGTTGTACAGCAAGCTCGCCACTGGTATCAGACCCACCGGCCGTCCATGTCTCTGCTTTAAAGATGTCTGCAAACGCGACATGAAGTCCTGTGACATTGATCACAAGTCGTGGGAGTCAGTTGCCAGCGATCGCCAGAGCTGGCGGGCAACCATAAAGGTGGGGCTAAAGTGTGGCGAGTCGAAGAGACTTAGCAGTTGACAGCAAAAAAGACAGAAGCGCAAGGGAAGAGCCAACTGCGAAACGGCCCTGACAACCAATTTTATCTGCAGCACCTGTGGAAGAGTCTGTCACTCTAGTATTGGCCTTTATCGCCACTGCAGGCGCTGCTCCACAAACCACTGACCACCTGCAGGCGCTTACCCATTGTCTCCCGAGACAAGGAGGACAAAGAATATTAATTGCAGCACAGTTCAAGGCATCTGGAAAGGAAGACGATTAATATTTTAACGGGAAAGACAGGTAACTCTGACAATTTACACAAAATCTTTAAAGATGAAAAATGACCAGGGGAGTTAGAATAGCAACTTCCCTCCCTCATGTACACACAATGAAAGCTGCTCCATTTCGTTAATTAAAGAACTATAATTGTTATAGGCCACGAGTGTGTGAAGTTAATCCACTCTATCTACACTGCAGTTTCATTCTACAAAATCTTACTACATTATAATGATTGTTTTTTGTGACTAATTACAATCATAACTAAAGTTCATCACCTGAAACGAAGTCCATGAAACATTCAAGCACATCCATTTCATCATATTGACAATTGACATATTAGGACACCGTGTATACAGTTGATCAACTCTGGAGACTAGTCTTAATTCCAAATAGGCTGTTGTGATAATAATGTTCTTCTGGCTGATAGCTAGAAGGATTTTGAATGAAACAAGTTGGGACAATGTCAGTGTAATTCCGAGAGGAGAAAGGGGAAGATTAAAAAGTGCTGGTGCTTAAGTAATCAAGAGATTCCATATATACCAACCTGGAAAACAAGTATAAGCAAACCAACAGTGGACAACGCAAAAACAGCATTGAATGTAGGAAAATGGCATGTAGTTACATGGAAAATGCCAGGGGACATAGCTAATCATAATTTAGACTGAGGTGCACGCAACATTTCAGCAAATGCACAACAGGAAGGGGCGATGGTGTAGTGGTAATATTTCTGTACTAATAATGCAGAGGCCCTGACTAATGTTCCAGGGACAGCACTAATGTTCCAGGGACAGGAGTTCAAATCCCATCATAGCAGCTGGTGGAATTTAAATTCAATTAATCAATAAATCTGGAATTAAAAGTTAGGCTCAGTAATGATGACCATGAAACTACTGCAATGTTGCAAAAACCCATTGGGTTCACTCATGCCCTTTAACACCATACTTACCAGTCTGACATACACGTGACTCTAGTTCCACAACAATGTGGTTGACTCTTAACTGCCCTCTGAAAAGGCCTAGCTAATCAGTTGTACCAAAAAAACTGGATGGACCACCTGGCATTGACCAAGGTGCCAGAAATGACAATGGCACATCCTGCCCAGTTTACCCTGCAATGTCCTCCTTACCAACATCAGGGGATTTGTGTCAAAATTGGGAGAGTTGTCCTAGTCTTGTCAAAAACAGCCTGATATAGTCATACTCACAAAACCATTTTTTATTCATTTCATGGGATGTGGGTGTCACTGGCGGGGCCAGCATTTGTTGCCCATCCCTAATTGCCCTTGAGAAGATGGTGGTGAGCTGCCTTCTTGAGCCGCTGCAGTCCATCTGGTGTGGGTACACCCACAGTGCTATTAGGGAGGGAGTTCCAGGATTTTAATACACCAACAGTGTAGGAATGGTGATATAGTTCCAAGTCAGGATGGTGTGTGGCTTGGAGGGAACTTGCAGATAGTGGTGTCCTCTTGTGTCTGCTGCCCTTGTCCTTTTAGTTGGAAGAGGTCGCGGGTTTGGAAGTTGCTGTCAAAGGAGGCATGGTGAGTTGCTGCAGTGCATCTTTTAAATGGTACACACTGCTGCCACTGTGCACAGTAGTGGAGGGAGTGAATGTGTAAGGTTGTGAATGGGGTGCCAGTCAAGCAGGTTGTTTTGTCCTGGATGGTGTCGAGCTTCTTGAGTGTTGTTGAGGCAAGTGGAGAGTATTCTATCATACTCCTGACTTGTGCCTTGTAGATGGTGGACAGGCTTAAATACTGAAGTTTAGTCCCAGAGTCCTTAGTTGAAATTGTAGTCCTGAAGTCCTCACTGGGCCACGTGCACAAAGCAGCCTTGCTTCTCTGGTTCTGGAAGGCAGAAGAGGGGCTTTATCCATGCCTGCTTGGTTGTTGGCTGTGCTGGGCTGTAGGTTTGCAGCTGAGACTTCGTTGGAACTTTACTGGAGAGAGGGAGAGAGGAGATGTTCCTTCCCTGGATTTCAGTTACTGTCTGCCTTTTGAGGCACAATTCACAAACTCCCAGAGTTGCACAAGCAGTCATGTGTTGTGCCAACCTCTTTCTTTTTGAGTCAAAGTCTTCCGGAATGTTCTTTGAGATTGAAGGCTTTCCTCAAGGTGTTCAAACATACTTTGTGGGGTGAGTGGGGGGGCGGGGGGGGTGCGGCGGTTGGCTCTTTCAAATTCAATGGGTGTCAATGGCTTTTGACAAAACCATTCTAGATAATTTAATCAGAGAGCACCCCCATTGTTCTGGCTAGACTGGGCCTCTGTCTCCAGACGGCCATTGGCTTCTCATATGCAAATTATGTGTGGCCATCTTAGCTGCTCTGTTCTGCTTTTTTAAAGATGTTATTTGTAATAATGTCCAGTAAAAGTCTCAGGCAAAGTTCCATATGATGAAATTAATATTTCCATTTGGCATATGGGGATTCCATCACAGTACACACTGCTGCCACTGTGCGTCGGTGGTGGAAGGAGTGAATGTTTGTCGATGGGGTGCCAGTCAAGCGGGCTGCTTTGTCCTGGATGGTGTTGAGCTTCTTGAGTATTGTTGGAGCTGCCCCCATCCAGGCAAGTGGAGAGTATTCCAGTACTCTCCTGACTTGTGCCTTGTAGATGGTGGATAGGCTTTGGGGAGTCAGGGGGTTGGTTACTCGCCACAGGATTCCTAGCCTCTGACCTGCCCTTGTAGCCACAGAATTTATACGGCTACTCCAGTTCAGTTTCTGGTCAATGGTAACCCCTGGATGATGACAGTGGGGGATTCAGTGATCGTAATGCCATTGATTGTCAAGGGAAGATGGTTAGATTCTCTCTTATTTGAAATGGTCATTGCCTGGCACTTGTATGACGTGTATGTAACTTGCCACTTAATCAGTCCAAACCTGGATTTTGTCCAGGTCTTGCTGCCTCTGGATAGGGGCTGCTTCAGTAGCTTAGGAGTTGCGAATGGTGCTGAACATTGTGCAAACATCAGCGAACATCCGCACTTCTGACCTTATGACTGATGGAGGGAAGGTCATTGATGAAATAGCTGAAGATGGTTGGGCCTAAGCCACTACCCTGAGGGACTCCTGCAGCAATGTCCTGGATCTGGGATGATTGGCCTCCAACAACCACAACCATCTTCCTTTGTGTTAGGTATGACTCTGACCAGTGGAAAGTTTTCCCCCTGATTCCCATTGACTTCAATTTGGCTAGGGCTCCTTGATACCACACTTGGTCAAATGCTGCCTTGATATCGAGAGCAATCACTCTCATCTTACAGCCTATGTCCCAGACTCCTTTAACGCCATTCTTGGGTATGTCCTGTCCCACCAAAAGGACAGATCCACCAGAGGTGGTGACACAGTGGTATAAAATCAGGAGGGAGTTGTCTGGGAGTCCTCAACATTGACTTCAGACCCCAGGAAGTCCCATGGCATCAGGTCAAACATGGGCGAGGAAATCTCCTGCTGATTACCACCTGCCACTCTTCCTCAGCTGATGAATCAATACTCCTCCATGTTGAACACCACTTGGAAGAAATGCTGAGGGTAGCAACGTCACATAATATTCTCTGGATGGGGGACTTCAATGCTGATCACCAACAGTGGCTCGGTAGCAATACTACTGACTGAGCAGGCCGAGACCTAAAGGACATAGCTGCCAGACTGGGTCTGCAGCAGGTGGCGAAGGAACCAACAACAGGGAAAAATCTACTTCACCTCACACCCATCAACCTACCTGTCACAGATGCATCTGCCCATGACAGTATTGGTAGAGTTACCATCGCACAGTCCTTGTGAAGACGAAGACCAGACTTCACACTGAGGGTACTGTCATTGTGCTGTGTGGCAATACCACCATGCTAAATGGGATAGATTCAGAACAGATCTAGCAGCTCAAAACTGAGTTTCCATGAGGCACTGTGGGCCATCAGAAGCAGCAGAATTGTATTCAACCACAATTTGTAACCTCATGGCCCACCATATCCCTCACTCCATCTTTACCATCAAGCCAAGGGATCAACCCAGGTTCAATGAGGAATGCAGGGGAGTATGCCAGGAGAAGCACCAGGCATACCTAAAAATGAAGGGCAAATCTGGTGAAGCTACAACACAGGACTACATGCATACTAAACAGTGAAGGCAGCATGCAATAGACAGAGCTAATCGATCCCACAACTACTGATCAGATCAAAGCTCTGCAGTCCTGCCACATCCAGTCATGAATGGTGGTGGACAATTAAACAACTAACCGGAGGAGGAGGCTCCACAAACACTCCCATCCTCAATGATGGGGGAGCCCAGAACATCAGTGCATTTGCAATCAGCTTCAGAAGTGCCTAGTGGATGATCCATCTTGGCCTCCTCCTGAGGTCTCCAGCATTACAGATGCCAGTTTTCAGACAATTCAGTTTACTCCACGTGATTTTTTAAAAATTCTTTCATGGGATGTAGGTGTCGCTGGCAAATCCAGCATTTGTTGCCCACTCCTAATTGCCTTTCACAACCAAGTGGTGTGCTAGGCCATTTCAGAGGGCAGTCAAGAGTTAACAGTCACATGTAGGCCAGACCAGATGAGGATGGCAGAGTTCCTTTCCAAAAGAATATTAGAGAACCAGATGGGTTTTACAAAAATCGATGATGGTTTCATAGCACCATGACTGAGATTAACTTTCAATTCCAGCTTTTTTATTAATTAATTGAATTTATATTCTACTAGCTACCATGGTGTGATTTGAACCCATTCCCCAGGGCATTAGCCTGGACCTCTGGATTACTAGTGCAGTGACATAGAACCATAGAAAAGTTATGGCACAGAAGGAGGTCATTCAGCCCATCGTGTCTGCGCTGGCTGAAAAATCTAGCCACCCAATCTAATCCCACCTTCCAGCACCTGGTCTGTAGCCTTGCAGGTTACACCACTTCAGGTGCAGGTCCAGGTACCTTTTAATTGAGTTGAGGGTTTCTGCCTCCACAACCGATCTGGGCAGTGAATTCCAGACACCCACCAGCTTCTGGGTGAAAACGTTTTTCCTCATGTCCCCTCTAATCCTTTTCCCAATTACCTTAAATCTGTGCCCCCGGTAACTGACCTCTCTGCTAGGGAAACAGGTTCTTCCTGTCTACTCTATCCAGGCCCCTCATAATTTTGTACACCTCAATTAAGTCACCCCTTAGCCTCCTCTGTTCTAAGGAAAACAACCTTAGCCTATCCAATCTTTCCTCACAGCTGCAACTTTCAAGCCCTGGCAACATTCTTGTAACTCTCTTCTGTACTCTCTCCAGAGCAATTATGTCCTTCTTGTATTGTGTTGACCAGATACTGTATGCAATTTTCCAGCTGTGGCCTAACCAGCGTTTTATACAGTTACAGCATAACATCCCTGCTTTTGTATTCTATACCTCAGCCAATAAAGGAAAGTATTCCATATGCCTTCTTCACCACTCTCTGTACCTGTCCTGCCACCTTCAGGACCTGTGGACATGCACTCCCACTCCAAGGTCTCTCACTTCTTCCACCCCTCTCAATATCCTCCCGTTTATTGCGTAGTCCCTCGCTTTGTTTGCCCTCCCAAATGCATTACCTCACACTTATCTGGATTGAATTCCATTTGCCACTTTTCTGCCCACTCAACCAAACCACTGATATCATTCTGGGGTCTACAGCTATCCTCTTCACTATCAACTACACGGCTAATTTTTTTTTTTCTGAATTTTTTTTCAAAAGCCCTCTTGAAAACCCTGAATCTGTCCGAAGTTCAGAAACTGTTGTTCCCACTCTCAGTAACGGTCAGAGAGAGAGAGAGAAGGGGGAGAGAGAGAGAGACAGGGGGAGAGAGAGAGAGGGACAGGAGAGAAAGAGACAGAGACAGGGGAGAGAGAGAGGGGGGAGAGAAAGGGCAGAGAGAGAGGGGGGAAGAGAGAGAGAGAGAGAGGAAAGAGAGAGGCGGGAGAGGGAGACAGAGGGGAGAGAGGGAGAGAGAAAGAGAGGAGATAGAGCATGGGGGAAGAGTTAGAGAGGGGGGAGAGAGAGAGAGCGAAAAGGGCGAGAGTGAGGGGGGAGAGAGAGCAGGTGGAGAGTGGGAGGGAGGGGTGAGAAGTAGGCACTAAAGGGAGGAAAGATAGAGAGAGGGATGAGAGATGGGCTGGAATTTTATGGCCCCCCAACGAGCGGGCTGGTGACGGCAGGGGGTGCATAAAATTGTGGCAGGTGGGGGGGGGGTTGGTGCTGGGGTGGCGTCCGTTCCCGACACCCTCCTGCACACGCTGCAATTTTGAGGAGTGACGGCAACGAGAAACAGTCCGCCACCCCAGGCCAATAAAGGCCCTTAAGTGGCTAATTAACTGCCACCTAAGGGCCTCCTCCAGCCTCCATAGGTATTTTACCCTTGGATG
Organism: Heterodontus francisci; assembly: GCF_036365525.1. NCBI lineage: Eukaryota > Metazoa > Chordata > Chondrichthyes > Heterodontiformes > Heterodontidae > Heterodontus > Heterodontus francisci. The sequence continues at coordinate 138,835,825 of NC_090371.1, read as the reverse complement.
GCAATGGCCCCAAGAACCCCTCCTGGTAAAACCAGGCCGCCTTCTTGTGGGCTGAGAGGGGTGCCCTCCTGATTGGGCACCCTGTGCCCCATGGAGGGCCATCCCCGAAGCCCCGACCGCCCCCAACGCACAATACGCCCCCACCCCCTCAACCAACCCCCCTTGCCACGCTGCGGCCCGACTCATTGCCCCCGGCGAGGCCCCAAAAACTTAGCTTAGGTCCAGGGCTGACCTTCCTCTTGCTTCCGTTAGCTGTGTGTAGTTCCAGCAGTGGCCACCGCTCCCGGTGGTGCTGCTGGGACTAAGAGCTGCTGGCCTACTGATTGGCCGGCAGCTCCATTAGTTGGCACTTCTTGCCTCAACAAGGTGGAAGTCCTGCCCAAGGCCAATTAAGGGCCTGGGGAGTGATAAATCTTGGCCTGGCTCCCCAGGCCCGGTGGAGATGGGCTCACCACCAACTTTTCGGCCAGTGGGCGGGACCTCCCGCCCAATGTAAAGTTCTGGCCTTGGACTCAGAGAGAGACAGAGAGATCGAGAGGGGAGTGGAAGAGATCAAGATCACTCATGACAGATGGACATCTATCCAGATTCTCCGCATCGCTACATCAAGTGTGTGGCAGACATTGACTATTTTTGCAAACAAAAACAATGCCAGGTATCTCACTAAACAGGGAGAAATGTGTTTTGGACTCCTAAGCCTCTATATTTGTAAAGTTCATAATCTCTATACCTTTGTAAATAATTTTGATGTTATCTAAATTTATGGATTTTTACTTTTAGCATACAAGACTTATCTTTGTTGTGTGATTGCCTTTAAGAATGATGTTTCTTTATGATCTTAGTATGCTAATGGGCTGAAGATGCAGTCATGTGTCTACATGCCAGCCTCATTATAACTGTAGCAACAAGAGACAGGTCCTGTAAATAGTTAGCTCTGCACTGTATAATAGTTTAGCTGTTTAATAAATCTGTTTGAGATCTTCAATCATCTGAACTTCGCGCATCTCATTTATGTTGCACAAACAACATAAAAAGCTTCTCATTACCAACTGGACTGTGATTTGATGGCATTAGGTTGGCTATATACACGTTATATACAGATTAATTGTCCCCATATCCATGGCTGAGTCAAAAATTTTGTCAAATGTCCATGGTGCAACATGTTGGTGACTGCCCTTCACTTCAAGGCAACATTTAACTGAGTGTAGCATCAGCGAGCCCGAGCAAAATTGAGGTGAATGGGAATCGGGGGAACACTCTCAACTGGTTGGAGTCATACCTCGGACAAAGAAAGATAGTTGTAGTTGTTGAAGGCCAATCATCTCAGCTGTGCTAGACCCAACCATCTTCAGCTGCTTCATGAATGACCTTCCCTCGATTATAAGGTCAGAAGTGGGGATATTCAATGATGATTGCATAGTGTTCAGTACCATTTGCAACTCCTCAGATAATGAAGCAGTCCATGTTCACATGCAGAGGCCTGAAGGCACATGGTGTAAGTCAGGATACGGGCAGCAGTTTTGGATGAGCTCAATGTGAGGGTCCTTGAGAGGGTGCAGTAGAGATTTACCAGAACCAGTTCTGATGAAAGGTCACAGACCTGAAACGTTAACTTTGCTTCTCTCTCCACAGATGCTGCCAGACCTATTGAGTATTTCCAGCACTTTTTGGTTTTATTTCAGATTTCCAGCATCTGCAGTATTTTGCTTTTAATTCACCAGAATGGTTCCAGGAATGGAGGATTTTAGTTACGAGGTTAGGTTGGAAAAAATGTGTTTGTTCTCCTTAGAACAACGGAGATTGAGGGGAGTGCTAACAGGTGCTTTTTTAAATCCATTCATGGGATGTGGGTGTCGCTGGCTAGGCCAGCATTTGTTGCCCATCCCGAACTGCCCTTGAGAAGGTGTTGGTGAGCTGCCTTCTTCAACCTCTGCAGTTCATGTGGGGTAGGAACACCCACAGTACTGTTAGGAAGGGAGTTGCAGGATTTTGACCCAGCAACAGTGAAGGAATGGCGATATAGTTCCAAGTCAGAATGGTGTGTGGCTTGGAGGTGAACTTGCAGCTGTTGGTGTTCCCAACCGTGTGCTGCCCTTGTCCTTCTAGGTGGTAGAGGTCGCGGGTTTGGAAGGCGCTGTCTAAGAAGCCTTGGTGCGTTGCTGCAGTGCATCTTGTAGATGGTACACACTGCTGCTACTGTGCGTCGGTGGTGGAGGGAATGAATGTTTGTGGATGGTGTGCGAATCAAGCGGGATGCTTTGTCCTGAATGGTGTCGAGCTTCTTTAGTGTTGTTGGAGCTGCATCTATCCAGGCAAGAGGAGAGTATTCCATCACACTCCTGATTTGTGCCTTGTAGATGGTGAACAGGCTTCGGGGAGTCAGGAGGTGAGTTAAACACTGCAGGATTTCTAGCCTCTGATCTGCTCTGGTAGCCACAGTATTTATATGGCTAGTCCAGTTTAGTTTCTGGGGTCAATGGTAACCCCCAGGATATTGATCGTGGGGGATTCAGCGATCGTAATGCCATTGAATGTCAAGTAGAGATGCTTAGATTCCGTCTTGTTGGAGATGGTCATTGCTTGGCACTTGTGTGGCGTGAATGTTACTTGCCACTTATCAGCCCAAGCCTGGATATTGTCCAGGTCTTGCTGCATTTCGACACGGACTGCTTCAGTATCTGAGGAGTCGCGAATGGTGCTGAACATTGTACAATTATCAGTGAACATCCCCACTTCTGACCTTATGATTGAAGCAAGATCATTGATGAAACAGTTGAAGATGGTTGGGCCTAGGACACTACCCTGAGGAACTCCTGCAGTGATGTCCTGGAGCTCAGATGATTGACCTCCAACAATCACAACCATCTTCCTTTGTGCTAGCTATGACTCCAACTAGCGGACAGTTGTCCCCCTTCAGTTTTGCTCGGGCTTCTTGATGCCATACTTGGTCAAATGCTGCCTTGATGTCAAGGGCAGTCACTCTCACCTCATCTCTTGAGTTCAGCTCTTTAGTCTATGTTTGAACCAAGACTGTAATGAGGTCAGGAGCTCAATGGCCCTGGTAGAACCCAAACTGAGCGTCACTGAGCAATAGCTAAGCAATTGCCGCTTGATAGCACTGTCGACGACACCTTCCATCACTTTACTGATGATTGAGAGTAGACTGATGGGGCGGTAATTGGCCGGGTTGGACTTGTCCTGCTTTCTGTATACAGGACAGACCTGGGCAATTTTCCACATTGCCGGGTAGATACCAGTGTTGTAGCTGTACTGGAACATCTTGGCTAGGGGTGTGGCAAGTTCTGGAGCACAGGTCTTCAGTACTGTTGCCCGAATGTTGTCAGGGCCCATAGCCTTTGCAGTATCCAGTGCCTTCAGTCATTTCTTGATATCACGCTGAGTGAATCGAATTGGGTGAAAAATGGCATCTGTGATGCTGGGGACTTCAAGAGGGGGCCGAGATGGATCATCAACTCGGCACTTCTGGCTGAAGATTGCTGCAAATGCTTCACCCTTATATTTCACACTGATGTACTAGGCTCCCCCATCATTGAAGATGGGGATTTTTGTGGAGCCACCTCCTCCAGTTAGTTGTTTAATTGTCCACCACCATTCACGGCTGGATGTGGCAGGACTGCAGAGCTTAGATCTGATCTGTTGGTTGTGGGATCGTTTCTCTTTGTGTATTGCATGCTGCTTATATAGTTTGGCATGCAAGTGGTCCTGGCTTGTAGCTTCACAAGGTTGACACCTCATTTTGAGGAATGCCCGGTACTGCTCCTGGCATGCCTTCCTGCACTCTTCCTTGAACCAGGGTTGGTCTCCTGGCTTGTTGGTAATGGTAGAGTGGGGGATATGCTGGGCTATAAGGTTACAGATTGTGCTTGAGTACAATTTTGCTGCTGCTGATGGCCCACAGATTATGACAGGCTTAGAAAAGTTAGACAAGGAAAAATTGTTCCCATTAACTTATAGTACTTGGACTAGGGGTCACAGGTTGAAAGTTTTGGGCAAAAGATGGAGGGGGAATATGAGGAAGCACTTTTTTACGCAGCAGGTAATAATGACCTGGAACTTGCTGGAAGCAGAGACAATCACTGACTTCAAGAAGTTAGATGGCCATCTGAGAAAAAGAGACTTGCAGGGCAACAGGGATCGAGCCGGGAAGTGGGACTGACAGCATAGTTCTGGAGAGCCAGCATGGACTCGATGGGCCAAATGGCCTCCTTCTGTGCTGTAAATGACTCAAGTTTATGTGGCGTGAAAGATGGGAGGCCAGTCAGCACAGCGTTGAATCAGTCAGCTCCAGAGGTACCAACTCAACGGCAGGATGAGGGTTTCGGAATAGTTGGGAGTAGTACTGATGTATTTCTGTTTTGACGTATTTAAAAATATGGAGCAATGTGTTTTTTGAGTAGACATATGAAAATAGGTTGTGTCTAAAATGAGCTGAGTGAATCTTGGGACATCTACTGCTGTACCTTAACAGTTAATGGAAAAACTGCACATCCACCTCCACTTTCTGCCGATTGCGCAGGCGCGCGAACCGGGGCGACTCAGTCACGTCAGCAGAGCAGCAGGGGCGGAAGTGAAGCGCGGGAGCGGGACCTTCCTGAGTGTTTGTTGTGGCTGAAGCGGCGCGAGAGCCGATTGGAAGTCACTTTCAAACGGTTCGAAAGGAAACGGCGAATCCGCAGCACACGGCCGTTACCAGGAGCGTGACGTAAGCGCGGTGAGTACATCTGACGTCAGCGGCTGACGCTTCGGAAGAGGGGAATAGGGAGCGGGGAGTAATTCTGACTTTGGGGGCGTTTAAAACGGGTGTATTATCCAAACTTACGTTCTGCACCCCTGCCTGCTACATTCGGCTTCAAGTGCGTAGTCACTGTCCTGTGTGTTTAAATGGGTTCGCCTGCTGAAATGTCACTAACTCTTGACACCTCACGCTTTGGGCGAGAGGCGCTGTCCTGAACGTTGCTACGAACACAACGTGCAACTCAACAGCCCAGCAGCTCACCCGCTCCTCACCCGACAGCCCAGCAGCTCACCCACTCTTATCTCAACAACCCAATATTGCAGCAACTTAACAACCCAGAACTTCAACCCTGTAGTAATTCAGCCCAGCCCAGAGCTGCAGCAACTCAACAACCCAACTTAACCAGTACGTCAATCCAACCCAGCCCAGTGCTGCAACTCAACGCTCATAACTCAACAACCCAGCACCTCAACCCAACCCAGTGCCTACCAACAGCTCCAACACCCCAAACCAGTGCCTCAAAACCCAGAACACTCAACATTTCAGTTCCTCCATCACCCAACGACTTAAAACAGCTCAACAGTGGAACACCATCGTGCCTCAGTTTAAAAATAATAGATACCTTTAGCGAAAGTGGTGATTATAAATAGCGGGTTCTGCTATTGACAGTGCACTGATAACTAGTTTCTGCCTGCCACTCCGAGGTAACTGCGTTAATCCTATCCTAACCAATGTCCAGTGTTAATCCTAGTCCAGGATGGCTGCAGTGTCAATAGTTCAATCCTAGACAAAAACAAAACACTGGATGTTGGAAATCAGAAATAAAAACAGAAAATGCTGGAAATACTCAGCAGTTTGGTGAATTAGTTCTCATGAAACGTCATCGACCTGAAACATTAACTTTGTGCCCACCTGACAGAAAATCCACTGCTAAATATCAACCTGCTTAAAATGAATTGCTTTGTTTCCAAAATTAAGACTAGCCACAGTTCCATCAGCTCCCATTAGCACCTCTAACTTCCTCCACCTCTCCGAATGCCCTGACTTGCTAAGTGTTTTCAGCATTTTTTGTTTTTAGTCCATCATAGTGCACGTGCAGGACCAATTATATCACTGCATGCACAAAACAGTCAATATTCAATATAGGAAAATATAATCATTCTGAAAAAGAAATATTCTTGTTCAGTGTGGTTATAGAGAATTAAAATACTTTGGGTACAAAATTAGATACATACTTAAGATACATTACAACCTGTATCCTGCAGCTGCGTCTGTTATCCATGCTGTTTTTATTATTTATTTTATTTATTTAGAGATACAGCACTGAAACAGGCCCTTTGGCCCACCGAGTCTGTGCCGACCAAGAACCACCCATTTATACTAACCCGACAGTAATCCCATATTCACTACCACCTACCTACACTAGGAGCAATTTACAATGGCCAATATACCTATCACCTGCAAGTCTTTGGCTGTGGGAGGAAACTGGAGCACCTGGCAAAAACCCATGCGGTCACAGGGAGAACTTGCAAACTCCACACAGGCAGTACCCAGAATTGAACCCGGGTCCCTGGAGCTGTGAGGCTGCGGTGCTAACCACTGCGCCACTGTTATTCAGAGCCACAATGGATCCTGCTATCATTTAATACCCAACTTCGTGCTTTCATATCTGAGGGCCGCAACTCAAACCCACCTGACAGAAAATCCACTGCTAAATATCAACTAGCTTAAAATGGATTTCTTTGTTTCCAATATTAAGACGAGTCACAGCTCTATCAGCCTCCATTAGCACCTCTGTCTGCCTTTCTCCACCTCTCCTGAAGTCCTGATATCTCAGCTCTAACTTCACAAACCTCTATAGCTTCTCCCATACCTCCATCCACCTTTGACCAGACTCATTCTCTCTATGACACAAATATCCTGCTTACTCAGTTACCCTTCCTCAGCCAACACTCACTGACACCAAATACTCCCTCTGTTCCTCTTTTTCATCAGTGCAACTATCACCTTCTGACTGTTCTCCAAAACCTCACCAAACAAAAATTTAACTCTTAAAATGCAAAAACCCTATCTTGACCTGACTGTTGACTCAAACTATTAGCTCCCATATATTTCTAAGATTCTGGAGCTTGCCATTGTCAACCACTCCATAACCTTCAATTTTTGATATGATCTTTCTTCACTATCTCTTCTCCATGGTCTACTATGGCATTGCCCTCACATTGTTCCAGTCTTTTCCTATGTAGTTAACACTTGACTACTTCTATGCCTACATTGTTATATTAAATGAGCTACATGTCCCATTCTTAGCAGTCTTTTTTCTCGTCAATCTGTTATCCTTGGTAACGTATCTTTTAAGCATGGGGACAGCTTTCATGCACATGCCAGCCATATCTCTTTTAACCACCCTTGATTTCAAGACTGTCACTATGCTGTCAAACTGCCTGTCCAACATCAAGTTGTCAGTGAGTAGAACTTCTTGTAATTTAATTTTGGCTACTGGAGCAATCCTTTTTGGTCCATTCTAGAAATTCTGTGGCCAAACCCCAAATTCATGCTCCTCTCTTGATGCCTGCTAAAGCACAGTTTTACCTTGGTGATTTGCTCAACTCTTGGTTGTAAAACCTAACCCCAGTCCAACTTCCATCTCCAAAAAGTTACCCATCTCAGCCCCATTACACGCCCACCACTGAAATTCTCACTCACATCTTTGTAACCTCCAGACTTTCTGCCCTTTGTGATTTTCCTCCTGCCTTCCCTCACTACTACATCAGTGCAACTATCACCTTCTGACTGTGCTCCAAAACCTCACCAAAGAAAAATTTAACTCATCCAGGTTGCCACCACCTGCATACTATTCAGCATAAAATCCTGCTCGCCTATCATTCTGATGCTTGCTATCTTCTGTTTTCATCCCTCAATGCATTATTTCAAAGTCTTCATCCTCATCTTCCTCGATAAATGATTTTCCTCCTCCCTACCTTTGCTACCTCCTCCAACCCTACATCCCTGCTCACGTCCCTACTTTTTAACTCTTTTCTATTGCATGTTTCCCCTCCCTTTTTGCTCTACCATTAGTGACTAACCTTTCGTGTCTTCCTTATACACACTTAAGCTCTGTCCCTAAATCCTTTCATCTTAATTAGCTCCTCACCTTCAAAGACCTCCTTATAAACAACCTCTTTAACAGTGCCTTTGACCACCTTCCTTATCTTCCCACTTTTCTAGATCAGTATATCAAGGAACCAAGTAGAGAACAGACTAAAAGCAAAATACTGCGGATGCTGGAAATCTGAAATAAAAACAAGAAATGCTGGAATCACTCAGCAGGTCTGGCAGCATATGTGGAAAGAGAAGCAGAGTTAACATTTCGGGTCTGTGACCCTTCATCGGAACTGACAAATATTAGAAAAGTCACAAGTTATAAGCAAGTGAGGTGGGGGTGGGGCAAGAGATAACAAAGGAGATCTAGATTGGACCAGGCCACATAGCTGACCAAAAGGTCACGGAGCAAAGGCAAACAATATGTTAATGGTGTGTTGAAAGACAAAGCATTAATACAGATTAGGTGTAAATACACTGAATATTGAACAGCAGCAAGTGCAAACCTGAAAAAAAACAGTGGGTAAGCAAACTGAACAAACAAAGATGAAATGAAATAAATGCAAAAAAAAGATTGTAAAAAAGAACGTTAAAAAAATGTTTAAAAAAAAGGAAGAAAAAATAACTAAAAATGAAAGTAAAATGGGGGGCTGTCATGCTCTGAAATTATTGAACTCAATGTTCAGTCCGGCAGGCTGTAGTGTGCCTAATCGGTAGATGAGATCCTGTTCCTCGAGCTTGCGTTGATGTTCACTGGAACACTGCAGCAATCCCAGGACAGAGATGTGAGCATGAGAGCAGGGGGGAGTGTTGAAATGGCAAGCAACCGGAAGCTCAGTGTCCTGCTTGCGGACTGAGCGGAGATGTTCCGCAAAGCGGTCACCCAGTCTGCGCTTGGTCTCCCCAATGTAGAGGAGACCACACTGTGAGCAGCGAATACAGTATACTACATTGAAAGAAGTACAAGTAAATCGCTGCTTCACCTGAAAGGAGTGTTTGGGGCCTGGGATAGTGAGGAGAGAGGAGGTAAATGGGCAGGTATTACACCTCCTGCGATTGCAGGGGAAGGTGCCCTGGGACGGGGACAAGGTGGTGGGGGTAATGGAGGAGTGGAGCAGGGTGTCGCGGAGGGAACGATCCCTCCGGAATGCTGACAGGGGAAGGGAGGGGAAGATGCCACTGGTAGTGGCATCACGCTGGAGGTGGCGGAAATGGCGGAGGATGATCCTTTGGATATGGAGGCTGGTGTGGTGAAAAGTGAAGACAAGGGGAACCCTGTCACGGTTCTGGGAGGGAGGGGAAGGGGTGAGGGTAGAGGTGCGGGGAATGGGTCGGACACGGTTGAGGGCCCTGTCAACCACAGTGGGGGGAAATCCTCGGTTGAGGAAAAAGGAGGTCATATCAGAAGCACCGTCATGGAAGGTAGCATCATCAGAGCAGATGCGTCAGAGACGCATCCCAGTTTCTCCGTCTCCGACGCATCTGCTCTGATGATGCTACCTTCCATGACGGTGCTTCTGATATGACCTCCTTTTCCCTCAACCGAGGATTTCCCCCCCACTGTGGTTGACAGGGCCCTCAACCGTGTCCGACCCATTCCCCGCACCTCTACCCTCACCCCTTCCCCTCCCTCCCAGAACCGTGACAGGGTTCCCCTTGTCCTCACTTTTCACCCCACCAGCCTCCATATCCAAAGGATCATCCTCCGCCATTTCCGCCACCTCCAGCGTGATGCCACTACCAGTGGCATCTTCCCCTCCCTTCCCCTGTCAGCATTCCGAAGGGATCGTTCCCTCCGCGACACCCTGCTCCACTCCTCCATTACCCCCACCACCTTGTCCCCGTCCCAGGGCACCTTCCCCTGCAATCGCAGGAGGTGTAATACCTGCCCATTTACCTCCTCTCTCCTCACTATCCCAGGCCCCAAACACTCCTTTCAGGTGAAGCAGCGATTTACTTGTACTTCTTTCAATGTAGTATACTGTATTCGCTGCTCACAGTGTGGTCTCCTCTACATTGGGGAGACCAAGCGCAGACTGGGTGACCGCTTTGCGGAACATCTCCGCTCAGTCCGCTAGCAGGACCCTGAGCCACCGGTTGCTTGCCATTTCAACACTCCCCCCTGCTCTCATGCTCACATCTCTGTCCTGGGATTGCTGCAGTGTTCCAGTGAACATCAACGCAAGCTCGAGGAACAGCATCTCATTTACCGATTAGGCACACTACAGGCTGCCGGACTGAACATTGAGTTCAATAATTTCAGAGCATGACAGCCCCCCATTTTACTTTCATTTTTAGTTATTTTTTCTTCCTTTTTTTTAAACATTTTTTTAACGTTCTTTTTTACATTTTTTACAATCTTTTTTTTGCATTTATTTCATTTCATCTTTGTTTGTTCAGTTTGCTTACCCACTGTTTTTTTTCAGGTTTGCACTTGCTGCTGTTCAATATTCAGTGTATTTACACCTAATCTGTACTAATGCTTTGTCTTTCAACACACCATTAACATATTGTTTGCCTTTGCTCCGTGACCTTTTGGTCAGCTATGTGGCCTGGTCCAATCTAGATCTCCTTTGTTATCTCTTGCCCCACCCCCACCTCACTTGCTTATAACTTGTGACTTTTCTAATATTTGTCAGTTCCGATGAAGGGTCACAGACCCGAAATGTTAACTCTGCTTCTCTTTCCACAGATGCTGCCAGACCTGCTGAGTGATTCCAGCATTTCTTGTTTTTATATTAGAGAACAGACTATTTTGGATCTAGTATTGTGCAATGAGAAAGAGCTAATTAATAACCTTGTAGTAAAGGAACCTCAAGGGAAGAGTGACCATAATATTATAGAATTTTATATTGAGTTTGAAAATGATTTAGTTAAGTCCAAAACTAGGGTTTCAAATCCAAACAATGCAAATAATAGGTATGAGGGCCAAGTTGGCTAAGGTAGATTGGGAAATTACATTAAGGATGTAGCAATTGCTAGCATTTTAAAAAATTAATCCATAATTTGCAACAAATATACCTTCCTTTAAGGCACAAAATTCCCACAGAAAAAGTCCTACGATGACTAACAAGAGGAGTTAAAGTTAGTATTACATCAAAGGAAGAAGCTTGTAATGTTGCTAAAAAGCATAACAAACCTGAGGATTGGGAGGATTTTAAAATTCAGCAAAGGAAGAAAAAGAAATTGATAAGGAAAAAATATGAGAGTAGACTAGCAAGAGACGTAAAAACAGATTGTAAATGTTTCTATAGTTATGTAAATAGGAAGCGATTAGTGAAAGCAAATGTGGGCCCATTAGAGTCAGAGACAGGTGAAATTATAAGCAGGAATAAAGAAATGGCAGTGACATTAAACAAATACTTTATATCTGTCTTCATGGTAGAAGACACAAATATTTCGAAAATATTGGGGAACCAAGGATCTCACAAGAATGAGGAATTTAAAGAAATCATGAACTCCAGCCATGACATACCAGCTGCCCATCTATCAAAGAGGCATATCATTAATCTAACCCATATGCTAACCCTGCGGGAAGAGATCAGCAGTCGAAACTACACAGCCCTGCAGCATGTGTTGCAGAATCGTTTGTGGAGACGAGTCCCCTGGACCTAGTGGCCTGCATCCTCGGGTTTTGATCTTCCAGAACCCCTTATATTCTAGGACAGTTCCCAAGGATTTGAAGGTAGCAAACATAACTCTGATATTTAAGAAAGGAGGAAGAGAGAAAGCAGGGAAGTATAGGCCAGTTAGCCTAAAATCAGTAGGAGGCAAAATATTATTATGGATGTGGTAGCGGGGCACTTAGTAAATCATATGATTAAGCAAATTCAACACTGATTTATGAAAAGAAAATAATGTTTGACAAACCTGTGAAGAGTTTTTTGAGGATGCAACTAGTAGAATGGATAAGGGGAACCAGTGGATGTAGTGTATTTGGATTTTCAAAAGGAGCCGCACAAGAGGTTACTGCACAAAATTAGGGTTCATGAAATTGAAGGTAATAGCATGGATTGAGGATTGGTTAATGAACAGAAAACAGAGTAGGCATAAACAAGATATTTTCGGTTTGGCAGGCTGTAACTAGCAGGGTACTGCAAGGATCAGTACCTGGGCCTCAGCTAATTACAATCTATATTAATATCTTAGATGAGGGGACTGAGTGTAGCATATTCAAGTTTGCTGGTGATAAAGTTAGGTGGGAAAGTAAATGGTGAGGACACAGGGGCTACATAGGGTAATAGACAGATTGGATGAGTAGACAAGAACGTGGCAGATGGAATACAGTTATGTTTGCATTTGGAGGGACCTGGATGTCCCTGTGCATAAATCACAGAAAGTTAATATGCAGGTATGGCACAATTAAGAAGGCAAATGGTATGTGAGTTTTTGTTACAAAGATTGGAGTATAAAAGTAAAGAAGTCTGCCTACAATTATACAGGGCATTGGTGATGCTATACTTAGAGTACTGTGTGTAGTTTTGATCGTCTTACCTAAGGAAGGACACACTTTCCCTAGAGGGAGTGCAATAAAGGTTCATTGTACTGGTTCCTGGGATGAGGGGATTGTCCTGTGAGGAGAGATTGAGTAGACTAGGCCTATATTCCCTGGAATTTAGAAGAATGAGAGGTGATCTAATAGAAACATAATTTTTAAGGGGCTTGACAGGGTAGATGCTGAGAAAACGTTTCCCTTGGCTGGGGAATCTAGAACACGTGGTCACAGTCTCTGAAATAAGGTGTCGGCTATTTAAGACTGAGATGAGGAGAAATTACTTCACTCAAAGAGTTGTGAATCTTTGGAATTCTCTACCCCAGAGAGTTGTGGATGCTCAGTTGTTGAGTATATTCAAGTCAGAGATTGATAGATTTTTGGGTACTCAGAAATTTAAAAGATGTGGGGATAGTGCAGGAAGTTGGAGTTGAGGTAGGAGAGCAGCCATGGTCTTGTTGAAAGAGCAGCTCTGGCTCCTATTTCTTATCTTATAATGTTCTTGTATACTCCTACTGGGGTCCAATTCCTTACCGTGAAGCATCTTGGGATGTCTTACTATGTTAAATAATGTATAAATATGTACATTGATATTAGCAGAAAAAAGGTAATTGCTCTTTGAACTCTATCCTTCTCTTCCTCCTAAGGTTTAATCATGTTATCCTTCATGCTCTTCCTCCTGCTTTTCTTCACTACTACATCATTTAGATAAATCAAGTCATCTCACCTTTAATTTATTTATTTTTTATTTAGAGATACAGCACTGAAACAGGCCCTTCGGCCCACCGAGTCTGTGCCGACCAACAACCACCCATTTATACTAACCCTACAGTAATCCCATATTCCCTATCACCTCCCTACACTAGGGGCAATTTACAACGGCCAATTTACCTATCACCTGCAAGTCTTTTGGATATGGGAGGAAACCGGAGTACCCGGCGAAAACCCACGCAGACACAGGGAGAACTTGCAAACTCTGCACAGGCAGTATCCAGAATCGAACCCGGGTCCCTGGAGCTGCGAGGCTGCGGTGCTAGCCACTGCACCACTGTGCCGCCCCTTAGACCAACTCACCTTCAGCTCAGACAAATGCATGAGCTCTTGGGCAAGACAGACAAAATTTCAGATATGCAGCCACGTGCCTGCTAATTAGTAAAGAAAAAATAGCTTGCATTTGTGAAGTATTAATCACATCTTTCAGAAGCATTTCCAAGTGCCTCAGAATTTGTGCACAGCAAAGTCCCACAAACAGCAGTGCCAGGGAAAACCAGTTACTTTTTTTTTGGTGATGTTGGTTGAGAAAAACAATTGGCCAGAAAAGCAGAAGAACACTCGGTTTCTGGTGTGGGGTTCGACCCACAACCATTGAAAGTTGATTGGTTGGTGCAGGAATGTGTATTCTGAATTGACATTCCAATTTTCTGAAATTCTTTGATTAACAGATTAGGTTTTGCCTTCTTAAAAGGTAGTTTCTATGTTGAGGGGCTCTTCTCTGCCTGAATTTTCTAATAGTGGAGATACTGCTATGTTTTTTAAATGTCGCTCACAAAATTTATTTTTAGTCACTGCACATGTGATTTGCAGAGAATACGCCAGGGTTTAAAAAAAATTCTTTCATGGGATGTGAGTGTCGCTGGCAAGGCCAGCATTTGTTGCCCATCCCTAATTGCCCTTGAGAACTGAGTGACTTGATGGGCCATTTCAGAGGGTAGTTAAGAGTCAACCACATTGCTGTAGATCTGGAGTCACATGTAGGCCAGATCAGGTAAGGACGACCGATTTCCTTCCCTAAAGGACATTAGTGAACCAGATGGGTATTTATGACAATCGTTGCTAGTTTCATGGCCCCATTACTGCCACTAGCTTTCAATTCCAGATATTTTTTATTAGTTAATTAAATTTAAATTCCACTATCTGCCATGGTGGAATTAACCTAGGCCTCTTGATTACTAGTCCAGTGATATTACCACAACGCCACCATCTCCCCTCCAAAATAGTGGCTTGGGATCTTCTACATCCACTCAAGCAAGGAGCTGGGGCCTCGGTTTAACGTTTAATCTGAAAAACAGTTCCAACAGTGCAGCGCTCGCTCAGTACTGCACTGGACTGTCAGCCTTGACTTTTGTGCTCAAGTCCTGGAATGGGACTTGAACCTGTGATTCAGAGGTGAGAGTGCTACCAACTGAGCCACGGCTGACACGCTGTGAGTACTCATTTTAAAAAAAAATGCTGAATTTATAATCGTGAAGTAAAAAGTTTTTTTATGTGATATTTCATTCCTTGTCTGATTTCACCACATTATTGGTATTTGGCTGAACTTTGAATGGATTTTATTGGTTTGGACAAACACATAGCACGGTCTTTGCTCCTTTGGCCAATTATGGTCATTATAGAACAGGCATGCATTTCCTATGCCAGCAGTCATGATCCTTCATGGCCAAACACAATAAAAGGGAATTATGCCCTTGCCACTTTTAGTGCGAATTCCAGTTAGCGTCTTAATCTGCTACGGGTTTAACCCAGTACAGTTGAGGCAGGCCATACTGAGTTTATTTAGAACCCTAACAAGCTGGCTGAAAGATTTTCATCTCAAGTCAGGGACAGATTCAAAACTATTCCTTGGATTGAAATATAGTTTATAATTGTGGTACTTGATCAAAATTGTTTCTCTTCCAAACAATGCATGAATTTTACTGAGTGTTCCTGTTCTGAAGCCAGTTTGTGCAGGCATGCAAATAGCTAGATGGTTGGGTTTTTGACAAACCTATGATTGGCATTGCAAAAGGATATTGCAGCTTTGACAGATTCAATTGTATTGAAATGACAAATATTCTATCAATGATTTTGTGAATGGTTGATTTATTTTCACAGAAGGCTTGCTGACTGAATATTTCCAATAGTATATTTGTATTGTCTGGGGTCTTTGTTGATTAGTAAGCTTTCAGCACAAGTTTTGAGTAAAAGACTAATCCTAAAAATAGCTTCATATTATTTCTTATTTTCAGTTTCTTTGCACTGTGTTGATCTTGTCTGTATGTCAGCTTAATGGCATTTTTTTGTTTCATCATTTAAGGAAGGCTGAGACATTTGATATGTATGTTGACAAGAGTTTCTGGTTCTGACCAAATCTTGGTAAAAATCAGGAATGAAGAGCAGGATGAGGAGGAGATGGAACCTTTAGATAGGATGACTATAGATAAGGATTCATCACTAATGTCATGCAGGCCCCCACCTGCCAAGAAGAGGCACAGATATTTTGCCACATGGACATTAAATTTTAAAATTGTTGCTGGGAAGAAGGCCTATTACAAGGGGTTGACAAGCCCTGGACTGGAAAGACATTTGCATAGTCACAGACAGTGCTTGGAAAGGACAAAGGGACCACTCCCTGCTCCAATTTAATGCACAAAGGGACCACTCCCTGCTCCAATTTAATGCACAATGGACTTTTGATTACCAGACGTTGAAGGTGGAGAGGCTAGCATTCCAGGTTAACTGCTAAGATGGCCGAATACACAAACAGACCTGGTCAGACCAGAACTGGCTGTTGGAGTTTTTGAGTTTGAACTTGCCACTGTGAATTTGAACTCAGAAAGCTCTTTGCTCCTGGACTGCTCCCATCTCTCTCCTGTCTGCTTCCATCTCTTTCTCACAGAACTGAAGACCCATTAAAGACACATGAACCCCAAGATCGAAAAGTCTCCTACAATGAACAAGGTTTAAGAAGAATACTGGGCCCCAACAAAAAGCAAAAATTACCTACAAAAAGACTACAGTGAGCTCGAAGCACAGTAACAAGAAACTCTTCAGATATTGCCTCAAATCTTTCTACTTTATTTTTCTTCTCTTTTCTGTCTCTATTTGCATGTGCGTATCGCGTATGCTTGCTAGTGTGGGGCGCGGCATTTAAGTTTTAATAAATGTCACTTTTATTCTTTCAGCCTAAGAAAACCTGGTATGCTTATTTCTTTGCCTGATAATTGGAAAGCGGTGAACAAGGATTCACCAAAGGGGAGCTCAAAACACAGTGTGTTTAAAAATTAAATCCTGTTACAATAAGACCAGGTGAAGGCTAAAAGAAACCCCTAGACACCTTTCTCACCTGGTTGTAACACTAAAGAAGTTGGTGAAACTCAAAGTGGAGAAGGCACCAGGCCCTGATGTATGTATCCTAGAATGCTAGAGCGAGTCAGAGGAAATAAAAGGGCCAACCGCCATCATTGAACTATCCTTTGATCTGGAAGTTGTACCAGATGAGAGGATTTCCAATGTAATACCTCTGTTCAAGGAGGGAGAAGAGATAATATCAAGAGGAACTAAGTTTCTAAAGGCCATATTACAAGATAATATTAATCACTTAAAAAGACACACAAAATAAGGGTAATCGGCTTAGATTTGTAAAATGCAAGATTAAAGGAATTGTTCGAGATGATGAGTTTTATGATAAAGGAAATGTTATTGTGTATACCATTTACTCAGAATTCAGTCATTTAATGTGATTTTAAGAATTAATTCCCACTTTGGATTATTTATGTTAATTCATTCAGATTATTGGTTAATGTAAAAAATAATGGTATTGCAAAAACTGCTTTGAATTATCGGTAGACTGGATTTTCAAAAAACTTGATAAAGTGATACATTGAAAGCTTATTGATACAATTGAAGCACACAGTATTGAAAATAATGTGACAGCATGGATAGCAGGTTGGATAAAGGACAGGTACAAAGTGGTGTCAAATGGAGAGATGAAAACAGTAATGTCCGCCTGGGGCAAGTGTAAGGACCATTGCTGTTAATCTTTAGAAATGATCTGTACATAGATATAGAGAGCACACTAGTTTGTGCCAGTCTGAAATGCATTGTAACTACATAATTTCAGAATAGCTTTAAGCAGTTCTTAAGCTTGCATAATCAGCTTTTCCATTGAATATTCAACACATTTTCTCTTCTACGAGCCAAAAGAACATAATTAACATGAAACCCATACTACCATAGACCATGCATAATTTACCTTATCACAGAGTCTATCCCACCTATTTAACCATCCGAGGGAGTGTTCTGCAAGGATATTCCTTGATCTGCAAAGTCAGTCAAGCAAAATTCTGCAATTTGTATCTATTTCCAAACCTTCATGAATGAGCACTGTCCTTCTGCATTTCATGGAGAGCTCCAGCACCACAAGGACCAATGACCAGATTTTCCTAAGGGGGGGAGGGGGGATGACAGTATGAGTTTGTCAGGAGGGCACAGGGATGTATGGCTTTTGTCTCTTAAATCTTGAGACTATTGATGCATTGTACCAAAGCTTCATTGACCATTGTGGTCATGCCACGTTAACACCCTCAGCTCCCGCACGTTTTGTTTGATGTTCAAAATTGTGAATGAATGGAGTGTTTAATAGTACTATGGTACTAAATAAACTTGAACATAAAAGAACATGATGGCTTATTGTTGTAGGATGAGCCTTTTTCCTAATGCTATAGCATTTATTTTTTTTCTTAAGCAATATGTTACATAAGCTGAGAAAATTAATTCCTCTTTTTCTGTGGTAAAATACTATTTATTAGAAAGATGGAGCACCTGTGAGGCATGAATCTCCAAAGTGGGGAGGGGGGAAACACAGCAAAAAGAGCATGAGAACCTGTTCTGAGGTTATTTAGAAATTCAACCTTGTTGCATGCAGTGCTTGACCTGAAATTTGGTTCAGATGAATTTTTACCTGTGATTGTTCAGCCCATTGTTATCCTTATGTTATCCATATGTAACATCAAATCTTGTTTCCAGTCAGATATTTATCCATCTTATTTCTGGAAAAGTTGATCAACTTGGCATCAATTGCTTTTGCAAGTTAAAGTACATCTGTATTATCTGTGACATCATATGAATGATTAGTTTTATTGATATCAGCTTGACATTGATTGGCAACAATAAGGATGATTGATAAAGAAAAATATTTAGTTATGAATGCTAATGAATTTCTTTGTATTTGCTAATGGCTACTTTCTTGTATAAATGTTTATTCCTGTTCCAAAATGCATTACTTTACTTTTATCTTCATTAAAGTCTGATTGCTAATCCTCAACTCGTCTGTTATTGCCTTTTGTCTCCCTTTTGATTTGGCACTTGACTACATAGGTTGGTATACTGTATATACTCGTGTAAAAGTTGAATTTTGAGACCAATTTTGAGGACAGAGTGTACAAATATAAGAGTGCTTCAGCAAATAGGGTAAGAGTAAGGAAAATGGTAAATTGATAGATTTAAAGGCTCTTTATCTGAATGTATGCAGCACTTTTAGCAAGATAGGTGAATTGATGGCACAAATAGAAATAAATGCATATGATGTGATTGCCATTATGGAGCATTGGCTGCAAGGTGATCAAGGGTAAGAATGAATATTCAAGGACATTTGACATTTTGAAAAGATAGGAAGAAAGGAAAAGAACCTGGGGTAGCTCTGTTAATGAAGGATGAGATCAGTACAGTGGTGAGAAATGATCTTGGCTCAGAAGGTCAGGATGTAGATCAGTCGGTGGAGATAAGAAATAACAAGGGAAAGAAATCACTGGTGGGAGTAGTTTATAGGCCACCTAACAGTAGCTACACCGTAAGACAAAATATAAATCAAGAAATAATGAGGGCTTGTAAGAAAGGTACTGCAATAATAGTGGGCAATTTTAACCTTCATATAGATTGGACAGATCAAATTGGCAAAGGTAGCCTTGAGGACGAGTTCATAGAGTGTGTTTGGCACAGTGTCTTAGAACAATGACCTTGTGGAATCAACCAGGGAAAAGGCTATTTTAGACTTGGTCATGTGTAACGACACAGGATTAATTAATGATCTCGTAGTAAGGGAATCTCTCTGGAAGAGTGATCATAACATGATAGAATTTCACATTCAATTTGAGGGTGAGAAACGTGGGTCTGAAACTAGTATCTTAAACCTAAATAAAGGCAATTACAAAGGTGTGAAGATAGATTTGGCTAAAATAGACTGGGGAAATAGGTTAAAAGGTAAGACGGTAGATAAGCAGTGGCAGACATTTAAGATATTTCATAACTCTCAACAGAGACTTATTCCATTGAGAAAGACTTTATGAGAAGGATGAACTATCCGCGGCTAACTTAGCAAGTTAAGAATTGTAACAAATTGAAAGAAATGGCGTACAAACCTGTAAAAATTAGTGGTAGGCCAGAAGATTGGGAAAATTTTAGAAATCAGCAAAGGATGAATAAAAAAGAGGGAGAAATTAGAATATGAGAGTAAACTAAGAAGAAATATAAAAACAGACAGTAAGAGCGTCTACACGTATATACAAAGGAAGAGAGTAGCTAAAGTAAATGTTGGTCCCTTAGAGGATGAGACTGGGGAATTAATAATGGGAAACAAGGAAATAGCAGAGACTTGGAACGAATATTTTGTAACTGGCTTCACAGTAGAAGATACTAAAGGCATGCCAAAAATAGTAGAAAATCAGGGTTGGCAAAAGGGTGGGAGAAACATAAAACAATTACAATCACTGGAGAAAAAGTGCTAGGAAAACTAATGGGACCAAAGGCTGACAAGTCCCCTGGACCTGATAGCCTGCATCCTAACTAACAGGAAACAGAGTTGGGATTAATGGATCATTTTCAGATTGACAAACTGTAACTAGTGGCATGCCACAGGGTTAATTGCTGGGGCTTCAACGATTTGCCATCTATATTAATGACTTGGATGAAGGGACAGAGTGTATTGTAGCCAAATTTGCTGACGATACAAAGACAGGTAGGAAAGCAAATTGTGAGGAGGGCAGAGAGTCTGTAAAGGAATAAAGATAGGTTGAGTGAGTGGACAAAAATTTGGCAGATGGAGTATAATTTGGGAAAATGTGAGGTTATCCACTTTAGTAGGAAGAATAGAAAAGCAAAATATTATTTAAATGGAGAGAGACTAAAGAATTCTATGGTGCAGAGGGACTTGGGTGTCCTCAAACATGAAACATAAGTTAGCATGCAGGTATAGCAAGTAATTAGGAAGGCAAATAGAATGTTGACCATTATTGCAAGGGGAATGGAGTGTAAAAATAGGGAAGTCTTGCTACAGCTGTACAGGGCGTTGGTGAGACCATACCTAGAGTACTGCGTACAGTTTTTGTCTCCTTATTTAAGGTGTGATATACTTGCATTGGAAGCTGTTCAGAGAAGGTTCACTAGGTTGATTCCTGCAGTGCAGGCGTTATCTAGATGAGGAAAGGCTGATCAGGTTGGGCCTATACTCATTGGAATTTAGAAGAATGAGAGGTGATCTTATTGAAACATACAAGATTCTGAGGGGGCATGACAGGGTAGATGCAGAGAGGATGTTTCCCTTCATGGGGGAATCTAGAATTAGGGGTCACAGATTCAGAATAAGGGGTCTCCCATTTAATGTGGAATTGAGGGGGAATTTCTTTTTTGAGGATAGTGAATTAAATTTTCTACCCCAGAAAGCAGTGGAGGCTGGATCATTGAATATATTCAGGGCTGTGTTAGACAGGTTTTTTGATCTAAAGGGCGTCAAGGGTTGCAGGGGGCCGGCAGGAAAGTGGAGTTGAGGCCACAATCCGATCAGCCATGATCTTATTGAATGGCAGAGCAGGCTCGGGGGTCAAATGGCCTACTCCTGTTCCTATTTCATATGTTCTTATGCAGATCCAATGAACTGAGTTCTGATAAATGGTCACTGACCTGAAACATTCACTCTGTTTCTTTCTCGACTCATCCAGGCAAGTGGAGAGTATTGCATCACACTCCTGACTTGTGCTTTATAGATGGTGGACAGGCTTTGGGAATTCAAGAGGTGAGTTACTCCCTGCAGAGTTCCCAGCCTCTGAGCTGCTCTTGCAGCCACGGTATTTATATGGCTTGTCCAGTTAGTTTCCTGGTCAGTGGTAACCCCTAGGATGCTGAGGGTGGGGGATTCAGCGATGGTAATGCCGTTGTTCATCAAAGGGAGATGGTTAGATTCTTTTGTTGGAGATTGTCAATGCCTGGCACATGTGGTGCAAATGTTACTTGCTACTCATCAGCCCAAGCCTGAATGTTACCTGCATGTGGCCATGGACTGCTTCATTATCTGAGAAGTTGCAAATGGAACTGAACTTTGTAATAATCAGCGAACATCCCCACTTCTGACCATATGTTGGAGAGAAGATCATTGATGAAGCAGCTGAAGATGGTTACGCCTAGGACACGATTGAGCTGATTGGTCTCCAATAACCACAACCATCTTCCTTTATGCTAGGTATGACTCCAACCAGTGGAGCATTTTCCCCCTAATTGCCATTGACTTCAATTTTACTAGGGCACCTTGATGCCACACTCTGTCAAATGCTGCCTTGATGTCAAGGGCAATCACTCTCACCTCACCTCTGGAGTTCACCTCTTTCATCCATGTTTGGGCTAAGCCTGTAATGAGGTCTGGAACTGAGTGCCCCTGGCGGAACCCAAACTGAGCAGCTTATTGCTGAGTAAGTGCTGAATAATAGGACTGTCAATGACACCTTCCATCACTTTGCTGATGATTGAGAATAGTCTGATGGGGTGGTAATTGTCCAGATTGGATTTGTCCTGCTTTTTGTGTACAGGACATACCTGGGCAATTTTCCACATTGTCGGGTAGAAGCCAGTGTTGTAGCTGTACTGGAACAGCTGGTCTAGGGGCGCATCTTGTTCTGCAGCACGTTTTCAGTACTACAGCTGGGAGGGAAGGTGTCAAGGTCCAAAGCCTTTGCTGTAACCAGTCCCATCAGCTCCTTCTTGATATCATGTGAAGTGAATTGAATTGGCTGAAGACTGGCCTCTGTGATACTGTGGACCTCAAGAGAAGGCCTTGCTGGATCATCCACGCAGCACCTGGCTTCAACCTTGTCTTTTGCACTGGCATGCTGGGCTCTGCCATCATTGAGGATAAGGATGTTTATGGAACCTCCTCCTCTGGTTAGTTATTTAATTATCGTTCACCATTCATGTTGGGCCGATTTGCCTCCTTCTGTGCTGTGTTATTCTGTGGTTCCAAATGGTGATAAAGTCTCTGAACTTTTACCTTGGAGAGGGAAGTAACAACATAAAATTGATGAGGAATTCTGCAGCATTGCACTGGATTGTTACCTCTCCTTAGCCTCTACCTTAAAGAAATTCCTTGTAATATATCTAAGTTAAGATCTGAATTGGAATATAACAAATCTGCAGAGTATCCATTTTAAGCATGCATTATGTTGTGCAAAAACGTGAAAATCACCAAAGTAGAAAACAGTATTTAGATTTAGCCATTTTTTTGGCAGGGTCTCCTGCCATTCCTTGGTAGAAAGCTAGCAGAAGCTTTGAACAGATGTAATGCTAGAATTTCTTTGCTCAGAAATGTGTTATTTAATTGTTATGTCCTGATTTGAGCAGGACCTCAGTTTAGCTCTTTAATTAGTCTTTAATTTCTGCGCGTAGCTCAGTTCAACTATTAAGACCTTTTCTTTTATTCATTCATGGATGTGGGCATCGCTGGCCAGGCCAGCATTTATTGCCCATCCCTAATTGCCCTTGAGAAGGTGGTGGTGAGCTGCCTTCTTGAACCGCTACAGTCCATTTGGGGTAGGTATACCCACAGTGCTGTTAGGAAGGGAGTTCCAGGATTTTGACCTCGAGCTGTTTGTGTGATTTGGGAATGTTAGTTTTAAATTATTTTGCTATCAATTTAGAAAAATGCAATGGCACTAGGAATCTGAGGGTTTTTATTTTTTACATTTTTTCTTTTCATGAATCCATGTGCCACTTATCTTCCTCTGCCAAGTTGAAGGGCTAAAGCCTTTTGTCCGAGTCGTTGCTTGTGTGGTTCTATAGTTGTCTGCTGATAATTATGTGAAATAGTTGTGCGACCAACCCGCTCTTTTCAAAATGTTTTTTGTTTCGCCATATAAGTAAGTCCTTTGTTTCCTGCTTGGAAGTCCTCTCGCAACTGGATGACTGAGATCAGAAACTTATTGTGCAGTGAATCATATGACTGATCCTCTCTCCTATATACCATCAGATTGCATACCATCCATTTCTCAAATGTAGTTTGATGTGTGATTGCCTTTAAGGGTGATATCCCTTTAAGATCTTAGTATGCTAATGAGCTAAGTACCAGGATGTAGTCATGTGACTCTGCAAATGTAACACCAAGTAAGGTTCTGTAAATAGTTTGCTCTGTACTGTACATAATAAGTTGGCTGTAATAAACCTGTTTGAGATTTTCAACCAACTGGATTCCACGTATCTCCTTTATGTTGCATCAGACATCATAAAGAACTCATTACGTGGTGGCAGCTGTGGTGAAAAGACCACAGGTCAAACAGCTTCGAAAACGACCTTTCCTGCAGCCAAAGAGAGAGAATTCAAGAGAAGCAGTGGTCCAAACAGAAAGAAAAATGGAACTTACCTCCAGTTGCAGAAGACAGAGCTCAGAACGACAGACTGCAAGTAAATCGAGTGAGTCATTGTGCCAACAGTTGACAGATACTCGTTTAAAGCAAAATAAGCTTTGAAGTGCTCAAAAGGTTGATATTTTTCTCAAGACTCCATGAAAAAAATGCGGAAGACCCAACTCCTCCCCAGGCTGATCGAGGTCAGCGCCATTACAGGAGGCACCCGATTGCAAAAATCGCTGGGAAATCCCAATCACTGCAACGCCTCATCTACACAGCCATAGCTATAAAAAACTCATTAAAACACTGGAGCATGAAGAAGAGCTTTCATTCATGCAGCCACAGCTATAAAAAAAAGTAAACCACTCGAGAGTGAACAAAATAAAGAAACTCCTTAAAAAAAAAGCAATTGAACTGCCCGTTGAACAGCTGTGTAAACAGACAGGCTAATAACTGCAAGTTAAACACAGCACAGTCAAACACCTAAAATAAAAGCAAAATACTGCGGATGCTGGAAATCTGAAATCAAAACAAGAAATGCTGGAACCACTCAGCAGGTCTGGCAGCATCTGTGGAAAGAGAAGCAGAGTTAACGTTTCAGGTCAGTGACCCTTCTGGCTTATCTGAAGCGGACCAGAAAGATCCCGCAAAATATGGAAAGTATTAGAAGATCAGCTCTGGTAATGAATGAATTTTAGAATTCACCACCTGGAATTGATGTCCTACAGGCAACAGCTACAGGAATCAATAGATCAGTTTGTCAGTAGTAAGGGCAATGAATGCGATTTCTCAGAAACTGAGATGTCAGAGCGACTAATGAAGCTAGTGATTCTTGACACCCATTGAAGCATTTCAGAAAGACCTCTTGGGGGGAAAAAGAAAGGTCACAGCATTGACACGCTGCTAGAAGATGGCAGGAAGTATGAAGCCATTGTAGCTGGACAACAGCATCTGCAAGCACTAGGTGCAGCTAACAGTATCAGCATGATAACCAGGTCGAAAAGAGCAAGGAAGCTGTGTGCTAACTGTGGTTGGTCCCGCTCACCACGAAGTTGTCCTGCATTTCGAGACCTGTGCCAGGCATGCGGTGCAAAAGGACACTGGACCCGCCTATGCAAGAAATCTGGCTCCAAAGACGCAGCCAGAAGTCACGGTAGGACACAAACGAACAGATGACGGGTGCAGCAACAGGGTAACAGCAGCAAGAAAAGTGCCAGAGATCTACGTAAACGCAAGCTGATACACGAAGTCGACAGCAAAACGGACCTCAGACAAGACTCAGAGAAGAAATTCGCTGTCAAAAGACAAGAAGGCACTCCACATTATGAACCTGACACATCATGTTGATGAAGTCAAACAATGGGAAGCTTTCACCACTATTAACATCATGTACCCAGAGAAAGCTGGCAAACATACACTCACGGTTAAGATGGACACTGGAGTTAGTGCAAGTATCCTACCAGTCCAAATCCTCATGGACATATACCGGAGTCGTTGGAAATCAGTGATAACAACTGACAACTACCAAGTTACCTGCATACGATGAGTCACCCATCCCGTGCAGTGGCACACTAACAATGCAATGCAGATACGGCAAGTCGGCATGGAAACCGCAAATATTCTACCTGGTAGACACGAGCGGCCAGCATGCAAGGGCCTCAACATTGTGACCACCCACGAGGTCACTAAGGTACCCATTACAGCAGAAGAGATCAAGGGTTCTTGCATTGATTCACTCCACAACCTACAACAAATGTATCCAGACAGGTTTGATGCCATAGGAGATTTCAAAGGCAATGCCGTACTGCACCTCAGAGAGGATGCAATTCCATCAACCGACGCTCCCAGAAAGTACAGTGTGCACATACAAGAAAAGCTTAAGCATGAGTTAGATGGCATGGAATGGCATCTTTCGTTGTGTGCATCATCACACAGACTGGTGCAGCTCAAGTACCTGTGTACTGAAGAAGGATGGATCAATCGCAATATGTCTAGATCCGAAACGTCTAAACCTCTCCCTAAAGTGATGCCCCCACAAGATTCCGACACTGGAGGAATTAAATCCCAAGTTCACAAGAACCATCTTCCTTTCCAGGTTGGATGCTAAACATGGATATTGGTTGGTACACCTAGTTAAGGAGTCTCAAGAAGTCACCACCTTCAGGACACCCTTTGGAAGATACTACTTCCAGAGACTATCCTTTGGCTTATCTGTCTGTCAAGATCTGTTTCATAAGAACATAAGAAATAGGAGCAGGAGTAGGCCATTCAGCTGCTCAAGCCTGCCCCGCCATTCAATAAGATCATGGCTGATCTGTCCTATACCTCAACTCCTCTTTCGGGCCTGCTCCGCCTAACCCTCGACTCCCTGAGATTTCAAAAATCTATCTACCGCCTCCTTAAATACATTTAGTGACCTAGCCTCCACAACTCTCTGAGGCAGCAAATTCAAGAGATTCACCACCCTCTGAGAAGAAATTCCTTCTCATCTCAGTTTTAAATGTGTGCCCCCTTATTCTGTAACTATGTCCCCTAGTTCGAGATTCCACCACTAATGGAAACATCTTCTCAACATCTACCCTGCCAAGCCCGCTTAAAATCTTATATGTTTCTATAAGATCACCTCTCATTCTTCTAAACTCCAATGAATAAAGGCCTAACCTGTTTAGCTGTTCTTGATAAGACAACCCCTTCATCCCAGGAATCAGCCAGGTGAACCTTTTCTGAACTGCCTCCAGTGCTAGTATATCCTTCTTTAAAAACGGGGGACCAAAACTGTACGCAGTACAGGTGTGGCCTCACCAACACCTTGTACAGTTGTAACAAGACTTCCCTATTTTTAAACTCCAACCCCCTAGCAATAAAGGCGAAAATTCCATTTGCCTTCCTAATTACGCTGCACCTGCATGCTAATCTTTGTGTTTCATGTACAAGAACACCCAGATCCCTCTGTACTGCAGTATTTTGTAGTCTTTCTCCATCTAAATAATCTGCCTTTTCATTCTTCCTACCAAAGTGGATGACCTCACACTTCCCCACATTGAACACCATCTGCCAGGTTTTTGCCCACTCACTTAACCTATCTATATCCCTTTGCAGATTTTTTGTGTCCTCATCACAACATGCCTTCCCACCTATTTTTGTATCATCAACAAATTTGGATACACTACACTCTGTCCCTTCCTCTAAGTTTCAGCAGCATATGGACAGAATTCTAGAAAACGTGCCTGGCAGCATATGCATTGCTGATGATATTGTGGTAATGGGCAAAACCAAACAAGAACATGATCAAAATCTTCATTCATTGATGGCGGTAGCTTGTCGCAAAGGGCTCACTTTTAACAGCAAGAAGTGCCAGGTGAATGTAAGTCAGATTGATTTCTTTGGCTCCATCTATTCTAGTTGTGCAATTCGTCTTGACCCAGGCAAAGTCAAAGATGTAAGGCGTATGCCTACCCCACAAGACAAGGAAGCCCTCCAGCGATGTCTTGGATTTTTCAACTTTCATTCCAAATTTTTCTAACAAAACATCATCGCTGAGAGAGCTCTTAAAAAAAAGACATACCATTTGTATGGCAGGAGGACCATCAGCAGATGTTTGAGTCTGTCAAGCAAGCATTGTCAGCAGAAACCTGTGCCCTGCAGTACCAAGGAAGAAGCCAATCCTGGAAGTTGATGCCTCACAGGGCTAGGAGTGTGCATCCTGCAGAATGGCAAACTAATTGCATTCGGGTCCAATTGTTTCTCTCCAGCACAATCCAATTACTCAAACATAGAGCATGAAACACTTGTTGTGGTGCTTGGGATCACAAGGTTCCACCCCTACCTGTTCAGTTAGCAGATCACGGTGGAAACCGACCATAGACCACTGGAGATGATCTGGTGCAAACCATTGACAAGCGCACCACCTCGACTACAGTGGCTCTTAGTGACAGTACAGGGGTATGACTTTGTCTGCTACAAACCGGATACCAAATTGGTCACCTTGGATACGCTGAGCAGATTGCCAAACCCGAGCAAGAATGAAGAAGTTCCACTGAATCTACAAGTAGACAGCATGTGCATTGAGCTAGAAGATGGTGCTCAAAATCGACTTATTGCATTTTGGTCAGCACAAATGTTAGTTAGCCAATCCTTTATCGAAGCTAGTAAATTACCCCTAACCCCATGTGATCTTTCCTTGTGTATTAAACTTTTGTGCAGCACCTTATCAAATGCCTTCTGGAAGTCCAGATATACTACATCTACAGGATCCCCATTATCCACTTTACTTGTTACATCTTCGAAGAGCTCTAGCAAATTAGTCAAACACGATTTACCCTTCGTAAAACCATGCTGACTCTGATAGATTGCGTTTTGACTTTCTAAATGTCCTGTTATTGCTTCCTTAATAATGGATTCTAACAATTTCCCAATGACAGATGTTAAACTAACTGGTCTATAGTTTCCTACTTTCTGCCTCCCTCCCTTTTTGAATAAGAGTGTAATATTAGCATTTTTCCAATCCACTGGAACCCTCCCCGCATCCAGGGAATTTTGGAATATTTTAACCAATGGATCCACTATCTCCGCTGCCACTTCCTTTCAGACCCTAAGATGTAGGCCATCAGGCACTGGGGACTTGTCTGCCTTCAATCCCAATAGTTTCCTCAGTACTTTTTCCCTAGTGATGATTGTTCTAAGTTCCTCCCTTTTTATAACCTTCACATTACCTGTTACTATTGGGATAGTACTAGTGTCCTCCACCGTGAAATCTGAGGCAAAATACTGATTTAGTATCTCCGCCATTTCTGTGTTCCCTTTATTAACTCCCCAGTCTCATCTTCCAAGGGACCAACATTCACTTTAGCTACTCTCTTCCCTTTTATATACTTATGGAAGCTTTTGCTATCCGTTTTTATATTTTGCGCTAGTTTTCTTTCATAATTTACCTTTGCTCTTTTTATTACTTTTTTAGTAACCCTTTGTTGATCTTTAAAAGTTTCCCAATCTTCCAGCTTGCCACTGGCCTTTGCAATATGGTATGCCTTAGTTTTTGTCTTTGTTATCCTTAACTTCCTTGTTTACCATGGATGTTTTTCCCCCCTTAGAATATTTTTTCCTCTCTGGAATATATTTTAGTTGAGAGGAATTGAATATCTGCTTAAACATCCGCTACTGCTCATCAACTGTCCTACGTTTTAGTCTTCCTGCCCAGTCCACTAGGGCCAAATCTGTCCTCATGCCTATGTAATTACCTTTGTTGAACTCCAGAACGCTAGTGTGGGACTCCTGTTTCTCACCCTCAAACTGAATTTGAAATTCTAGCATGCTATGATCACTCTTCCCTAGAGGATCCTTAACTATGAGATCATTAACTAATCCCACCTCATTACACAATACCAAATCTAGAATAGCCTGCTCCCTGATTGGTTCCACAACATATTGCTCCAAAAAACAATCTCTAATACATTCAATGACCTCTCCCTCAAGGCTACCCTTGCCAATTTGATTAATCCAGTCTATATGCATATTAAAATCACCCATGATTATTGCCTTACCTTTCTTACAAGTTCCCGGTATTTCCTGGTTCATACTGTTCCCCACTGTGGAACTACTGTTTGGGGACCTATAGATTACTCCCACCAGTGACGTCTTTCCCTTGCTATTTCTTATTTCTACCCAGACTAATTCTACATCTTGATCTCCAGTGCCTATATCATTTCTCACTGCAGCACTGATCTCTTCCGTTACTAACAAAGCTACGCCATCTCCTTTTCCTTCCTGCCTATCCTTCTAAAATACTGAGTACCCTTGGATATTCAATTCCCAAACCTGGTTTCCCTGCAACCACGTCTCAGTAATCGCCACTAAATCATACCCATTCGTCTCTATTTGCGCTGTTAACTCATTAATCTTATTCTGAATGCTTCGTGCATTCAGATACAAAGCCTTTAAGTTCTATTATCAAATTTCCCTACTCTTGTACGATTCCTTGGTGCAATATGATGTTCACATGTTCTGTCCCTACCTTTTATTTTCTGTTAACAATCAGCCTCATCACTAATCTGCACTCCTATCTTCTCCTTTAACTTTGACTCCCTAATTTTCCATGCAACTGAACCCTTCCCCCCACTATTTAGTTTGAAGCCCTATCTACAGCCCTAGTTATGCAATTCACCAGAACTCTGGTCCCAGCATGATTCAGGAGCCCATCCCATCGGAACAACTCCCTTCTTCCCCAGTACTGGTGCCAATGTCCCATGAATTCAAACCCATTTCTCCCACACCAATCTTTGAGCCGTGCATTTACCTCATTAACCTTATTGAGCCTGTTCCAATTAGCTAGTGGCTCAGGTAATAATCCAGAGATTATTACCTTTTTGGTTTTGCTTTTTAATTTAGCCCCTAGCTGCTCATATTCCCTCAGCAGAACCTCTATCCTCATTCTTCCTATATCGTTGATACCTACGTGGACCACGACAACTGGATCTTTCCCCTCCCACTCTAAGTTTCTCTGCAGCCCAGATGAGATATCCCGAACCCTGGCACCAGGTAGGCAACACAGCCTTAGGGTCTCTCGATCCTAGCCACAGAGAACAGTGTCTATGCCCCTAACTATACTATCCCCAATTTCGACTACATTTCTCTTTTCTCCCTCCACTTGAATGGCTCCCTGTACCACGGTACGATGGTCAGTTTGCTCATCCTCCCTACAGTCCCTGCTCTCGTCCACACAGGGAGCAAGAATCCCAAACCTGTTGGACAAGAACAAGGGCTGAAGCTCCTGCAGCACTACCTCCTGCATACCTCTACCTGCCTCACTCATAGTCACACCCTCCTCACTCATAGTCACACCCTCCTGTCCCTGATCACTGGCTGAATTCATGGTAGTTCATCTAAGGGGTGTGACTGTCTCCTGAAACACACCGTCCAGGTAACTCTCCCCCTCCCTGATATGTCGTAGTGTCTGAAGCTCATACTCCAGCTCATCAACTCTGAGCCGGAGTTCCTCGAGCAGCCAACACTTGCTACAGATGTGGTCACTAGGAACCACATTGGGGTCCACCAGCTCCCACATCATGCAGGTACAACAAATCGCCTGGCCCTGCATCTCTATTTTATTTAATTAAATTTTAATTTGTTTTTTAAAATTTTCAACTGGCCTTTAGTTTTGAATCTGTAAAATATTTCTCCTATTCACCTTTAATCTGAAATCAAATTAGAATAGGTCATTCAAGTTAGCAGTTACTTACCAACTAATGAACTTACGGTTTTCCTGTGATGTCAGTCTGTTTTTTTTCACTCTATCCAGTTTTTTTTATTTACACTAGGAGCCTTGATTCCCTAAAAAAAAACTACCTACGACGGGATGGGAAAATATTTAATTGGGGGAGGGGGAATTACAATGCTATTAGGCAGGAACTGGGGAGCATAAATTGGGAACAGATGTTCTCAGGGAAATGCACGACAGAAATGTGGAGATTGTTTAGGGAGCACTTGCTGCGACTGCTGGATAGGTTTGTCCCGATGAGGCAAGGAAGGGATGTTAGGGTGAAGGAACCTTGGATGACAAGAGATGTGGAACAGCTAGTCAAGAGGAAGAAGGAAGCTTACTTAAGGTTGAGGAAGCAAGGATCAGACAGGGCTCTAGAGGGTTACAAGGTAGCCAGGAAGGAACTGAAGAATGGACTTAGGAGAGCTAGAAGGGGACATGAAAAAGTCTTGGTGGGTAGGATTAAGGAAAATCCCAAGGCGTTCTACACTTATGTGAGGAACAAGAGGATGGCCAGAGTGGGGGTAGGGCCGATCAGGGATAGTGGAGTGAACTTGTGCCTGGAGTCGGAGGAGGTAGGGGAGGTCCTAAATGAATACTTTGCTTCAGTATTCA
This sequence comes from Heterodontus francisci, assembly GCF_036365525.1. Lineage (NCBI taxonomy): Eukaryota > Metazoa > Chordata > Chondrichthyes > Heterodontiformes > Heterodontidae > Heterodontus > Heterodontus francisci. Next base: position 138,804,185 of record NC_090371.1, on the reverse strand, counting down.
CTAGTGAGAAGGACCTGGTCGTTTGTGAGGACAGCGTGAAACAGGCTGATATGTTCGAACAGGTTGATGTTAAGAGGGAGGATGTGCTGGAAATTTTGAAAGACATGAGGACAGATAAGTCCCCGGGGCCAGACGGGGTATACCCAAGGATATTACGGGAAGCGAGGGAAGAGATTGCCGCGCCTTTGGCGATGATCTTTGTGTCCTCACTGTCCACTGGAGTAGTACCAGATGATCGGAGGGTGGCAAAAGTTATTCCCTTGTTCAAGAAAGGGAATAGGGATAACCCTGGGAATTATAGACCAGTCAGTCTTACGTCGGTAGTGGGCAAATTATTGGAGAGGATTCTGAGAGACAGGATTTATGATTATTTGGAAAAGCATAGTTTGAGTAGAGACAGTCAGCATGGCTTTGTGAGGGGCAGGTCATGCCTCACAAGCCTTACTGAATTCTTTGAAGATGTGACAAAACACATTGATGAAGGAAGAGCAGTGGATGTGGTGTATATGGATTTTAGCAAGGCGTTTGATAAGGTTCCCTATGGTAGGCTTATTCAGAAAGTAAGGAGGCATGGGATACAGGAAAAGTTGGCTGTCTGGATACAGAATTGGCTGGCCCATAGAAGACAGAGGGTGGTAGTAGATGGAAAGTATTCAGCCTGGAGCTCGGTGACCAGTGGTGTTCCGCAGGGATCTGTTCTGGGACCTCTGCTCTTTGTGATTTTTATAAATGACTTGGATGAGGAAGTGGAAGGCTGGGTTAGCAAGTTTGCCGATGACACGAAGGTTGCTGCAGTTGTGGATAGTGTGGAAGGCTGTTGTAGGTTGCAACGGGACATTGACAGGATGCAGAGCTGGGATGAGAAGTGTCAGATGGAGTTCAACCTGGAAAAGTGTGAAGTGATTCATTTTGGAAGGTCGAATTTGAATGCAGAATACAGGCTTAAAGACAGGATTCTTGGTAGTGTGGAGGAACAGAGGGATCTTGGGGTCCATGTCCATAGATCGCTCAAAGTTGCCACCCAAGTTGATAGGGTTGTTAAGAAGGCGTATGGTGTGTTGGCTTTCATTAACGGGGATTGAATTTAAGAGCCGCGAGGTTATGCTGCAGCTCTATAAGGCCCTGGTTCGACCACACTTGGAATATTGTGTTCAGTTCTGGTCGCCTCATTATAGGAAGGATGTGGAAGCTTTAGAGAGGGTGCAGAGGAGATTTACCAGGATGCTGCCTGGACTGGAGGGCATGTCTTACGAAGAAAGGTTGAGGGTGCTAGGGCTTTTCTCATTGGAACGAAGAAGGATGAGAGGTGACTCGATAGAGGGGTACAAGATGATGAGAGGCATAGATAGAGTGGATAGTCAGAGACTTTTTCCCAGGGTGGAAAGGGCTATCACCAGGGGGCATAATTTTAAGGTGATTGGAGGAAGGTTTCGGGGAGATGTCAGAGGTAGGTTCTTTACACAGAGAGTGGTGGGTGCGTGGAATGCGCTGCCAGCGGTGGTAGGAGAAGCAGATACATTAGGGACATTTAAGCGACTCTTGGATAGGTACATGGATGATAGTAGAATGAAGGGTATGTAGGTAGTTTGATCTTGGAGTAGGTTAAAGGTTCGGCACAACATCGTGGGCTGAAGGGCCTGTACTGTACTGTTCTGTGTTCTATGTTCTTTCTATGTTCTATATTAAAAAAGAACTGTAGACCTTTCTCTTTACTTTAGCTACTTGCCCAGCTATGTAGAATTAAAGCCTAACAGCAGTTACTCACCAACCAATCACCTTGCAGCTTTCCTGTGATGTCACTGTTGACTTTATTTCCAGAACTCCAGCGTCCTTGGACTGCTCTCATACAGGTCCGACTGCTCTCTGCTCCCTGTGCTGGTCTCGCTCAGTCTCGCTCCTTCCCGCCGCCGCTCTTTTAAACTGTGCTGGCCTCACTCAGTTTTGCTGCTTCCCGCCGCTGCTCTTTTAAACTGTCTTATCTGACATCTTATCACAACTTCACCAAGGCCATATGGGCATATAGTGAAGAAGACGACTGGCACAAGACACTGTTTATTGGCCAGGGATCAACACTGGATTTGAAAGGTTGGTGAGGATGTGCAAGGCATGCCAGAGCCACCAGCCACAACAACACAGAGAACCTCTCCACCCTCACGAGATTCAATTAGTCCCTTGGTCCAAAATCACCACTATTTTCTGTTAATGGAGAAGACTTTATCTTAGTCACTGATTTTTTTTCCAAATTTCCAATTGTCAGACAGGTAAAAGACACTTCAAGCTAGGTCATCGCAGACACATTGAGTGCCATATTCAGTCTGTTCAGTGCACTTGAAGAAACTATTTCTGACAATGGGCCGCAGTAAACGGGCAAACCTTTCAGGGATATGTGCGCCAAATGGGCCGTAAACCATGTGACGTCCTCACCACTTTACCCTAGATCTAATGTCTTGCTGAGCGAATGGTTCACACAGTTAAATCACTTATCCTGAAGTGTAGGACAACGAAACAAGATTTTTGTGTTGCCATGCTCCACCTCAGAGCCACACCTATGGATATGAGCTTACTGTCACCAGCAGAGATCATGTTTCGCAGACAAGTACTAACAACTCTGCCAAGCCATCATCTGTCCAAATTCTCTGAGATGCAGGAGACACTGCTCGAAAAACAGTGAGAATGAAGATGGTGCATGACCAACACGCAGGGGCGGAACTACCTCAGCAACACATAGGGCAAAAGATCAAGGTCATACACCCCACAATGAGAACATGGTTACCCGCAGAGGTATCCCAAGTATGTAGTGAGCTAGGTCCTGCAAGATGACAGCATCTAGTGGAGCAGTGTTGAGAAGGAACCATAGCCAACTGGAAGTGTGCAATACTCCAATTGTGCATAGCGGACTTGAAAGAACGCACTCTGACGATGCAGGTGTGACGGAACAACGGGACAGCAACCAACACATTGACAACGTACCTGCAAACCCAAAACAGCCAAGGTTGAAATCCACATCCCCAGAAGGTTATACCATAACCAGATCTGGAAGAGTTGTCAAACCACCAAAATGATGTATGGACTTTTAAACTTCTAAATTTGTAAATTTCACAATCTCCATCCCTGTGTAATTAGTTTTGATGTTACCTAATTTTATGTGTTTTCACTTGTAGCATACAAGACTTATTTTTGGAAAGAAAGGGGATGTTGTATGATTGCCTTTAAGAGTGATATCCCTTTAAGATTTTAATATGCTAATGAGCTAAGTACCAGGACATAGTCATGTGACTCGAAGCTAGAGTCTGAAGCTGTAAGACCCAGAGTAAGGTTCTGTAAATAGTTTGCTCTGTGCTGTACATAATGAATTCGTTGTAATAAACCTGTTTGAGATCTTCAACCAACTGGATTCCACACATCTCATTTATGTTGCATCAGACAACATAAAGAACTCATTACATCGTTTAAAAACACAAGCACAGTAGAAGCAGAGAACTAAACAAAATGCACTGATTGTAATCAAAATAAGGTGCCCACCAAAAGAAGTTGGAAAAGCATTTGCTCACTTATTACTGAGCATAGTTATATTCGTTTGTAAGTTTGTATACCAAAAATTATTTTTTGTGTATCACTTGGCCTATTTCCTTTTTTCACTTATAATTATAGATACTGAAAATACTGCAATGTGCCCCTTGAAAGAGTTGTCGATCTGAGCAGTTCTGGTTGCTATGGAAACTGACAGTTTAAGCCAATAGCAGATGTGTATGTACCCCTACGCTTAAAAGGCTGTCATTAGTTTTGGGATTTTAAAAAGGGCTAGCAATTGATTTTCTCTTTCTTTGATAGATTTGGAATTTAACAATAATGAGTAGTGTTCTGCTTTGGAAAGATTTAAGGAAACTGTAACTGTAGCTTTTTCTTGTCGATTACCCTTTAGTTTGTATGTCACTGCACTTTAGGACGGATGTGAGGGTCCTTGAGAGGGTGCAGAGGACATTTGCCAGAATGGTTCCAAGGATAAGGGATTTTAGCTACAAGGTTGGGTTGGAGAAGCTGGGATGATTCTCCTTGGAGCAAAAAAGATTGAGAGGAGATTTGATAGAGGTGTACAGGATTATGATAGGTTTAGATAAGGTAGACAAAGAAAAGCTGTTCCATTAGGTGATTGTACAAGAACTCGGGGACACAGATGGAAGGTTTTGGGCAAGAGATACAGGGGGATATAAAAAAGACCTTTTTTACTCTCTGGGTGGTAATGACCTGGAACTTTCTGCCTACGAGGGTGGTGGAAGTGGAAGTGATGAATGATTTCAAAAGGAAATTGAATGGGCACTTGAGGAAAGTAAACTTGCAGGGCTATAGGGATAGAGCTGCGGAATGGGACTCATTGGATTGCACTCCAGAGACCCAGCATGGACTTGATTGGCCAAATGATCTCCAGTGTAACGTCTGTATGAAAGACTTTTATTTTCCTATTTTTAGTACCCAGAATGAAGTGCTTCAGACCAGAAAGAAAGTATAACTTGCTCTACTCTGCTCCAATTGCCTTTTCAGCAGAGGACACACTTTTGCAACATTATGATTGGCTCCTTACCACCCCACTCCCATATCCTCATTTTTCACACCAACAATCTTTATGGCCTCTGAGTTTACCAATTTTCATGTCTTATCATGTGTTTAATATACATATTATTGCCCATGTGGCTATAGCTGTTTGCTACCTCAAAGCTCCATTAGTATATGTGGTTGTACAAACATCTTACAATAAGGAATTGATATACAAATAATCCATAAAATTAACACCATTCACACATGGCATTTAATGCTCCTAACGGAGAATTATTGCTTTGAAAATATGCCTGTGATAGGTCCTACTGATATGTAAACTCTGATGTCTTTGCTAGGTGGTGTTCCTCTGCTTTCCGAATGGAATAAATCTTGTGGTAAATGTGGTTAATTAGATGTTGACACAGGAAAAATGAGGTCTGGTTGGTAATGTACAGGAACTGATAGTCAAATGAGCTGTGAGTATTGAAGGGGCAGCTTTTTGAACTCTGTAGGAAATTTCATTTCGCTGTCAACTGAAGGAAGACTGAATTTCAAAAAGCAATCGCGTATAACAGCTGTTTTAAACTGACTTTTAAAATTTAGGAGAATTAAGTTTTGCCAATGACTGAAGATCAAGTAGACGGGTAATAATTTCTTGAAGTGCAATGAAGGCATTCTTAATCAATTTTTCATACACAATGGACCATATATAATCATCCTAAAGTTTGTTGCATTTATAGTGCTCAGCTTTATTCCATTTCCTTATTCTCTTTTGAAATGTTTGGTAGTCTATGTAAAGAATTGTGTTTATTAGATTTAGGGACCAATCCAGATGGATATGGTAGTTACTCTGATTCCAGACTTTATTGATCCAGTCACACTCACTGTGACCCACTTGTAAACTTTCAGCTATAATGGCCTTCCATTTCCAGTCAGCTCCAGGCCTTCAGACATCAGATTTGCCATGGTTTCTGGATACAGACATGTAAAAGCTATTTTAACTAAAATGTGTACCGATTCACAGAAAATTTTACGTTTATGATTATGCAAATGAATTTTAGTGGAAACTTGAACTGTAACCTGACCACAATTTGCACACAAATTCTGATTTTGTCCAAAGCAGAAGCTTACCCCCAGTGTGTTTTTGCCCCCCCCCTCCACATTTTTGCCCATCTTTCTTGCAACTCTCTATTTTAATCCCTCCAATCAGGTTTCACCCCTCCCACAGTGCATAAATGACCAAACCAAGTTCTTGAATCACATTATCTATTACTGTGTATCCTCCGAGTCATTTTGGAGCTCTCTGCAGACTTCAAAACAGCCAATCGCTCCTACATCCTTCAGTGCCTTTTTTCTGTTGTCCAGCTGAATTGGAGTGCCTTCACGTAATTCTAGTGTTACCAATTGGAGCATATCTAGCAATGGCTTCTTCTCTTACCTCTTTGCACCATTACTTTGGAGACCTCCAAGGGTTCATCTGTGATTCCCCCTCCTCCTGCTCAACTACTGCCCCTTGGCATTATGATCTGCAGATATAGGGCCAGTTTGCACAAGTGGACTGTTGACACCTAGTTCCACCTCTCCACCATTCCTCTTGATCCCTTCATTGCCTTTGTGCTTTCAGACTCTTGTCTGACATCTGTCTTTGAATGAGCCATAGTATCCTCCAGCTGATTGTTGGGAATACTGAAGCCATTGTCTTTGGCCTTGCCACTGACTCCGTCTGCCACCCTGGCCACTGTCTTGGGTTGAACCACACTGTTTGCAACCTTGGGATCCCGTTCAACCCTGAACAAAATTCCCAATTGCAGATCCTCTGTGTTCCAAAGACAGCTATTTCCACCCCCATAATGTTGCCTCCCTCTGGTCCTACCTCAACCTATCTGGCACCGAAATCTTCATTCATGCATTTGTCATTTCTGTACTCAATTATGCCAATCCTCTACTGGCCCGTCTCCCACTTTATAACCTGCAACCTGTCCTGTATCCTGTCCTACACTTAAGTCCTGCTCGCCTATTGTCCCCATCCTTGCTGAGCCTACATTGGTTCCTGATGTCCCAAAGTCTCACTTTTAACTCCCTTCAAGGCCTTTCCCTTCCCTGTCTCTGTAACCTGCTCCAGTCCTACTTGTCTGCACCTCAAATTCTACATTCCTCTGGCCTCCTGTGCATCTCCCATCACTTTGTTCAATCATTGGCAGCCATACTTACAGCCACCCAGACCCCACTCTGTGAAATCATCTCTTAAATCCTTCTACTTTTCAACTTCCCACTCCTCTTTAAGACCCTCCTTTACACCCCTTCCTAATCTTTCCTACATTAGTTTGGTGTATGTTTCCTGCCAGATCTCTGAACTGCTTTGGTACGTTTTACCATGTAAAGGGATTATATAAATGTAAGTTGTTGCTGTTGTGGTAGCACATTTTGTTTGTTTATTGGAGCCATTGCATGATGCTCTGGATGTGAGCAGTTAACTGAGAGAGTAGAGATTGTATTGGGGGTATGTGGCCTAGTGAAGTGCATCATCTTGTTTGTGGGAAGGGAGTTGAAGCCAAATTTATTGCTTATGATTTTTACTTTCTCAATTTTTAATTGTATTAAAAAATATTTTAGAGGAATATATGCTGGATATGAACTAGCATGACTCATGTATACCATGGAAATATTTTTTTATGACAGTATAGTTCATTGGTTCAGTTGCAAAAACTATCAGAAGTGAAATGACAGAGGTAGACCTGGGATTTGATTGACCTTGGCTCCATAGTTCTGGGATCTGATTGAAGAGACTTTATAAAATTGCAGTGTTATATTCAAACAGACATGGACCTTTAATAATATAGATTGCTCCTACATCACTCCAAGGCTTCACTGACATAATTTTTATGATGGTGATTGAAGTGCACTAGTAATATTTCATAACTTCTTTGGGAGCCATAAAAATTATATTGAAGTGAAGTGTTATATAGAAGATATTTAATGTGATTCCTGTTATGAGTGACTTGTAAAGAGAGAGTATTTTGCTGTCTGGAGATGATTTTATTTTTAATGCATTTGTACCAAAGCCTTTCAGTAAATCAGTAAGTGTAAAAAATTAATGCAAAATATTAGCAAGGGAAAGCTTTTATTCTAACTCAAGCAGAGGTTGTCACACCCACGTAATCCGAATTTATGAACTATAAAATGAACTTATGAAGTAAACCCGAAAGAGATACTTTCCTTGTAAAACAAAATGGAATTAAGAGGTCAGATGACCTTTACTTTACTGCAGAACTACAAGAACCCTGAGCTAATTTCTATGTCTGGACAAGCCTTGGAAAAGTCATTAAAATACAAATGACCTTTCTGGACACATCCCTGAGAAATCATTAAAATGCAAACAACCTTTTCTGTGGTAATGGCTGCTTCTCTCCAGCTGATTGGATTAACAATATTGTTGCAGACTTTTTGATTCCAAACTCAAATTTCAAAGAATGGGTGTGAAAAATGTTACCTCATAAAGGTGAGATGAGGATGAATATTACCCGGACTCCATTGTCTAACAATGGCCTCATCATCAGAAACCAAATATAAGGGCCATGGAAAGAGAAACTATGGTCACATGAAGAAACTAGGTTTCCGATAAAGAGCTTTAATAAAGGTATATTCTAGGCAGACAAAGGAGATCCATCTATGTCATCGAAGAGAAGGGACCCTGCCTAAGATTACCAGTGTTGAATCACATGTAGGCAATGACTGGAGTTGACCTTGATCTCCCTACCTGAGAAATCATACCAGGACTTCGGCATCGACCTTTGGCTGGAATATAACAAGAGCAGTCTGCAACTGCGCAATGCCTTTCTGAACCTCCCAAGTCTTTCCTCAGTGGACAAGGGAAAAGATTACAGGCCTGCATTGTTTCAAGTCTTCACCTTGGGGAAAAGCAGTACTACTAATTCACGTGGCCCACCTTTTAATAGTTCAACCTCAAATAGGATATTCACTGATAAATGATTCCTAACCCAGGATTACACATTGCTGAATTTGTCTGCTTTTGCAGAAAATCAGCTCCCTGATGGATGAATCAGCTTGGCAACTGGACAGCTTCCATTTGGATGCAGTTTGCCTGAAATCAACAACTAGCACAAATAATCAAGGAATTTTAAGTGCAATTTGCCTCCAGTGCAATTAGAGGCTCTGTGATCTTTTACGCCAATTTAAAAAAAATATTTGTGCTGAAAGCCATCCCCGCCCACAAACCCGGTCACTGATCAATTCAATCACCATGGCGAGATTGCGCACGTTTGCAGCTCTTTGAACAGATTCTGAGAATTAATTTTTTTTGAGGTGTAAGGGCCTGAAAAGCACCTTTTTAATAGCTTTTGGATATAAAAAAAATCTTCACTAAGAAACTGATGACTATATGCCATTGTAACTAGTAAATTGTTCCATATAGTTTATTAGTCATTTTCAGTTATTTAAAATCAAGTTACTCACAAGTAGTGGATTAGACACACCTATTAAAAGCTTATTTTTATGTTGAACCCATTTTCATCTGCATTAATAAAACTGCACCAGGCTACCATTCTTAAATATAACACGGAATATTTTTTAATGCAAGAAAAAACTATGTTTCAACACATTGCCCAATTGCACTGGTTCACAGGAGATTTTACATTTATGATTATGTAAATGAATTTTTGTGTGGAAACTTGAACCATAAAATCAATTCGAAAAACTCTCACAATTTGCACCCAGATTGCCGATGGCACCCAAAGCAGAAATACTAGGCCAGGTACCTTTTACATGGGAATGGATTCCTTTCATGACTTTCCTTCATTTCCCTTAATTCTTTCATAAGGTCCCACACAAAAGGTTAGTAAACAAAATTAGAGCACATGGGACTGGGGGGAATACACTGGCATGGATTGAGAACTGGTTAATGAACAGAAAACCGAGAGTAGAAATAAATGGGTCATTTTCAGGTTGGCAGGCTGTGACTAGTGGAGTACCGCAAGGATCAGTGCTTGGGCCCCAGCTATTCACAATCTATATCAATGATTTGGATGTGGGGATTAAATGTAATATTTCCAAGTTTGCAGATGACACAAAACTAGGTGGAAATGTGAGTTGTGAGGAGGATGCAAAGACGCTTCAAGGGGATTTGGAGAGGCTAAGCAAGTGGGCAAAAATTTGGCAGATGGAATACAATGTGGAGAAATGTGAGGTTATGCACTTTGGAAGGAAAAACAGAAATAGAGTATTTCTTAAATGATGAGAGGCTGGGAAGTGTTGAACTTCAAAGTCACTTGGGTGCCCTTGTTCATGAGTCACTGAAAGCTAACATGCAGGTGCAGCAAGCAATTAAGAAGGCAAATGGTATGTTGGCCTTCATTACAAGAGGAATTGAGTATAGGAGTAAAGATGTCTTACTGCAATTATATAAAGCCTCGGTGAGACCACACCTGGAGTATTGTGTGTAGTTTTGGTCTCCTTACCCAATGAAAGATATGCTTGCCATAGAAGGAGTGCAATGAAGGTTCACCAAACTAATTCCTGGGATGGAGGGATTGTCCTATGAGGAAAGATTAAACAGACTGGGCCTATATTTTCTGGCATTTAGACGAATGAGAGGTGATCTCATTCAAACATACAAAATTCTTACAGGGCTTGACAGGGTGAGGGGAGGCAGTGGTGTGGTGGTAATATCACTGGACTAGTAACCAGAGACCTAGGCTAATGCTCTGGGGATATGGGTTCAAATCCCACCATGGGAGATGGTGAAATTTGAATTCAATTAATAAAAATCTGGAATTAAAAAGCTAGTATAATGGTGACCATGAAACCATTCTCAATTGTTGTAAAAACCCATCTGGTTCTTTATGTCCTTAGGGAAGGAAATCTGCCATCCTTATCCTAGGGTCTGGCCTACAGACCCACAGCAATGTGGATGACTCTGAAATGGCCTAGCAAGCCACTCAGTTGTATCAAAACACTACAAAGTCTAATAAAAGAAATGAAACCAGACAGGCCACCCGGCATCAACCAAGGCACTGGAAATGACAACTGCAAACCCAGCCCTGTCAATGCTACAAAGTCCTTCTTACTAACTTTTGGGGGCATGTGCCAAAAATAGGAGAGCAGTCCCACAGACTAGTCAAGCAACAGTCTGACATAGTCATATCATGGAATCATACCTTACAGACATCACCATCCCTGGGTGTATCCTGTCCCACCAGCAGGACAGAGCTACCAGAGGTGATGGCACAGTGGTATGCAGTCAGGAGGGAGTTGCCCTGGAAGTCTTCAACATCAACTCCGGTCCTCATAAAGTCTCATGGCATCAGGTCAAACATGGGCAAGGAAACCACCTGCTGATTATCACCTACCACCCCCTCTTCAGCTGATGAATCAGTACTGCTCCATGTTGTACACCAATTGGAAGAAGCACGAAGGGTAGCAAGGGTACAGAATGTACTCTGGGTGGGGGACTTCAATGTCCATCACCAAGAGTGGCTCGGTAGCACCACTACTGACCAAGCTGGCAGAGTCCTAAAGGACATAACTGATAGACTGGGTCTGCGGCAGGTGGTGAGGGAACCAACGAGAGGGAAAAACCTACTTCTTCTCGTCCTCACCAATGTACCTGTTGCAGATGCATCTGTCCATGACAGTATTGGTAGGAGTGACCACCGCACAGTCCTACTGGTGACAAAGACCCGTTTTCACATTGAGGATACCCACCATCGTGTTATGTGGCACTACCACCATGCTAAATAGGATAGATTTCAAACAGATCTAGCAACTCAAAACTGGGCATCCATGAGGCGCTGTGGGCCATCAGCAGCAGCAGGAATGTATTCAACCACAATCTGTAACCTCATGGCCCAACATATCCCCCACTCTACCATTACCATTCAGCTGGGGGACCAACCCTAGTTCAATGAAAAGTGCAGGAGGGCATGCCAGGAGCAGAACCAGGCATTACTAAAAAGGTGTCAGCCTGGTGAAGCTACAACACAGGACTACTTGCATGCCAAACAGCGGAAGCAGCATGCGATAGACAGGGCTAAGCGCCCCTACAACCGACGGATCAGATCTAAGCTCTGCAGTCCTGCCACATCCAGTCGTGAATGGTGGTGGATAATTAAACAACTAACAGGAGGTGGAGACTCCACAAATATCCCCTCAATATTGGGGGAGTCCAGCACATCAGTGCAAAAGATAAGGCTGAAGCATTTGTATCCATCTTCAGCCAGGCGTGCCGAGTGGACGATCCATCTCAGCCTCCTTCTGAGGATATCCAACATCACAGATGCCAGTCTTCAGCCAATCCAATTCAGTCCATGCGATATCGAGAAACGGCTGAAGGCACTGGATACTGCAAAGGCTATGGGTCCTGACAAGATTCCGGCAATTATACTGAAGACTAGTGCTCCAGAACTAGCCTAACCAAGCTGTTCCAGTACAGCTACAACACTAGCATCTTCCCAGCAATATGGAAAATTGCCCAAATACACAAAAAGCAGAACAAATCCAACTTGGCCAATTACTGCCCTATCAGTCTACTCTCGATCATCATCAAAGTGATGGAAGGGGTCCTCGACAGTGCTATCAAGTGGCACTTGCTCAGCAATAATCTGCTCACTGATGCTCAGTTTAGGTTCCATCAGGGCCACTCAGCTCCTGACCTCATTATAGCCTTGGTCCAAACATGGACAAAAGTGCTGAACTGCAAAGGTGAGGGAAGAGTGACTGCCCTTGGCATCAAGGCAGCATTTGACCGAGTATGGCATCAAGGAGCCCTAGCAAAACTTGAGTCAATGGGAATCAGGGGGAAGACCCTCCGCTGGCTGGAGTCATACCTAGCACAAAGGAAGATGGTTGTGGTTGTTGGAGGTCAGTCATCTCAGTCCCAGAACATCACTGCAGGAGTTCCTCAGGGTAGTGTCCTAGGCCCAACTATCTTCAGCTGCTTCATCAATGACCTTCCCTCCATCATAAGGTCAGAAGTGGGGATGTTCGTGATGATTGCACAATGTTCAGCACCATTCACGACGACTCGGATGCTGAAGCAGCCCATGTCCAAATGCAGCAAGACTTGGACACCATCCAGGCTTGGGCTGATAAGTGGCAAGTAACATTCATGCCATGCAATGACCATCTCAAACAAGAGAGAATCTATCCATCTCCCCTTGACGTTCAATGACATTAGCATCACTGAATCCCTCCACTGTCAACATCCTGGGGGTTACCATTAACCAGAAACTGAACTGGACCAGACACATAAATACTGTGGCTACAAGAGCAGGGCAGAGTCTGGGAACTCTGCAGCAAGTAACTCACCTCCTGACTCCCAAAGCCTGTCCACCTTCTACAAGGCACATCAGGAATGTGATGGAATACTCTCCACTCGCCTGGAAGAGTGCAGCTCCAACAACAGTGGTTAGCACCCCATCCACCACCTTCAACATTCACTCGCTTCACCATCGATGCACAGTGGCAGTTGTGTGTACCATCTACAAGATGCATTGCAGCAACTCACCTAGGCTCCTTTGACAGCATCTTCCAAACCCGCGACCTCTACCACCTAGAAGGACAAGGACAGCAGATACATGGGAACACCACCACCTGCAAGTTCCCCTCCAAACCAAACACCATCCTGACTTGGAACTATATCGCTGTTCCTTCACTGTCGCTGGGTCAAAATCCTGGAATTCCCTTCCTAACAGCACTGTAGGTGTACCTACACCCAAGTACTGCAGTGGTTCAAGAAGGCAGCTCACCACCGCAATAAATGCTGGCCGAGCCAGCGATGCCCACATCCCATGACTGAATTTTTAAAAAACGGCAGATGCAGGAAGGATTTGGAGTCTAGATCCAGGGGACACAGTCTCAGAATAAGGGGCAGGCCATTTAGGAATGAGGTGAGGAGAAATTTCTTCACTCAGAGGGCTGTGAAAGCTCAGTCGTTGACTGTGTTCAAGAATGAGCATGATAGATTTATCCATATTAAAAACATCAAGGGAAACGGGTATAGTGCAGGTAAATGATGTTGAAGTAGAAGATCAGCTATGATCTCATTGAATGGCAGAGCGGGCTCGAAGGGCTGAATGGCCTACACCTGCTCCTGTTTCTTATGTTCTTAAGTTCACACAGTCCTCCAAAATATGCTAGCACATGGAGTTACGAGCATGCTTTCGATCATATCTTTTCACCCTTCCACTACCACTTGTTATCCATTTTTCCTTTGTGCAATATCATGGAATTTTTTCTACATTAAAGGAACTATATGTGCAAATTGTTGCTGCTGTTGTCATTCTGATGTCCATGACGGGATCTTTCATACTCATCTCAGTTCAGTTTAGGGAAGAATTTCTGTTTCACATCCTGTGCCCTTCATTTGAAGTCTTGCTATTGAAGGGGCAAAGGTTTCTGGGCTAGGGCAAATTTAATTCAGTTGTGGATGCTCTTCTCTGGCTTCAAGATGGCTCTGGACCAATAAAACCTGTGCCTTTAAATAGAGTAAATGTGCACTTTTGCCTACCACTTTATTCTAATCCTTTTAGTGTGGTCCTACACAAAGGCATTTCATCAGTGGGACAGAGGGGAAATTAAAAATGTTCTTGCCTTTCATACTGACTGATACCATAATGACATTGGAATGTTCTGGGAATTGGATCACCTGCTTGCCCTGGGATGGTATGAAGATAGGACAAAATACGTTATCAAAAAAATAACACCCATGTTTTTAAGCATTATTCATGATTAAACTCATTTTAAAATATTTTTGGAAGTGCTTTCACTTTATATTCCTAGCATTCTGTGTAAATAAAACTTTAGAATTTTACAGAGAGAAGTTATGTTGGTGGATTAAAAATGTAACCTCTAAATTGAGTAGTGTTGACACCTTTTTATTCGGCACATTTTCTTAATTTACATGCATAACCTGTTAATGTTGTTGCATGATCTTGAAATAGTGTGATGAAAATTCTTCCTTGGAAAAAATTGTTCACTGAAGTACAAAAATGCTTATTCAATCCTGCAGCAAATTCATAATCTCTTGTTTTCTTAATCTTGCTGTAGATCCAGAATATAATTTTTAACAAACCCAGATTACCTCATTAGAGAATCATTGTGCAGTACGATTGAATATTGGTGTGCTAGGTTATTGTATAATTTAAATTTGTATGCCTCAATAACCATGCACTGCTCACAAAGTTGTATGTAAAATATTTATAAGTTTCCTTTATGACTCGGGAATATTGATCGAATATAACTAGTCTTTCAAGAGGACTATCCATTACCTGTCATTGTCCTAAGATATTTTGACCTTTCAGTAAACCATTTTTGTAGATTCAATTATTTTCTTAAAATAGAGTCCAGACTCTTCCCCCTCTCTAACTTTTCAATCTTAAGTAAATTCAGTAAGTTTTTCTGGCTGCAAACTAGAAGGATTTGAACAGAGTTGGTCCACGCTAGTTTGATCAGACGTGATTTCCCCCTTCACCTCTCCCTTTTAAAAAAAAATGCACATTACCCCTGTACCACATTGTATGCAATGGCTTCTCTGACAACTGTGAGCCATTTGGGTTAGAGTGATGGGAAAGAAGCTGAGCCCCAGGAGAACTGCTCAAGGTACTTCTCCCAGGGCTGAATCTGACTTGTCTATGTTTGTATGTGATATATTTAAACATATGATTCATTTGGAATTCATTTAAATATTAATAAAATAATGCAGTGCAGACCAGATTTTGCTCCTTTGATTGGAAATGTAACTGCAGGGTGTGGAGTTTCTTCAAGATTGTTTTAATCTTTGAATTTAATTGTATCTTTGTTGATGGGTTTCATGTAGCAATTGTCATGCAAACCAAACTTATTTTTCATCTGAATTTTTTTTTGGAAATTTTAATTTGTGTCCAATATATGAAAATGCTAAGGACAGAGCCTCAAAGGAAATGAAATATTGATAGATTAAATTTCTTCTGGTAGCATACTGGTTAGTACATTTAAGTAAAATTCCTTTGGGTGCTATTTTAATGCAATCTTTAACTCATTTAAAATAGTCAGTTGTTAAACACTCTGTTACCAGAGGAAATTAAACCCATTGAAGCTTTATAGCTTAAAAGGTATTTTCCTATTGCTGACTTCACAAACTGATTTCTAGTGCTTTTCTCATCCCATTTCTTTGGGCTTCCTTTGTAATCTGTTTAAGAAGAAATTCATCTGTAAATTATGAAATGTAATGTTTATAATCACACTGCATCAAGGTTGTATCCTATTTAAATTTTATATTAATTGATCATAAACTAGCTTGGGGGACTTTATTTTTCTTTCATCTAGTTTCCCAATTTTTACCCCAGTTTCCAATTGGAAGGACATCGAACATTATTCTGTAATGTGCATTTTCTCTTTCTTGGAAGATTAAGTCTACTTTTCACATGGCCTCAAACTTCAAGTTTAAAATCACTTGGCATTCAAGCTGAAAAAATAGCAGTCCCAATCCATCGGTTATAGCCTCAGGGACAAAAAAGTAATTTTCCAGAAGGCAGTACTAATTTTTAATGCATTTGCATTGTCTCATAACTTCAGAAGCATGTGAAATTCTTTTTTATTCTAGGAGAAAGACCTGTTCCAGCTGTAGCACCTACAATAAAGTGCATCGAAAGAGAAACATAACTTCCTTGGAATCTAGTTTTCAACAATCTTTTTAATCATTATAAAAAAAGGTAAATAGTTTGATTTTTGTTTAATTTTAATGTGTTGGAGCTATCTATAGTTATGTTTTGAAAAATCTAGCCAGGATTTTGTGCCTCAGCTGAAAATCTGGCATGAAGTTAGTGGGACAGATATTGTGTTTGTTGTTTGTTCGGTTGCTGATTCTGGCAAATTTTTAATGGTCAGACTAATTTGAGTAATTTCAGCAGGATTCCCATATGTATTGGAAAGCCTGTCTCAGGGAGGGAAGGAAATTAATCTATAGGACTTGAGGACCTACATCAATGAAGCATGGCTGGCTGCGTTTGGGGCAGCTGAAGCCATTTTATTTTTACATTTCCTGACCAAAGGGATTTAAATTTTAATCCTCTACCCATCATAGCAGCACTGTATTACCAGGAATGCACTGGTGTTTCTTGTATCAGGGTTGCTATAGTATTAATGACAAGAAATACATCGTATAATTTTTCCCATGATTAATCCTCCTTTGCCTTGCAGTATAGCTTTTCTTTTGGGATTTGGAGCAGCCACAAAATCTAGTGGGAGCCCATACGTGATAAACTTTTAAAATTATGTGTATATGCAAAATATTGGCTTAATTTTATTAAGCCATCACACAGTAACAGGAATTGTCATGATCCCTTGAGTTGTTCATTGCATTCTAAGAAAGGAATGCACTTAATAACCTTATTGGTTTTCTGATTTCAGGCTTTCTTGTGTTATCTGAGGTTACTAATATGTTTAAATGTAATAGTGTGACAATAAATAATTAAACATTCAAGTAACATTCAGGATATAGATCGGTTGGAGACTTGGGCGGAGAAATGGCAGATGGAGTTTAATCCGGACAAATGTGAGGTAATGCATTTTGGAAGGTCTAATGCAGGTGGGAGGTATACAGTAAGTGGCAGAACCCTTAGGAGTATTGACAGGCAGAGAGATCTGGGCGTACAGGTCCACAGGTCACTGAAAGTGGCAACGCAGGTGGATAAGGTAGTCAAGAAGGCATACGGCATGCTTGCCTTCATCGGTCGGGGCATAGAGTATAAAAATTGGCAAGTCATGTTGCAGCTGTACCGAACCTTAGTTAGGCCACACTTAGAATATTGCGTCCAATTCTGGTCGCCACACTACCAGAAGGACGTGGAGGCTTTGGAGAGGGTACAGAAGAGGTTTACCAGGATGTTGCCTGGTCTGGAGGGCATTAGCTATGAGGAGAGGTTGGAAAAAATCGGATTGTTTTCACTGGAACGACGGAGGTGGAGTGGCGACATGATAGAGGTTTACAAAGTTATGAGCGGCATGGACAGAGTGGATAGTCAGAAGCTTTTTCCCAGGGTGGAACAGTCAGTTACTAGGGGACACAGGTTTAAGATGCGAGGGGCAAAGTTTAGAGGGGATGTGCGAGGCAACTTTTTTTACACAGAGGGTGGTGAGTGCCTGGAACTTGCTGCCAGGGGAGGTGGTGGAAGCAGATACGATGGCGACGTTTAAGAGACATCTTGACAAATATATGAATAGGAAGGGAATAGAGGGATATGGGCCCCGGAAGTGCAGGAGGTTTTAGTTTAGGCAGGCATCAAGATCGGCGCAGGCTTGGAGGGCCGAATGGCCTGTTCCTGTGCTGTACTGTTCTTTGTTCTTTTTTTTTTTGTTTTAGAGATACAGCACTGAAACAGGCCCTTCGGCCCACCGAGTCTGTGCCGACCATCAACCACCCATTTATACTAAACCTACACTAATCCCATATTCCTACCACATCCCCACCTGTCCCTATATTTCCCTACCACCTACCTATACTAGGGGCAATTTATAATGGCCAATTTACCTACCAAATGCATCAATGCCATTTATCCCAACCACTCCATGTGGTCGTGAGTTCCACATTTTCACCACTCTGGGTAAATAAGTTTCTTCTGAATTGCTTATTGGATTATGTTAGTGACCATCTTATATTTATGGCCCCTAGTTTTGATCTCCCCCACAAGTGAAACATTTTCTCTGCATCTTCCCTATCAAACCATTTCATAATTTAAAAACCTATCAGTTTGAAATTGCACTTCCGGTTCCCAAGTCCAAATCGTTAATGTGAATGGTAACAGTGGTCCCAGAATATATCATTGAGGAACACCACTTCCCACCTTTTGCCAGTCTGAGTAGTAACCATTAACACCGACTGTTTTCTGTTATGTAGCCAACTTGCTATCCATTCTACTACTTGTCCTTGACTCCATCGCTCTTTGTTTAATCTGATCATTTAGATTGGCTCCATTCATTCTAAAACTTTCACAACTTGTGGATTTTGTAGTGCTTAAGTTACTTATAAATTATAACACTTGGTAAATTAACAGTTATTTGACATAAGGAGACGTATTGCCAAATTAATTTGAGAAATCAACAAAAATACATTGATTTCAAGACAGGTTCAGTAAATAATGCATGTTGTCAGTTACCGATTTCCTATGTGCTGATCTCATTTTGCTGGAGTAAATCAACAACCTGAGTAAGGTCATAGCTGGAGTATGGTGTGCAGTTTTGGACTGCACACTACAGGCAGGATATTTAGGCAAAAGGTGAGGGTACGGCTTGGTGTAACGCAATGCAAATACCAAGAACGAAGTAACAATTCGGGCTGTTTTCATTAGAACAGAGGAGTTTCTTCTTCTTTGGCCTCTTTCTCTCTCTCTCGAGACAATGGGTAAGCGCCTAGAGGAGGTCAGTGGTTTGTGAAGCAGCGCCTGGAGTGGCTATAAAGGCCAATTCTAGAGTGACAGACTCTTCCACTACAGGTGCTGCAGATAAAATTGGTTGTTGGGGCTGTTACACAGTTGGCCCTCCCCTTGTGCTTCTGTCTTTTTTCCTGCCAACTGCTAAGTCTCTGCCGCACTTTAGCCCCGCCTTTATGGCTGTCCGCCAGCTCTGGCGATCACTGGCAACTGACTCCCACGACTTGTGATCAATGTCACAGAACTTGTGATCAATGTCGCGTTTGCAGATGTCTTTAAAGCGGAGACATGGACGGCCGGTGGGTCTGATACCAGTGACGAGCTCGCTGTACAATGTGTCCTTGGGGATCCTGCCATCTTCCATGCGGCTCACATGGCCAAGCCATCTCAAGCGTCGCTGGCTCAGTAGGGTGTATATGCTGGGGATGTTGGCCGCCTCGAGGACTTCTGTGTTGGAGATACGGTCCTGCCACCTGATGCCAAGGATTCTCCGGAGGCAGTGAAGATGGAATGAATTGAGACGTCGCTCTTGGCTGACATACGTTGTCCAGGCCTCGCTGCCTTAGAGCAAGGTACTGAGGACACAGGCTTGATACATTCGGACTTTTGTGTTCCGTGTCAGTGCGTCATCTTCCCACACTATCTTGGCCAGTCTGGACATAGTAGTAGTGGAATTCTTTCCCATGCGCTTGTTGATTTCTGCATCGAGAGACAGGTTACTGGTGATAGTTGAGCCTAGGTAGGTGAACTCTTGAACCATTTCCAGAGCGTGGTCGCTGATATTGATGGATGGAGCATTTCTGACGTCCTGTCCCATGATGTTCGTTTTCTTGAGGCTGATGGTTAGGCCAAATTCGTTGCAGACAGCCGCAATCCTGTCGATGAGTCTCTGCAGGCACTCTTCAGTGTGAGATGTTAATGCAGCATCGTCAGCAAAGAGGAGTTCCCTGATGAGGACTTTCCGTACTTTGGTCTAAACTGAGGAGTTTACAAGTGATTTAATAGAGTTGTTTTAAAATTATGAAGGGATGGAACAAGATAGATTGAAACAAACTGATTCCAGTATTTGGAAGACCTGGAACAAAGGAATATGCATATCAAATTAAATGTAAGGTTTGGGACAGAGCAGGAGAAACATTTTTACGCAGAGGATTGTGAGGCTACGATGTGCACTACCAGAGTTGATTGAAGCAGAGACCAACATGTAAACATAGGTTAGATAGATGGTTCAAGAAAAGGAGAGTAAAGGGATTTGCAAACAGAGCAGACATTTAGAATTAGAGTTACTGCTTGTGTGAAAGATAAACAACTCAGACTGGTGGGGCAATGACCTGTTTCTCTGTCATAATTTCTATATAATTCTATATAACAAAGATTCCAAAATCCTTGCATCCATTTTTAAAAACATGAATATTAGGGGATTTTTAAAAACATTTCAACCTGAAGCATAATGGTAAATATAATTAAATAGCATTAAGCTTAATTTACCTTATAGCTCAGAATTGTGTATCTATTTGTGTCTACTTATTGTGTACTATTTGATCTGCAGAATTGTGTGGGACAAGGCTGATTATGATACCAAATGAAGGAAAGTATTCCTGCTAATAAGCAGTTTGTACAAAGGCTCTGATTTGGTTTTCTCCTTATGAAAACTGGCTGTGTGCTATAGATTAAAGACTTTCAGATGCTATTGTGCATTCTGACCACTTTTCCTTTTATAAAAAGGTATAAATTGATTCAAAATAGAACTAGGTGCAGTCTCTAGCTGGATAGATCGGACCAAATTTTGTTGAGCTCCTGATGTCTGGCTTCATGGCGAGGGTGGGGGCGTTGCCGGAAGATCGCTGAGGCAGCGGCCGGCCACGGAGCCCGACACCAGGATTGTCGGGCCCTATCTTCCCGGCGGCAGCGAGGCTCCATGGCAGCCACCCTGCCACTCGCGACGGGACCCAACTTTAAATATTGAAATAAAAGACATAAATAAATTAACATACCTTTCACTACAATTTTTGCAGCTGTCTGTGATCTTCCGTGTGGCGGCTGGCATTCGCGCGCCTTTACTTTCCCGTCCAGGGAAAGCTGACGCCACTGAGGTGGAGAAGGGGAAAACTTAGGATTTTTAGTGGGGGGGGGGGGGGAGGAAAATGGGGGTCAACTCAGCATGTGTAGGGGAGGGGGAGAAGGGGTGCCCTCTGTACTTTGTGCTGTTGTGGGGGGAAGGTCACATATTAAACACAAGTGTTTGGGGGGAGTGGGGGACCAGGAAAGCCATTTATTTTTTTTGTATTGGGGGGTGGTACAAGCCGGGAAAAAAAATTCAGTGTTTTATTTTGGAGAGTGGGTTGGTAGGGGCTTCAACTGTGCAGGTCTGGCAGCCCTTTAAAAATGGCACCAGCGCCTGCGCAGAGGCAGCTGACGCTGTTGCCGGCATCGCAGAGCCCGACCTGCCATGAGTTTGGCGGCCGCCATTTTTTTCGCCCTCCGCTGGCGGCAGGAGAATAAAATTCAGCCCATTGAGTGCAATGACAAATTAAAGACCACTATAGTGAACTGCTATTATGGTTATTATGATTGTACAGCTACTTATTACATCTAGGTATTATTTTCTAGGCTTTCTGCCATAGGCCAGCTGATTTTCAATAGATCTAGGATGGGCAGAGACAGAAAGCTGTGCTGGGATGTGCTTTGCTGCATGTGCACCTCCCTCATTTCCTGGGGGTGGATTATGTCGGAGCATGTCTGTGAGCCGATTGTTAATTTGGTGAAATAAAAACAAGAAATGCTGGAATCACTCAGCAGGTCTGGCAGCATCTGTGGAAAGAGAAGCAGAGTTAACGTTTCGGGTCAGTGACCCTTCATCGGAAGGGTCCAATGAAGGGTCACTGACCCGAAACGTTAACTCTGCTTCTCTTTCCACAGATGCTGCCAGACCTGCTGAGTGATTCCAGCATTTCTTGTTTTTATTTCAGATTTCCAGCATCCGCAGTATTTTGCTTTTATGTTAATTTGGTGAAGGTGAGCGAAACACAGCCTTTGCCAAGTATTGCCCACATTTATCCAGCATTCAAAGATCAACAGAAGAAACCTTGGGACTTCAAAATAAGAGGAGCTTGTATGAACATGCTCAGAGCAAAGTCGTGCACAAATCCCATCAGCAAACATTTTAAAGAGATTTTTTTTTTTACAGGCAGCTCAGCAGCTGCCTCTTACTCCTGCTGCTGCAAGTTTCCACTCTGCCTCAGTTGCCCCCAAATCAGAAAACCTGAACCTATTTCTTGTTACAGTTACTGAAACGTCCTTTAGAATAGAAAATTTAAGATGACATCCTGAAGCACTCAGTCTGCAGCATTTTCTTTGTCTGATTTATAGGTTTTTTTTCTCAAAGTAATTTTGTGTTTCAGGCACTTTCTACTGCCAGAGATTTAATTTCAGATCCATTTGGTTTTTAGTGCATAGATTATTGGAAACATAAGATGTCCTAGATTTGAATCAATGGTAATTTCAGAGAAACATCCTGACAGATGATCTATAAACAAGGTTTCTTGGCTGCCATATCTTATGTCAAAAGTGACCACAACAAGCCTCCCAGAGTGTAGAATCATAGAATTTTACAGAACACAAAAGATGCCTTTCAGCGTACTGTGTCTCTGCTAGCTCTCTGAAAAAGCTATCCACTCATTCCCAGTTCCCTGTTTTGTCCCCATATGCTTTAAATATTTTCTTTTCAAATGCTTTTCCACTTCCGAGTTAAAGATTATTATTCTGCCTCCACCAGTGCTTCTGGTATGGTATCAACAACACTAAGCATACAAAAATTCTCCTAACGTCTTCTCTTGTTCTTTTGGTGATGATCTAAATTTATTCCTTCCAGGTACCAACTCATCAATCAGTGAAAATGGTGCTTCCCTATTTACCTCAATAAAAAGCATCCTAATTTTGCATACCCATTTCAGATCTCCCCTTAACAATCTCTATCATTTTACCTTTCGCAAACTTCCTATATATGCTGCCATATTCCTTTAATACTGCGGGGAGAATTTTATCAACCTCAATCAATCAATCAGGCTCCTATATGATACATTAACTAGTGCCTGTTAAATATCCCTGGTTCTCTGACACAACTTGGAACAAAACATGGGACTTTTCAACTTTCATTTCCACTAAAGTCAGCCCTATATACTTCTCAGTGAGATTATTATTGAGCAGCGCAAATGTAAATCAGCATAAACATTAATTTTAATTTTATGATGAGTGCATAGAGACAAGAATAGGCCATTCATCCCCTCTAGCTTATTCATCTCTTCTGTTTGATCATGATTGAACTGTACCTGAACTCTATAATTACCTGTCTTTGATCCATACTCTTTGATATCCTTATCGAACAAAAATCTATTATCTCAGTTTCAAAAAGTCCAATTGACTGGGTATTCAGGAGTTTTTGGGGGAGATATTTCCAGATTTTCACAAGCCTATGTGTGGGGAAAAAATTCATCCTGATTTCACTGCTAACTGGCCTAGGTCTAATTTTAAGATTATGGCCCCATGTTCGTGATTCCCCCACTAGAGGAAATATCTCTGTATCTCCCCCTATCAAATCCATTTATCACTTTAAATGCCTCATTTAGATCACGCCTCAACTTCCTAAAATCAAGGAAATACACGACAGGTTTATGCAACCTGTCCTCAAAAATTAAATCTTTACAGAGAAAGTAGATAGTGGTAATGTTCCTAGCCCAGTAATCCAGAGGCCCAGACTACCAGACTACTGCTCCGAAGATATGGGGCTGGATTCTATAGAGCCCTTGACGTCTAGATCTATGGCGTGGGTGGGGAGTCCTGACGATGGCCCCGGATGAGGCCCACCATGGAGCTTGACGCCAGCAGGGCCCGGCCTGATATTGCTAGTGGCGGCAAAGCCTTGTGATGGCCCCCCCTCCCCCACCCCACCGTCACTCGGTGACAGGATTGCAATTTAAATATTTAAATCAATTAAAATGCCTGCATTAATTACTCTCCTGTCACCTCCCAAAGTCCCACCACGATCTTCACCCCGGCAGCCGGTACTGTCGAGCCTTCGCATCCCCATCCGGGGAAACAAGGCGCAACACTGGTGGGGAGGGGGGAGGAGGTAAATTTCTCAGTGCGGGGTGAGTGTGTGGAGAACGGGTCAAATTAACGTTGTGGGCGTAGGAGATGGTGGGAAGGGTTTTAGTTTAAAGTTTGTACAGTTTGGAGGGGGACGATCAGGTTGTAAAGGTAAGTGTTTTTGGGGGGGGAGAGGGCAAATAATTGAATTGATATTGGGGGGAGTGGGAGAGGGGGCAAAAGAAATGCATTTATTTATTTTAATTCAATTTCACTTTGTATTTAAAAATGGCGTCAGTGCCTGTGCACCGGGGACAGACAGCCTGCCCCTCCACATGATTTGGGGGGGGGGGGCATACCCCGACTATTTGAATGAGTCACTGCTCTTGGAATCACGGCGGCTCTTTGGCGTGCGGGCTTCAGCAGCGTGTTTATAGAATTCAGCCCATGAGTTCAAGTCCCACCAGGGCAGCTGGGGGCATTTAAATTCAATTAAATAATAAATCTGGAATAACGAGCTAGTCTCAGTAATGGTGGTCATGAAACAACTGGATTGTCATTAAAACCCATATGGTTCATCCGTGTTTTCAGGGGAGGAAATCTGCTGTCCTTAACCACTCTGGCCTGCATGTGACTCCAGACGCACAGCAATATGGCTGACTCTTAACTGCCCTCCGAAATAGCCCAGCAACCCACTCAGTGCTATCAAACCTGCTACAGAAAAGTTGAATAAGAATAAAACCAGATGGACCGCCCTGCACCGACGTAGGCACTAGACACGACAAAGGCACATTGGAGGCCCAATCGACCTCCCCACTAACATCTGGGAACTTGTGCCAAAATTGGAAGAAGCAGTTAGTCCCACACACTAGTCAAGCGACTGCCTGACATAGTCATAGTCACTGAATCATATCTTACAGCCAATGTCCCAGACTCCTCCATCACCATCCCCGGATATGTTCTGTCCCACCAGAAGGACAGACCCATCAGAAGTGGTGGCGGATAGTGGCATACAGTCAGGAGGGAGTGGCTTCAACATTGACTCCGAGCTCCCTAAAGTCACATGACATCAGGTCAAACACAGGCAAGGAAACCTCCTGTTGCTTAACATGAACAAACGAGCTGAACTCAAGAGGTGAGATGAGAGTGACTGCCCATGACATCAAGGCAGCATTTGACCGAGTATGGCGTCAAGGAGCCCTAGCAAAACTGGAGTCAGTGGGAATCAGGGGGCAAACTCTCCGCTGGTTGGAGTCATACCTAGTGCAAAGGAAGATGGTTGTGGTTGTTGGAGGTCAATCATCTCAGCTCCAGGACATCACTGCAGAAGTTCCTCAGGGTAGTGTCCTAGGCCCATCTTCAACTGCTTCATCAATGACCTTCCTTCAGTCATAAGGTCAGAAGTGGAGATGTTCGCTGATGATTGCACAATGTCCAGCCCCATTTGCGACTCCTCAGATACTGAAGCAGTCCGTGTAGAAATGCAGCAAGACCTGGACAACATCCAGGCTTGGGCTGATAAGTGGCAAGTAACATTCACGCCACACAAGTGCCAACAAGAGAGAATGTAACCATCTCCCCTTGACATTCAATAGCATTACGATCGCTGAATCCCCCACAATCAACTTCTAGGGGTTACCATTGACCAGAAACAGAACTGGAATAGCCAGGTAAGTACCATGGCTACGTGATCAGGTCAGAGGCCAGGAATCCTGCGGCGAGTAGCTCACCTCCTGACTCCCCAAAGCCTGTCCACCATCTACAAGGCACCAAGTCAGGAGTGTGATGGAATACTCTCCACTTGCCTGGATGGGTGCAGCTCCAACAAGAAGCTCGACACCATCCAGGGCAAAGCACCCCGCTTGATTGTCACACCATCCACAAACATTCACTCCCTCCACCACCGACGCACAGTAGCAGCAATGTGTACCATCTACAAGATGCACTGCAGCAACGCACCAAGGCTCCTTTGACAGCACCTTCCAAACCCGCGACCTCTACCAACTAGAAGGACAGGGCAGCAAATGCATGGGAACACCACCTGCAAGTTCCCCTTCAAGCCACACACCATCCTGACTTGGAACTGTATTGCCGTTCTTTCACTGTCGCTGGGTCAAAATCCTGGAACTTCCTTCCTAACAGCACTGTGGGTGTACCTACCCCACATGGACTGCAGCGGTTCAGGAAGACAGCTCACCACCACCTTCTCAAGGACAATTAGGGATGGGTAGTAAATGCTGGCTGAGCCAGCGACGCCCACATTCCATGAATGAATAAAAAAAAAGTAAAAAAATCTACCACCCTCCCTCAACTGATGAATCAGTACTCCTCCATGTTGAACACCACTTGGAAAAAGCCCTGAGGGTAGCAAGGACACAGAATGGACTCTGGGTGGGGGATTTCAATATTCATCACCAAGTGGCTCAGTAGCACCACTACTGACTGAGTCCTGAAGGACATATCTGCCAGACTGGGCCTGCAGCAGGTGGTGAGAGAACCAACAAACCTACTTGACTTTATCCTCACCAATCTACCGATCGCAGATAAATATCTCCGTGACAGTATTGGTAGAAGTGACCACCGCACTGTCCTTGTGGAGACAATGTCCCGTCTTCACGCTGAGGATGCCCTCCATCATGTTGTGTGGCACTACCACTGCATGAAATGGGATGGACTCAGAACAGATCTAGCAGTTCAAAACTGGGCATCCATGAGGTGTTGTGGACCATCAGCAGCAGCAGAATTTTATTCGACCACAATCTGTAACCTCATTGTCTGGCATATCCCTCAATCTACCATTACCATCAAGCCAGGGGCTCAACCCTGGTTCAGTGGAAAGTGCAGGAGGACATGCCAGGAGCAGCACAAGGCATACCTAAAAATGAGGTTCCAACCTGGTGAAGCTACAACACAGGACTACATGCATGCTAAACAGCAGAAGCAGCATGCTTATAGACAGAGCTAAGAGATTCCACAACCAACGGATCATATCAAAGCTCTGCAGTACTGCCACATTCAGTTGTGAATGGAGGTGGACAATTAAACAACTAATGGGAGGAGGAAGATCCAAAAACATCTCCATCCTCAATAATGGGGGAGCCCGGACAGTCACTGCAAAAGACAAAGCTGAAGCATTTGCAACTATCTTCAACCAGAAGTGCCGAGCGAATGATCCATAACGGCCTCCTCCTGTGGTCCCCAGCATCACGGATGCCAGCCTTCAACCAATTCGATTCACTCCAAGTGATATAAAAAAATGGCTGAAGGCACTGGATACAGCGAAAGCTATGGGTCCTGACAACATCCCAGCTATAGTGGTGAAGACTGTGCTCTCAAACTAGCCACGCCCTTAGCCAAGCTATTCTAGTGCAGCTACGACACAGGCATCTATCCGACAATGCGGAAAATTGCTCAGGTATGTCCTGTCCACGAAAAGCAGGACAAATCCAATCTAGCTAATTACTGCCCCATCAGTCTACTCTTAATCATCAATGAAATGATGGAAGGTGCTGTTGACAGTGCTATCAAATAGTAATTACTCATCAACACCCTGCTCACTGATGTTCAGTTTGGGTTTTGCCAGGGCCACTCAGCTCCACACCTTTTTACATCTAAATGTCGACCACCGAACTGAATTCGAGGTGAGGTGAGAGTGATTGTCTTTGACACTAAGGCAGCATTTGACTGAGTATAGCATCAAGGATCCCTTGCAAAATTGAAGGCAATGGAAATCGGCAGGGGGAGGATTACTCTCTATTGGTTGAAGTCATACTTGGAAAAAGGAAAATGGTTGTGGTTGTTGGAGGCCCCCGGGCATCACTGCAGGAGTTCCTCAGGGTAGTGTCCTAGGTCTAACCATCTTCAGCTGCTTCCTCAAAGACCTCTCCATCATCAGGTCAGAAATAGGGATGTTCGCTGATGATTACACAGTGTTAATACCATTCCAAACTCCTCAGATACAGCAGCATTCTGTTCCTGCATGACTTGGACAATATTCAGGCTTTTGCTGATATGTGGCACAAATGGTACTTGCCACTCAAGTGTCAGGCAATGACCATCTCCAACAAGAGAGAATCTAACTATCTCCTCTTGACATTCAACGGCATTACCATTTCTGAATCTTCCACCATCAACATTCTGGGGGTTATCTCTGACCAGAAGCTTAACTGGACCAGCCATATAAATAAAAGCAAAATATTGCAGATGCTAGAAATCTGAAATAAGAACAGAAAGTGCTGGAAATACTCAGCAGGTCTGGCAGCACCTGTGGAGAGAAAAACAGAGTTAATGTTTCAGGTCTGTGATAATTCATCAGAACTACTAGCCATATAAATACTCTGACTACAAGAGCAGGTCAGAGGCTGGGAATTTTGCAGCCAGTAACTCACCTCCTGACTTCCCAAAGCCTGTCCACCATCTACAAGGCACAAGTCAGGAGTGTGATAGAATACTGTCCACTTGCCTGGATGAGTGCAGCTCCAACACTCAAGAAACTCGACACCATCCAGGACAAAGAGACCTGCTTGATCAGCACCACATCCACTACCTTAAACATTCACTCCCTTCACCACTGGGGCATAATGGCAGCAGTGTGTACCATATACAAGATGCACCGCAAAAACACACCAAGGCTCCTTCAGCAGCACCTTCCAAACCCACGAGCTCTATCACCCACAAGAACAATGACAGTAGATGCATGGGAACACCACCACCTGCAACCTCTCCTCCAAGTCACACATGATCCTGAGTTGGAACTATATTGCAGTTCCTTCATGGCCACTGGGTCAACAATGTGGAACTCCTTCCCTAACACCCATGGACTGCAGCGGTTCAAGAGGGTGACTCACCACCACGTTCTCGAGGGCAATTAGGGATGGACAATGAATTTTGGCCTTGCCAGCGACACTCATATCCCAAGAACGAATAAGAAAATATATACTTAACTTTAATCTACCAACTCCTTTAAAGAAGGAGCTGAACTTATAGAATTATGTTGAAGCAAACTGCCCTAACTCTTAAACTTGCATTGTTTCAAGGCTATGTGCCAATGAACTCAGTATATCAGTATATTCATCCACAAGCAGGTAGAATGAAATTGCCCAATTTCTTTACAAAATAAATGACAATTTAAAATGCTGGAATATTAGTTGAAAAATAGTCAATTTGATAAATATTTGGCTAATAACAGCGCTCAATGGAACATAATGGCACAGCAAGTTAATCCGCTTAGTAACAAACCATACAGAGTAGGGAAGTCCCAGTTCCAGTCACTGGTGGGTGCTGCGTGAGCTGATCTCAGCAGTGGTACTGGTAAGGCAGGGAAATGTTTTCTACAGAGTACAAAGAGTATATACTGAATAATGCAGATTGTAACATTACAAGGATATTCTACAGTTGTCCCTGAAACACTGCAGCTCCTCCAGGTCCTTCTAGGCAGCCTTGGGGCCTCCCCGCCTTGGCCTTCCTCCAGCAGCTGCCCACTCACCACCAAGAGCACTTGCCTTTGCCAAGGACCATTCCCGTACTTGCCCCGTGGCAGCTTCCTGCTGCCTGATTTTAACGTTTGCACAGCTACTTCCTGTTGACTTCCTGGCAAGCAGCGTGTTGATAAGATTCAGCCGGTAAAAGCAGCCAAGCCTGCATGCTGCCACTCCTGGACAGGCACACCTGTTGCTTTGATGCATTCCCACCTGGGAGTTAACATTAAGCCCCGAGAATTTTGAAGCTGAGTCCATTATAGCCATAAACATTACCAACAATAGTTTTTTTAACTGTGTTGTTAAAATATTTAAAGGTAGAGAACCCAAATATCCACCATCAATCATGATTTGCAATTGACTAAGGTGCCTGACCACAACAATATTTCCAAGGTCAGGGCAGGATCAGGCCATAAAAATAAATCAGATCGGAGCCTTCGCCAATATTAGCACATCTACTTGGGAGGAGGGGAAGGCGAGCCAAATGTGGCACATAAAAGCTGCATGGAGGCAAAGCTGACAGGGCTAGCTAAAAAGTTGAGACAAGTGTGAAATTGCCCCTTTATCAGAGACCTGATTAGATTTTACAAGTTTCCATTTGTGGAGCATTCTAGGCCATGAGTCTGGCCTGCAGCACGATTATGCCGATCCACTGCACTGAATGCCAGTATTATATGGGCATGCTACTGCTTCCACCCCTCCCTGGCACCCCCGAGGTAATTTGGGTCCAGAATCATCAACCAGATAATTGTCTCTTGCAGGATTCAGTCTAATTTTCGCTATAAATATGTTCATCTATGAATCAAAGATGAATTTTAGTACATTCTTCACTTGTAGTATAGTACACTAGAAATGTATACCCAATTAATTCAATAAGCTATTTACCTGATTTATAAGTTACCATGAATATATTTCACATCACTTTCATCATTATTTTTGTTGCTTTAGGGTCATATGTATTAATAATTTGGATGAAGGAATAGGGGATTGTATATTCAAGTTTGCAGATGCCGCTATGTTAGGAGGCATGCTAAGGTGTCTAGATGGTGCAAGAAGTTATATAAAGGGTCAGAGACAGCGTAAGTCAGTGAGAAAACAATAGAAGATTGAGTTCAATGTGGGTAAATAGGACAAAATTGGAATATTTTCTTAATGGTGAGAGACTAGGAACTGTGGAAGAGCAAAGGGATTTAGGTGTCCACGTAGACTTGCTATCCTGAACTTTACCTAGCTGTGGGATTGCTCTCCTTTGAGCAGAGAAGGCTGACATTGTTTGATAGAGGTGTTTATTTACTGTATCTAAACCCTTCATGACTTTGAAGAGGAACTGTTTTCACTGGCTGAAGGGTGGATAACCAGAGGGCACAGGTTCAAGGTGATTGGCTAAAGAAACTGAGGTGACAAGAGGAAAGTTTTTTTTTACACAAGTGGTTAGAATTTGGAATGCACCGACCGATCGGGTGGTGGATGTATTTAATAGTAATCTTCAAAAAGAACTGTAAAAAATGACGTCCAGGAAAGAAAACATCAGGGCAGAAAAGCTACAGAGATCTCTTCTAGAGGACAAAATGGAGGGCAGCAGAAAGAGGGGTCAACCTAGGCGTAGTTGGGTGATAGACATTACAGAGTGGTTGCGGATGAGCTACAGTGGATGTGCGAGGATGGCGAAAGATAGACGAGGGAACATACCATGACAGCAGATCCCCTGGTAGGAGCAGCTACAAGCAGCAGAAGCAGTCTTCAAAAGGGAATTGGATAAATACTTGAAGGAGAAAAAATTACAGAGACGTGGGGAAAGAGTGGGAGGATTGTGACTAACTAGATTGCTCTTTGAAAGAGCTGACACAGATTTGATGAGCCAAATGGCGGCCTCCTGTGCTGTACTATTCTATCATTTTATGAAATCACTAAAAGCTAGGGGACAGGTACAAAAAGGTTAATGGAATATTGGCCTTGATCATAATGGGGATGAAATTCCAAAGTGAAGACGCGATGTTTCAGTTGTGCAGAACCATAGTCAGACCACATCTGGAATGCTGCATGCTGTTATGCACAACATACCTCAGGAAGGATATACAGTGCAGATTCACCAGAATACTTGCAGGGCTTTTTTTTATTATTCGTTTGCGGGATGTGAACGTTGCTGGAAAGGCCAGCATTTGTTTCCCATCCCTAATTGTCCTTGAGCAGGCAGTGCTACTGCCTTCTTGAACTGCTGCAGTCCATTTTGTGTAGGTACAACCACATTGCTGTTAGGGAGGGAGTGCCAGGATTTTGACCCACCAACAGCGAAGGAACTGTTAATATAGTTCTAAGTCAGGATGGTGTTTGACTTGGAGGGGAACTTACAGGTGGTGATGTTGCCATGCATCAACTACCTTTGTCCTTCTAAGGGTAGAGGTCATGGGTTTGGAAGGTGCTGTGGAAGGAGCCTTGGCGAGTTGCTGCAGTGCATCTTGTAGATGTTGCACATTGTTGTCACTGTGCACCGGTGGTGGAGGGAGTGAACATTTAAGATGGAGGATGGGCTGTTGATCAAGCCAGCCACTTTGTCTTGGATGGTGTCGAGCTTCAAGCGTTGTTGGGGTTGTACTCATTCAAGTGGAGAGTATTACATCACACTTCTGACTTGTGTCTTGAAGATGGTGGACAGGCTTTGGGGAGTCTGGAGGTGAGTTACTCGCCGCAGAAAATTAAGGGGAGATTTAATCCATCTCTGTCTCTGGCAGCTGTCTGAGGCTGAGCCAGACTGTTCACAACCTTAGTGTCATATTTGACCCCAAGATGAGCACAACCACATATTCACGCCATCACTAAGATGCCTATTTCCACCTCTTTAATATCGTCTGTCTCAACCCCTATCGCATCTCTTCTGCTGAAACCCTCATCCGTGCCCTTGTTACCTCTAGACTTGACTATTCTAATGCACTCCTGGCTGGCCTTCCACATTCTACCCCCCGTAAACTTGAGCTTTTCCAAAACTCTGCTGTCCGTGTCCTAACTCGTACCAAATGCCATTCACCCATCCTCCCCTATGCTGTCTGACCTCCACTGGTTCCTGGTTAAACAATGGCTTGATTTTAAAATTCTCATCTTTGTTTTCAAATCAGTTGCCTCACCCCTCCCTATCTCTGTAATCTCTTCCAGCCCAACAACCCTCTGAGATATCTGCGCTCCTTTAATTCCAGCCTCTTGAGCATCCCTGATTTTAATCATTTGTGGTCATGCTGTTAGTTGCCTAGGCTTTAAGTTGTGGAATTCCCTCCCTAAACCTCTCCCTTGGTTTCCTCCTCTAAGGTGTCTCCTTAAAACTTCCTCTTTGACCAAGCTTTTGATCATCTGCCCTAATATCTCCTTATGTGGCTCAGTGTCGTATTTTGTTTTATAATTCCTCTGTGAAGTGCCTTGGCACATTTTATTATGTTAGAAGCACTATACAAATACAAGTTGTAGTTGAGGGGTTTTGTTAGAGTAAATAAGAAGAATGTGTTTCTAGTGGCAGAATATTTGGTTACCAGAGGTCACAAATTTTAAATAATTGACAAAAGAACCAGTGGGAGGTGGAGACTTTTGTTTGCAGCAAGCGTTGTGATCTAGAATGCACTGCCCAAAGATGTGGTGAAAGCATGTTCAATAGTCCCTGTTGAAAGGGAATTGGACGTGTAGTTGAAATGGAAAAATTAGCAGAGCTATGGGGAAAAAACAGGGTGAGTGGAACTAATTGAATGGTTCTTTCAAAGGACCAGCTCAGGCACATATAGCCTTGTTTCCTACATTACAACAGTGACTGCACGTTAGAAGAACTTCATTGGCTGTAAAAAGTTTTGAGACGCCCAGTGGTCATGAAAAGCACTATATAAATGCAAGTTTATTTTTCCTTCTGTGCTATAGGATTCTGTGTTTCTGTGACTGAGACTTAGCAATTTTCTTCTTTTGTGCTCTGGTTTTGCAATCAATTTTACCTTAACGTGCTTCATCTGTGCTGTCTAGCAATCTCTTGATTATTGAAAAGTAATCATCGTAGAAGTCCTCTTCTGTTACCAATTGAATTCCTGCCTTAGTGGAAACCTGGATGAGAGGTAATGACACCTTGTCACTTAATGAAGCCTCCCTGCCTGACTACATCTTCAACCGCTTGCCTCACCAAGACTGCCATGGTGGCGGTGTGGCACATCATACCTTACCCTGATCCCCTACTACTCTCCTCCTTTGAGCCTCTCACCTCTCCTTCAAAATCATCATTCTCTACCATCTTCCCGTGTATGATAAAACTTTTATCACCAAGATATCTTTACTGCTGTCCTCCTTCTGCCTCTGCACTGAACAACTTTGCATCCTCGGTGATTTCAATGTCCATCTCAACTCATCATGTTCTCTCTCCATTGAATTTACTGCCCTCTTATCCTCACTAAATCTCTCCCACCATGTAAGCTCCCCAACCCTTAGTCATGGCCACTCCCTTGACCTTGCCATCTCATGTGGTTTTGCTAGTCCCATTGTATCAATTACAGATAAGGCAGACTCTGATCACTTCCTTGTATTACTCTCCACCCACATCCCCTTCCACACCCCAACCCTACCTCCTTCTGTATCCATCACTGGAAAAAACTATTGCCCAATTCACTTACAACTGCGCTTTCAAAATCCCAACTAGCTTTTGGCCCTCCATTCGCCACAACATTTCTACAGCAACTGATTTGCTCAGCTGCACCCTCACCTCCACCTTCAATGCCCTTGTCCCCATTAAAACCATTACTGTCTCCCTCCCCCTGGGCTGTTCCCTGGTATGCCCTTCATCTCTGCTACCTTAAGTCCAAGGGACGCAGACTTGAAAGGATATGGTGGACAACTAGTTTAGCCATCCACCGTCAGATCTGGAAGGACCACATAAGACACTATCAGGACCTGCTCTCTATTCCAGTATCATCCTGGAATGCAAAGATAACCCCTGCCTTCTTTTCTGTATTGCAAACTGTCTTCTTAAACCCCTCTCCCCTGTCTCCTCCACCCTCACCTCCAACTGTAATTGCAAGGAGCTCATGGACTTCTTTGTCACTAAGATGAAGCCCATCCAATCAGCTGCCTCTGTCACATCCTTCCCTTCTACTAACCCACCTGGCCAAACTTCCTATAATGCTCCCCCCCCCCCCCCCACCCCCCGTCCTCGTCCTGAATGGTATTTTTCTCTAGTTTCTCTCCTATCTTGCCTTATGCCCTCTCTGAGCTCATCTTGTCCATGAGACCCACCTCCTGCTCCCTCGATCCTATTCCCACTAAACTGCTGACCACCCAATTTCCCCGCCTGGTCCCATACTAGCTAATATTGTAAATGGTTCTCTTCAGTTGTTGTTGCTCTCTCCTTTAAAGCTGACGTCATCACCCCTCTCCTCAAAAAGACCAACTCTTTACCCCACCGTCTTTGCAGACTACCGTTCTATCTCCAGCATTCTTTTCCTCTCTAAGGTCCTTGAATGTGTTGTCACCTCCCAAATCCATTCCCATCTTTCCCAGAACTCCATGTTTGAATCCCTCCAATCAGCTTTCTGCCCCCCCACAGTACCGAAACAGCTCTCATCAAAATCACAAATGACATCCTATTTAACTGTAATAAATGTAAACTTTCCCTCCTCATCCTGTTGACTTGTCTGCAGCCTTTAACATGGTTGACCACCCCATCCTCCTCCAATGCCTCTCTACTGTCGTCCAGCTGGGTGGGACTGCTCTCACCTGGTTCCATTCTTAACCATCTAATCATAACCAGCGAATCATTTGCAATGACTTCTCTTCCTGCTCCCGCACTGTTCGCTCTGGTGTCTTCCAAGAATGTATGCTTGGACCCCTCATTCTCATCTACATGCTGCCCCTTGACGACATCACTCAAAAACACAGTATGCTTCAGATTCCCAGCTCTACCTCACCACCACCTCTTTCGACTCCTCCACTGTTGCTAAATTATTAGGCTGCTTATCCGGCGTCCAGTCCTGGATGCGCAGAAAGTTCCTTCAATTAAATATTGACAAGACTGAAGCCATTGTTTTCAGTCCCTGCTCCAAACTCTGTTTCCTAGCTACGATTTCATCCCTCACCCTGGCAACATTCTTAGATTAAGCCAGTCTTTGCAACCTTGGTGTCACATTTGACCCCGAGATGAACTTTCGACCTCACTAAGAGTGCCTATTTCCATCTCCATAACATTGCCCGACTTCGCCCCTGCCTTAGCTCATCTGCTGCTGAAACCTTCATTCATGCCTTCGTTACCTCTAGCCCTGACTAATCCAACACATTCCTGGCTGGTCAACCACATTCTACCCTTCGTAACATGTGGTCATCCAAAGCCCAGTTGCCCATGTCTTAACTCGCACCAAATACTGTTCCCCTATCACTCCCGTGAACATAGAAACATAGAAAAATAGGAGCAGGGGTAGACCATTCGGCCCTTCGAGCCTGCACCGCCATTCAATACGATCATGGCTGATCATCCAAACTCAGTACCCTGTTCCCGCTTTCTCCCTGTATCCCTTGTTCCCTTTAGCCCTAAGAACTATATCTAACTCTTTCTTGAATATATTTAATAATTTGGCCTCAACTGCTTTCTGTGGTAGAGAATTCCACAGGTTCACCACTCTCTGGGTGAAGAAATCCCTCCTCATCTCAGTCTTAAATGGCTTACCCCTTATCCTTAGACTGTGACCCCTTGTCCTGGACTCCCCATTCATCGGGAACATCCTTCCTGAATCTAGTCTGTCCAGTCCTGTTAGTATTTTGTAGGTTTCTATGAGTTCCCCTCTCATTCTTCTAAACTCTAGCGAATACAAGCCTAATCGACCCAATCTCTCCTCATATGTCAGTCCTGCCATCCCAGGAATCAGTCTGGTGAACCTTCGCTGCACTCCCTCCATAACAAGAACATCCTTCCTCAGATAAGGAGACCAAAATTGCACACAATACTCCTGATGTGGTCTCACCAAGGCCTTGTATAATTGCAGCAAGACATCCTTGCTGCTGTACTCGAATCCTCTCGCTATGAAGGCCAACATACCATTTGCCTTCTTAACTGCCTGCTGCACCTGCATGCTTGCTTTCAGTGACTGGTGCACAAGGACACCCAGGTCTCGCTGCACCTCCCCCTTTCTCAATCTATCGCAGTTCAGATAATCTGCCTTTCTGTATTTGCCACCAAAGTGGATAACCTCACATTTATCCATGCATCATGTATTTGCCCACTCACTCAACCTGTCCAAATCACACTGGAGCTTCTCTGCATCCTCCTCACAACTCACAGTCCCACTCAGCTTCGTGTCATCTGCAAACTTGGAAATATCACATTTAATTCCCTCATCGATATCATTAATATATATTGTGAATAGCTGGGGTCCTAACACTGATCCGTGCGGTACCCCACAATCACTGCCTGCCACTCGGAAAAAGACCCATTTATTCTTACTCTTTGTTTCCTGTCTGCCAACCAGTTCTCTATCCATTCAGTACCATACCCCCAATTCCATGTACTTTAATTTTGCATGCTAATCTCTTATGTGGGACCTTATCAAAAGACTTCTGAAAGTCCAAATACACCACATTCACTGGTTCTCCCTTATCCTACTAGTTACATCCTCAAAAAATTCTAGTAGATTTGTCAAGCATGATTTCCCTTTCATAAATCCATGTTGACTTTGTCCGATCCTGTCATTGTTTTCCAAGTGCTCGCTATTACATCTTTTATAATGGACTCTAGCATTTCCCCACTACTAATGTCAGGCTAACTGGTCTATAATTCCCAGTTTTCTCTCTACCTCCTTTATTAAGTAGTGGGGTTACATTAGCTACCCTCCAATCTGTTGGAACTGTTCCAGAGTCTATAGAATTTTGAAAAATGACCAGCAATGCATCTACTATTTCTAGGCCTGCTTCCTTAAGGTACTCTGGGATGTAGATTATCAGGCCCTGGGGATTTATCGGCCTTCAATGCCATCAATTTCTCTAACAACATTTCCCTAGTAATACAGATTTCATACAGTTCCTCCCTCTCACTAGATCCTATGTTCCCCAACATTTCTGGGAGGCAATTTGTGTCCTCCTTTGTGAAGACATAACTAAAGTATGTATTTAATTGGTCTGCCATTTCTTTGTTCCCCATTATAAATTCCCCTGTTTCTGACTGTAAGGGACCCACATTTGTCTTCACTAATCTTTTTCTCTTCACATATCTATAGATGCTTTTACAGTCAGTTTTTATGTGCTCTGCAAGCTTACTCTCATACTCTATTTTCCCCTTCTTAATTAATCCCTTTGTCCTTCTTTGCTGAATTCTAAACTGCTCCCAATCCTCAGGTTTGCTGCTTATTCTGGCCATTTTATCTTTCTCCTCCTTGGATGTAATACTATTCCTAATTTCTTTTGTAAGCCACGGTTGAGCAACCCTTCCAGTTTTATTTTTGCGCCAGACAGGAATCAACAATTGTTGTAATTCATCCATGCGCTCTTTAAGTGCTAGCCATTGCCTATCCACAGCCAACTCTTTAAGTAACATTCCCCAATCTATCATAGACAACTCATGCCTCATACCTTCATAGTTTCCTTTATTTAGATTCAGGACCCTAGTCTCGGAATCAACTGTCTCACTCTCCATCTGAATGAAGAATTCTATCATGTTATAGTCGCTCTTCCCCAAGGGAACCCACACAAGATTGCTAACTAATCCTTTATTATTACACAATACCCAGTCTAGGATGGCCTGTTCTCTAGTTGGTTCCTCAACGTATTAGTGCATAAAACCATCACATATACACTCCAGGAAGTCCTGCTCTGCAGTATTATTGCTAATTTAGTTTGCCTAATCTATATGTAGATTAGATTCACCCATAATTACGGTTGTACCCTTATTGCATGCGTCTCTGATTTCCTGTTTAATGCCATCCTCTACGTCACCACTGCTGTTTGGGGGTCTATATACAACCCCCGCCAACATTTTCTGCCCCTTGATGTTTCTTAGCTCCACCCACACAGATTCCACATCAGATTCTCTGAGCTAATATCCTTCCTCACTATTGTATTGATTTCCTCTTTTATTAACAACACTACTCCACCTCCTTTCCCTTTTTGCCTGTCCTTCCTAAATATTGAATACCCTTGGATGTTCAGTTTCCATCCTTGGTCACCCTGCAGCCATGTCTCTGTAATCACAACTATATCGTTTTACATCTATTTGCGTAGTTAATGTGCCTACCTTGCGAATACTCCACGCATTGAGACACAATGCCTTTAGGCTTGTCTTTTTAACATTCTGAGTCATCTTAGCATTATTTCGCTCTATGGCCCTATTTGTTTCTTGCCCTTGATTCCTATGTCTTCCACACTTGCCTTTCTGTTTCCTGTCTTTCGTTTCTATCCTTGTTTCCTCCTCCTCAGTCTCCCCGCTCAGGTTCCCTACCCCTGCCATTCCAGTTTAAATCCTCCCCAACAGCACTAGCAAACGCCCCTGCAAGGACATCGGTTTTGGTCCTGCCTGGATGTAACCCGTCCCACTTGTACAGGTCCCACCTTCCCCAGAACAGGTCCTGATGTCCTAGGAATCTAAACCCCGCCCTCCTGCGCCATTTCTCCAGCCATGCATTCGTCTGGTCTATTCTCCTGTTCCTATAGTCACTAACACGTGGCACAGGAAGTAATCCTGAGATTACTACCTTTGAGGTCCTGCTTTTTAATTGAGCTGCGATCTCCTTAAATTCATCTTGCAGGACCTTCCCTTTTTCTATCTATGTCATTGGTACCGACATGTACCACGACCACTGGCTGTTCACCCTCCCTCTTCAGAATGTCTTGCAGCTGCTCCAAGACATTCTTGACCCTAGCACCAGGGAGGCTACATACCCTCCTGGAGTCTATTTTGCGGCCACAGAAACGCCTGTCTGTTCCCCTTACAATTGAATTTCCTATCACTATGGCTCTCCCAGTCTTTCCCCCAGCCCTGCTGTGCAGCAGAGTCATCCATGGTGCCAAAAAACTTGGCTGTTGCTGCTTTCCCCTGGGAGGCAAACCCCCCCCCCAACAGTATCCAAAGCAATATATCTGTTTCAGGGGGGGATGGCCATAGTGGCCTCCTGCACTACCTGCCTGCGCCACTACTCCGCATGGTGGTCACCCATCCCTTTTCTGCCTGTGCAGCCATTACCTGCGGTGTGACCACCTGGCTAAATGTGCTATCCACAACGTCCTCAGCATCGCGGATACTCCACAGTGAATCCACCCGCAGCTCCAGTTCCGTAATGCAGGTAGCCAGTAGCTGCAGATGGATACACTTCCTGCACACATGGTCGTCAAGGACACTAGAAGCGTCCCTGATTTCCCACAAAGCACAGGAGGAGCATATCACGGGGCTGAGCTCTCCTGCCATGACGTACCTTTAGATTACTTAGTTACTCCCTATTAAAAATACTAATTACAGTAGGGGCCGTGTTCTATTCCAAGTACTACCCACTACAATCTAAAGTCCTTAATAAATCACACTAATTAAAAAAAACACACTTTAGTAATACTCACCTTATCACTTATAGGGTAGGTTTTGAGGATTTTTCCTTTTTTCCCCTTTTTTTAAGCTATTTAAATGCTGTTACTAACCCAACCAATCACCTTGCAGATTTCCCGTGATGTCACTGTAAGTCTTTTTTCCCTCTTTCGAATCTCAGCGCGTGCCGGCACAAAGAGAGTGAGAGTGAGAGAGAGAGAGAGAGAGAGCTTTCTGCCGCTCAGGTCTCCAGGCTGGCCTACATTGGCTCCCGGTCAAGCAACGTCTTTCTTTTAAAAGTCTCATCCTTGTTTTCAAATCCCTCCATGGCCTCACCCCTCACTATCTCTGTAATCTCCTCCAGCCCCACCACCCTCCAAGATATCCACACTCCTCTAATTCTGGCCTCTTGTGTATCCACGATTTTAACAGTTGGTGGTCGCGCCTTTCATTGCCAAGGCCCTAAGCTCTGGAATACCCTCCCCACACCTCTCCGACTCTCTACCTTGCTTTCCTCCTTTAAGACACACCTTAAATCTACCTCTTTGACCAAGCATTTGATCATCTGACCTAATATCTCTTTTAGTGGCTCGGTGTCATATTTGATTTTATAATGTTCCTGTGAAGTGCCTTGGGACATTTTATTCTGTTAAAGGCGCTTTATAAATATGTGTTGTTGTGCAAGATATTGGAAAAATCAGGGTATCATTGAGAAATTAAGGTGAAGCAGATGAGTTTGGGCTGATAGATGTTCAAAAGTTACTTGGTCACAGGAGAAGTTTCTAAAATGACTGAAGACTAGTTTTGGAGGTAGCGAAGTGTATTTCTGTTGTATTTGATACCTTTTGGTCACTTTAATTCTCATAGTGCTATGAATATATCTTGCTACTTTCCAAGTATTTGGTTATTGCAGGACCCTGTCATTTAATCACACCTAAGTTATTGTCACTTAAAGTTGTGAATCATTCTAAAGTAATTGTGCAATCTTGTGAGATTTCATGTGAAACCTTTTTTTCCAGAATGACTGAAGTGTTTGACTGCACTGGTTCTCGATGCATTTACTCTCATACAGCCTTAAGAAATTAAAAAACTTGAATGTCGGTAAGTGATCTTAATTTTCTGTAATTTTTTTC
The DNA here is from genome assembly GCF_036365525.1 of Heterodontus francisci. Classification (NCBI taxonomy): domain Eukaryota; kingdom Metazoa; phylum Chordata; class Chondrichthyes; order Heterodontiformes; family Heterodontidae; genus Heterodontus; species Heterodontus francisci. The sequence goes on along the minus strand of NC_090371.1, from coordinate 138,763,033 downwards.
ACATCTTAATGGTATAGTTGCATATTTTGTCATGGTAATTGCTTATAATTGCTTGTCGAAGTGCAGTTTTACTGCAGTGGAAGTATCCAAAAAACAAGGTCAACAAAATCTAATTATTTTTGAAGAGTACAAAGGAGTATCCAGTTTGTCCTTTCTAAAATTATGAAAAGCTTTAAAAGGGTAAACAGCAACATATAGAATTATGTTGTATCCACTGTTGATGAATTGTTAAAACAACAACTTGCATTTATTTTCTACCTTTTCTTCTTCTTCTTTGGCCTCCTTATCTCGAGAGACAATGGATAAGCGCCTGGAGGTGGTCAGTGGTTTGTGAAGCAGCGCCTGGAGTGGCTATAAAGGCCAATTCTAGAGTGACAGGCTCTTCCACAGGTGCTGCAGAGAAATTTGTTTGTCGGGGCTGTTCCACAGTTGGCTCTCCCCTTGCACCTCTGTCTTTTTTCCTGCCAACTACTAAGTCTCTTTGACTCGCCACACTTTAGCTCCGTCTTTATGGCTGCCCACCAGCTCTGGCAAACGCTGGCAACTGACTCCCACGACTTGTGATCAATGTCACAGGATTTCATGTCGCGTTTGCAGACGTCTTTAAAGCGGAGACATGGACGGCCGGTGAGTCTGATACCAGTGGCGAGCTCGCTGTACAATGTGTCTTTGGGGATCCTGCCATCTTCCATGCGGCTCACATGGCCAAGCCATCTCAAGCGCCTCTGACTCAGTAGTGTGTATAAGCTGGGGATGTTGGTCGCCTCGAGGACTTCTGTGTTGGAGATACGGTCCTGCCACCTGATGCCAAGTATTCTCCGGAGGCAGCGAAGCTGGAATGAATTGAGACGTCGCTCTTGGCTGACATACGTTGTCCAGGCCTCGCTGCCATAGAGCAAGGTACTGAGGACACCTTGAACCTTTACACCTACCTTTAACATAGTAAAATGTCTCACAGTGCTTCACAAGAACATTGTCAAATGAAGTTTAACACTGAACACACACAAGCAGATGACAAAAAGCTTTCTCAAAGAGGTAGATTTTAAGGAATGTCTTAAAGGAGGATAGAGAGGTGGATAGGTAGAGGGGCGGAGAGGTTGAGGGAGAGAATTCCAGAGCTTAGGCCCTCGGCAATTGAAGTTATGGCTGCCAATTGCAAACTGTCGCAAGACGTTGCTTAACCAGGAGTCAGTGTAGGTCAGTGTTCAGAAGAGTGATAGGGGAACGGGATTTGGTGCGAGTTAAGACATGGGCAACAGGGTTTTGGATGACCACACGTTTACGAAGGGTAGAATGTGGGAGACCAGCCAGGAATGTGTTGGATTAGTCAGGGCTAGAGGTAAGGAAGGCATGAATGAAGGTTTCAGCAGCAGGTGAGCTAAGGCAGGGGTGAAGTTGGGCAATGTTATGGAGATGGAAATAGGCACTCTTCGTGATGGCGGGAGTGTGAGGTCGAAAGTTCATCTCGGGGTCAAATGTGACACCAAGTTTGCAAAGACTGGCTTAATCTAAGAATGTTGCCAGGGTGAAGGATGAAATCGTAGCTCGGAAATAGAGTTTGGAGCAGAGACTGAAAACAGTGGCTTCAGTCTTTCCAATATTTAATTGAAGGACACTTCTGCTCATTCAGTACTGGATGCCGGATAAGCAGTCTAATAATTTAGCAGACTAACTCTGAAATTTCTGTGCAAAAGGCCAGAGTTAGAGAAGCGTAGAGGCTATGGAGGAATTTGAACGCAAGGATGAGAATTTTAAAATTGAGGCATTGTTCAGCCAGGAGCCAATGTTGGTCAGTGAGCAAAGGAGTGATGGGTGAATGGGAGTAGTGCGAGTTAGAATACGGGGAGATCTTTTGAACAAAGAGCAAGGTGCTCTGAAATGGGAGGAATTTCTTCGACTCTGGACACTGCTTCTACCTTTGACTTCCAGAGATCCAACCAACAGAATATTCAAAATTTACCAGCTTGTTGTATGTCCCATGCCCAGATCTTCCCTCATTTGAGTTTACTGCTGACTCTAAAATGGGCAGCAGAGTTTTGGATGTGCTTAGGTTTATGGACAGTGGGAGTTGGGAGGCTGGCCAGGAGTGCACTGGAATAGTCAAGTCTGGAGAGAACAAAGAATGAGTGTTTTAGTAGTGGATGAGCTGAGACAGGGCAGAGTCAGGTGATATTACGGAGGTGGAACTAGGCAGCTTAGTGCCTCGGTGGGAGATGGTGACATAGTGGTAATATCGCTGAACTAGTAATCCAGAAACCCAGGCTAATGTCCTGGGGACATGGGTTCAAATGCCACCATGGCAGCTGGTGGAGTTTAAATTCAATTAATAAATTCAGTTAATTAATACAAATCTGGAATTGAAAGTTAGGTTCATGCCACCATTACAAAGACTATCATAGAACATAGAACAGTACAGGCCCTTCGGCCCACGATGATGTGCCGAACCTTTAACCTACTCGAGGATCAAACTACCCACATACCCTTCATACTACTATCATCCATGTACCTATCCAAGAGTCGCTTAAATGCCCCTAATGTATCTGCTTCTACTACCACCGCTGGCAGTGCATTCCACGCACCCACCACTCTCTGTGTAAAGAACCTACCTCTGACATCTCCCCGAAACCTTCCTCCAATCACCTTAAAATTATGCCCCCTGGTGATAGCCCTTTCCACCCTGGGAAAAAGTCTCTGGCTATCCACTCTAGCTATGCCTCTCATCATCTTGTACCCCTCTATCGAGTCACCTCTCATCCTTCTTCGCTCCAATGAGAAAAGCCCTAGCTCCCTCAACCTTTCTTCGTAAGACATGCCCTCCAGTCCAGGCAGCATCCTGGTAAATCTCCTCTGCACCCTCTCTAAAGCTTCCACATCCTTCCTATAATGAGGCGACCAGAACTGAACACAATATTCCAAGTGTGGTCTAACCAGGGCTTTATAGAGCTGCAGCATAACCTCGCGGCTCTTATACTCAATCCCCCTGTTAATGAAAGCCAACACACCATACGCCTTCTTAACAACCCTATCAACTTGGGTGGGCAACTTTGAGCGATCTATGGACATGGACCCCAAGATCCCTCTGTTCCTCCACACTACCAAGAATCCTGTCTTTAAGCCTGTATTCCGCATTCAAATTCGACCTTCCAAAATGAATCACTTCACACTTTTCCAGGTTGAACTCCATCTGCCACTTCTCAGCCCAGCTCTGCATCCTGTCAATGTCCCGTTGCAACCTACAACAGCCTTCCACACTATCCACAACTGCAGCAACCTTCGTGTCATCGGCAAACTTGCTAACCCAGCCTTCCACTTCCTCATCCAAGTCATTTATAAAAATCACAAAGAGCAGAGGTCCCAGAACAGATCCCTGCGGAACACCACTGGTCACCGAGCTCCAGGCTGAATACTTTCCATCTACTACTACCCTCTGTCTTCTATGGGCCAGCCAATTCTGTATCCAGCCAGCCAACTTTCCCTGTATCCCATGCCTCCTTACTTTCTGAATGAGCCTACCATGGGGAACTTTATCAAACGCCTTGCTAAAATCCATGTACACCACATCCACTGCTCTTCCTTCATCAATGTGTTTTGTCGCATCTTCAAAGAATTCAATAATTCCCTTTCTTGAACAAGGGAATAACATTTGCCGCCCTCCAATCATCTGGTACTACTCCAGTGGACAGTGAGGATGCAAAGATCATCGCCAAAGGCACGGCAATCTCTTCCCTCGCTTCCCGTAATATCCTTGGGTATATCCCGTCTGGCCCCGGGGACTTATCTGTCCTCATGTCTTTCAAAATTTCCAGCACATCCTCCCTCTTAACATCAACCTGTTCGAGCATATCAGCCTGTTTCACGCTGTCCTCACAAATGACCAGGTCCCTCTCACTAGTGAATACTGAAGCAAAGTATTAATTTAGGACCTCCCCTACCTCCTCCGACGCCAGGCACAAGTTCCCTCCACTATCCCTGACAGGTCCTACCCTCACTCTGGCCATCCTCTTGTTCCTCACATAAGTGTAGAACGCCATGGGATTTTCCTTAATACTACCCGCCAAGACATTTTCATGTCCCCTTCTAGCTCTCCTAAGTCCATTCTTCAGTTCCTTCCTGGCTACCTTGTAACCCTCTAGAGCCCTGTCTGATCCTTGCTTCCTCAACCTTAAGTAAGCTTCCTTCTTCCTCTTGACTAGCTGTTCCACATCTCTTGTCATCCAAGGTTCCTTCACCCTACCATCCCTTCCTTGCCTCATCGGGACAAACCTATCCAGTAGTCGCAGCAAGTGCTCCCTGAACAACCTCCACATATCTGTCGTGCACTTCCCTGAGAACATCTGTTCCCAATTTATGCTCCCCAGTTCCTGCCAAATAGCATTGTAATTTCCCCTCCCCTAATTAAATATTTTCCCATTCCGTCTGCTCCTGTCCCTCTCCATGACTATAGTAATGGTCAGGGAGTTGTGATCACTATCACCGAAATGCTCTCCCACCGAGAGATCTGCCACCTGGCCTGGTTCGTTGCCAAGCACCAAATCCAACATAGCCTCCCCTCTAGTCGGCCTATCTACATATTGAGTCAGGAAACCTTCCTGGACACACCTGACAAAAACTGCTCCATCCAACTATTTGCACTCAGGAGGTTCCAGTCAATATTAGGGAGGTTGAAGTCACCCATGACAACAACCCTGTTACTTCTGCACCTTTCCAAAATCTGCCTCCCAATCTGTTCCTCCGTGTCTCTGTTGCTATTGGGGGGTCTATAGAAAACTCCCAATAAAGTGACTGCTCCTTTCCTGTTTCTGACTTCCACCCATAATGACTCAGTAGACAAACCCTCCTCGACGACCTCCCTTTCTGTAGATATGATACTATCCCTGATTAGCAATGCCACTCCCCCACCTCTTTTACCTCCCTCCCTATTCCTTTTGAAACATCTAAACCCCGGAATATCCAACATCCATTCCTGCCCCTGTGATATCCAAGTCTCCGTAATGGCCACAACATCGTAGCTCCAAGTACTGATCCATGCTCTAAGTTCATCACCCTTACTCCTGACACTTCTTGCATTAACATAGATGCACTTCAACCCATCATACTGGCTGCAACTTTGCCCTGTCAACTGTCTAACCTTCCTCTCAGGCTCTCTGCACTCTGTATCTGCCTGTTCAACAGCTACCACATCCACTGATCCGTAGCTCCAGTTCCCATCCCCCTGCCAAACTAGTTTAAACCCTCCCGAAGAGCGCTAGCAAACCTCCCGCCCAGGATATTGGTGCCCCTCCAGTTCAGATGCAACCCGTCCTTCTTGTACAGGTCCCACCTTCCCCAGAAGGTATCCCAATGATCCACATATCTGAAGCCCTCCCTCCTACACCAGCTCTGTAGCCACGTGTTCAGCTGCACTTGCTCTCTGTTTCTAGCCTCACTAGCACGTGGCACCGGTATCAATCCTGAGATTACTATCCTGCTCGTCCTGCCTTTTAGCTTCCAACCTAACTCCCTATATTCGCTTTTCAGGTTCTCATCCCTTTTCCTAGCTATGTTATTGGTACCGATGTGTACCACGACTTCTGGCTGCTCCCCCTCCCCCTTAAGAATCCCGTAGACTCGATCCGATCATCAGTTGTCATAAAAACCCATCTGGTTCACTCATGTCTTTTAGGGAAGGAAATCTGCTGTGCTTACCTGACCTGGCCTACATGTATCTCCAGGCCCACAGAAATGTGGTTGACTCTTAACTGCCCTCTGAAATGACCTTGCAAGCTCTCATTTGTCAAGAGCAATTAGGAATGGGCAACAAATGTTGGCCTTGCCAGCAACACCCACATCTCATGAAAGCATAAAACAATGTGTTGGGAAGCTCATCTCAATCAAATATGACATTAAGGTTGCATGAAGTCTGGTTCAGCCTCAGACAGTTACCATAAGAGGGCATTGAGCGCAGAATTGGGATTGGTAGCACCCGTAGTTTAGGCTTTACAGGTGTACAGGTGCTGTTTGTAGCCCAAAATAGTATCCAATGCACAAGCTCCCACTTCTGCCATGTATTATGCTGGCCGCCATCCTGGTAAAGGAGAAACATCTTTAACTGCATCTGAAGCAGCTTTTAGGCACCTTATTTGTATAAGCAAATAAACTAACGCCTGCTTCTGATTCCTCCTGCAACTTTGGTTTACCTTGAGGCAGTCAGTGCCAGTGCTAATTGCCTCTGAGAACATCAATGCTAAACATTACATAATTGAAAACAAAAGATAAATACTTACCACAATCACCTCTACTTCCACTCCTGAGATCTCCAACCTCACTCCTGATTCTGATCTCCAGGCTCCACCCAGATCTCTCCCCCACACCCCCACTCCAGCCCCTGCCCAGGCCTCCTCCCCTCCCAGCTCAATGCTACTCCTGAGGACTACGATCATCCTACCTAATCCCTGCTAGCACTAGGGAATGGTAACTTAGTGATTAGGTTGCTAAACTAGTAATCCAGAAATGTGGACTAATGATCTGGAGGCATGAGTTCAAATCCCACCACAGCAGCTGGGAGACTTAAACTCAGTTAATAAATAAATATGAAATAAAAAGCTAATAGTAGTAAGGGTGACCATGAAGCTTCCAGATTATTGAAAAACCCATCGGGTTCACTAATGTCCTTTACGGAAGGAAATCTGCCATCCTCACCTGATCTGGCCTGTATGTGACTCCAGACCCACAGGAATGTGGTTGAGTCTTAACTCTGAAATGGCCGAGCCACTCGGTTAAGGGCATCTCGGGATGGGAAACAAATTCTGGCCTTGCCAGCGATGCTCTGAGGCCCACGCATTTGTCCTCCAGACCCCCACAATCCAGCCCAGTCATACCCAAATTTGGAACATGGAGCACTAACCTGTGCGGGCTCCTACAACAGCGCCAGTTATGATGTGGTCTAAAATCTGGCCTCCTCAGACCTCCCTAATTGAGCATGGGCCATTAACACTGCGCGATTAAGGTGCCTAAAAATAGGCTTACCCAAATTTATGGGACATAGATTCAAGATTATCACTAGAAGACTGAAATTAGACGAGTTATTCTGCCAAGGGTTTTAAGGATATGAAAGACAGGAAATTGGGATCCTATGTGTCCATTTCTTGGGGTGTTACGAGTGCATTTGGAGCTGCAAAATGGCATCTGCAGTGCATGCACTTTTGTGGGGCAAATTGTGCCGGATGCTATATTGGTTAGGGCGTTCGTCCATGTACCCTGAATATCCACCAGAAGAATGCAGAGCAGGCAGAACATAACATCAATCAGTGTGCCATTTTGGAATTCTATGCTCCAGCTTATGCCCACTCTTAACATAAGGTCAGCAGCACGTGGGACCGAGCACAAGTGCAATTTAAAGGGATCATCGACTACTTACAGGTTAGTGTTGGTTGATTCCTTTTGGCTGTTGCTCTGATTCTACAAGTGTTTGGTGCTTTCTGTAGTTATTTCACGTTGAAAAAGTCTACAGGGAGTGGTATGGAAAGTGCTGAAAGACTTTTTTGCTAATTTTAAGGCTTGTGCACAAACTAGTTGCTCCCAGACATGGATGCACAAGTAAGCATTCCCCTTGGAATACAGCAAACTTGGAGAATGAACAGAGGCCACACAGAGCAGGACAAGATACTGAAAGAAGAATGGGCAGAAGTTCTTTCAGCAGTAGGCCATATCTGTTCAGGGAGCAATTCTCCTACCTCAGGAACCTCATCAAGGAACAATGTGTGAGACGTTTGTGCTTCAGTAAGGAGGTCCTCACTGAAATCTATCACCTGCTACGGCAACAACTGCAACCTCAGAGCAGGCTGAGGTTGCTGGTGGCTGTGAAGGTGACCCTGCAATGAACTTCAATGGCTTTGGCTGCTTTCAGGGTGGACCTGGAGATATTTGCAACATTTCACAGTTTCATAAGGGAGGTAGCGAAGAATCTCTATTCGTTGAGAGTTAGCTACATTTCATACTCATTTACCAGTGTTACGACCAGGTGAGAAAGGGGTCTAGGGTTCCCTCTCATGTCCCTCTCACCCTCTCAGCCTTCACCTGGTTGTACCATAACAGGGTTTAATTTTAAACACACTTTTTTTTAGCTCCCCCTTAGTGAATCCTTGTTCACTAACTTCTAATTATGAGGCAAAGAAACTAGCTAAACAAGTTTTCTCCGAGTTAAAGAAAAAAGGTTGAACTTTATTAAACTTAAACTCTAAATTGTTTACCGCCTATGGATACGCGACGTGCCCAAGCTAGCATGCATACGCGATATGCACATGCGGATAGAGACAGAAAAGAGCAGAAGAAATAAAGTGGAAAAGTTTGAGGCAATATCTGAAGAAGGTTTTGGTTACTGTTCTTGGAGCTTGCTGTAAAGTCCTTGATTGTGGAAAGGTCTTGCTTTTTGTTGGCACCCAGTATTCTTCTTAAACCTTGTTCGATGTAGGAGACTTTTCTGTCTTGAAGTTCATGTGTCCTCAGTGGGTCCAGAGACTTGTGAGAAAGAGATGGGAGCAGACAGGAGAGTTCTTCTCCCTCCAGGAGCAAACAGTCTTTCTCCTGAGTTCAAACTCTGCCTAGTTCAAAAAACCCTGGACCAGCCAGTTAGTCATGTGACCAGCTGGTTTAACCAGTCCTGGCTTTTGTGGATTGTATCACCTTAGCAGTCTCTGGAATGCTGTTCCATACACCTTCAATGTCTGGTGATCAAAATCCATTGTGGGTTGAATGTGTCAGGGAATGGTCCTTTTGTCTGCACAAGCACTGTCTGTTAGTATGCAAATGTTTTTCAGCTAAGTGTCTGGCAGCCCTTGTAACAGGCTTTGTCTTCTTCCCAGCAAGTTTAAAATCAATGTTCATATGACAAAATAAATATGCCTCATTCTTGGCAGGAGAGGCCTGCATGAGACCAGATACAAGCAGGCAGAGCGAGCACATGGCTGCACCAGGATTGCAGACCTCCCTGTGATGCAGAGTGCCATTGACTGCTTGCACGTAACTTTGAGGGTGCTGCATGTGAACTCTGCCCATACTGGACTCGAAAGGGATTCCTTCCTTCATCATTCAGCTGCTGTGTGGCCACAGGCAGAGAATCATGCAGGTCAATGCCTGGTATCCTTGCAGCAGTTTTGATGCCTTCATTCTGCTGTGCCAGCTGCGTTTACACCACCACAGCAAACCAAAGAGGGGCTACTGGATGACGAGGGCTATCTGCTGACAACATTGCTGATGACTGTGGTGAGCAACCTACACACATGTGTGCACTATGCATACAGTGAAAGCCTGCTACCTTACAAAATGTGGTGGAGTTTAAACAATGCTTCTGCTGCCTGGATTGCTCTGGAGGAGCCGTGCTGAACTTGGCAGAGTAGGTGTGAAGGTTTGTAGTGGTCTGCTAAAAGTTGCACAACTTCACCATCACGAGGGAACAGCCCTTGCCACCAGCTATACAGCAATGAGCACGACATGCAAGACCATAAGGCGAAGGAAGAGGAAGGGAGAAGGCACCCTAGAAAGCCCCTTTCTTATCGAGTTGGCTGTGAAGAACTCATCGAGTGTGATACCAGTAACTGCAATCTCAATTCCCCATTCAGCAACAGTCCCGCACCTTACCTTCCCTTTGTCACTAACCATAAGTGTTCACTTGGTCACAGGCAAAAATAAAAGCCACAACATAATAAACATTCCAAACCAAATTTATAAATGAAAACATGCCATATTGCAAACATAAGGCAACTAATCACCCTTGTGTAATCTCTTAATGCCTGTGTTCTTTGTACCTTTGCCTCTCCTAGTGCTTCCCCAGTGGTTGCATAGAAGGCTACTGAGTTTCAGTGGAGGAGATTGCAGATGGTCTTGGGGGACGACCATGAGCAGCTCTAAGCCTAGAATGCCTGGCTGCGGATTGCACCGTCTTGGTCTGGGTGGCAGCAGTCTGGGCTGGCTGGATGATGGGCACTGGTGGAGAGGCAGCGGTGGGAGGACAAATTCTGTTTTCCAGAGAGAAAATGGCAGGATCGTTCTTGACATTGACCGCAGGCTTACTGGCAGGCTTCCCAATGCATGAAGTATTTTGTTGTGCCTATCCATCAATGTTCTTCTGTAAGCTGTCCCATCGAAGTTCTAATCTGGTTGCTCTGCAGCAGAACTCGTGTGTAACCCTCCTCCCTCTGGTGAGCTGGCACCTGTACTATCCTTGTCACCTGCCCTTGTCACTGCTCACTTGTGCCTAGTGTCTCACCACATGCAGATCCTGACTCTCAGCTACCCTCTAAATTACGTGCGGTGTCAGTATCTGAACTGGTGGCTGCGAGTGTGAAATTAAGTTATGGTGCATTTTCATTATCACAGTTTTCTTGCTGTTTCTCCAGTGCCTCGCCAGGTTGCACTTCTTGCGTTTCTGAAAGGAGAAAGGCACAGGGGTAGGGCTTTGGTGCGGAGAGGGGAGGAAAATAAGATGTGCATGCTTACACCATCTGAAGCCGGTAAATCTGAAGTGAGTGAGGGTGAGGTGGAATGTGAGAAGGAGAATTAGGTGTGTGGATACCATCATTTTGGATGGTTTCAGCCCTGCTGCTGGCCACTGCCTCAGCAATAACCATCCCAATAATTTCCAGCACCGTCTCCTCCATGTGTGTTTGGACATACCAGTGCGCCTGGCGCCCTCCAGTCAGCTTCTGCTGCCTCCGATTGTGCGCCTCCTTGTCCTGCAAGAGAGAGGAAAGTGTGTCCCTGAGTGTTGTGTAATCTGTTTGGGTTATGTAGCTGTTACGTTGAATAACTGGCAGTGTGTGCAGGCTGAGATGTAGGTGTGAGATTTGCAGCAGTGCTAAGTGTGTGAGTGTGTGGTGGAGCATTTGAATGTCGGGTAAGAGTCCTGATTGATTGAAATTGTTGGTAGGTAAGCGGTGGTGTGGTGAAGTGAACAATGTGTGAGCTGGTGTTGCAGTTGGTGGAATATGGCATTTGAAGGTGCATTCATTGATGTTGACCACTCATGCGAGGTCACTGAACTTCTTGTGGCACTGCATGCAGGCCCTCGCGTTTGACTGCTGACATTGACCGCCATTGCTATATGCTCCCACTGTCTCCCGAGCATTTGTCTGGAAGGCCTCCCATCTCTTGCCCCTTTCCACCTCCTCCACCTAGGCCTCCAGTACACTGTCCGAAAACCTTGGAGCCCACTGTCTCCCATGTTACGCCATTTTTCAATGTTTCACAGGTCAGAGTCACTTACTGCATGACTGCCAGCACTGCTGCAGCCCCAATGCAGTTCACCTTTAAGAGGTATAGGGTAACTTTAAATTATTTTGTAGTATTAGCCCCCCTGCTGATGCACCTGGGCAATCAAAAGTGTGATTAGCACCGGCTCGTCGCTGAAATAGTTGAAATGAGCACGAAGCACAAGTTAGCATGCTGCCCACATTGCAATCAACGAGCATGGGTTAATCGTGCATTGTGATCTTCGGGAGCTATCGAATTTAGTCATCAGAATTTTTTTGCACAATGGGTCATTGAAGCAGAGCCTATAACATAATTTATCAAATTGGACGGTTATTTATAAAGGAGGGGTATAAATAAAAATGGGAAAAGGGCAGAGAAAAGGTATTAAGTTGATAGCTTCAGCTGAAGAGCTCCCATTGACAGAAGTGCAATGGACTGAATAGCCTCCAGCTTGTAATTCTTACATTCCTTGTATTAGTTGCCATAAAAGCTACACAAAGTCCCAGAGGAAAAAAAAGTTTGTTTCGTTGTGAATTCTGAAGGAGTAGAAGCACTGGTTCCAGTGACAATCAAAACGTATCAAGTTATGCTTAAATAATGGTTTGGAGCTGGGTTGAGAATGTCCAAAAGTAGCCAACAGAAAGGAGATTTTTATGAACTAATTTTCAACCCTGCGATGCAATGTGAAAATTGTGAAACATCTGAACTTTTATTCTCGCATGTTCAATAGTTCTGCAGACTGGGGCCAGTATTTCATAGATTTGTTCTGTATTTTGAGTGGATCACCACCTGATAAAAGTAAAATGTGAGTAACTGATTACTACAAAAGCCAATAAAAGATATGGTATAATAATTCAGATAACTGAAGCACTTAGAATCTAACAACAAGTTCCTTTAAAGCTTCGTGTCTAGTCCTCTGTAGCTAAGGTAGGATATATTATTTTCAATCTATTGTATGTTACGACTGAGGCTGGAGGAGTGCACTGTCTTTCTCTAGTTCCACTTCTCCACGTGTCATGACAGATATTTAAATGTTTTACCCAGTTA